>NC_135479.1:135542602-135853913 GCF_052094955.1 Ictidomys tridecemlineatus | reverse complement strand
CTTCAAAATCAGACTCATTTACATCATCATTTATTTCTCAATATTAACAACAGGGTCTGCTTAAATGAGGTAATTGAAGGGGGTTTAATAATTAAAGTATTTACCAAGTTGTGTATAGAATAGGGTAGGTAATCCCAAGAGGGATGGTAAATGAATACAGTATTATCAATAGTAGGAGCTATTTCTACTCCTGAACAGAAAAGCAGGAGAGTTATTAGCAGAATTTGGAGATAGCAGCTATACAGAGAGGGCTAATATTACAGGTTGGATCTTGAATGTCCTCCAGAGGCTCATATATTGAAGGCTTGGTCTTTAATGCAGCAATATTCAAATGAGGGGATTTTGGAAAGTAATTGAGTCATGCATGAAGGCTATAACTTCCATCAGTAGATTAATAATTTGATGGCATTTTTGAAATGTGGTAGAAACTGTAGTAGATGGAACCTAGTTGAAGTGGGTCCTTAGGGATATGACTTTGGGGATTATATTTTGTCCCTGGCCCTTCCCCGCTCTCCTATTCCCCGCTTCCTAGCTGCCACGAGTTGAGACGTTCTAAATCACCACACAATCTCCACCATGATGCTCTGCTCTTCATTGTTATGGATTGTCCATAGGCCCATGGCAATGGAACCAGCTGGGACCATGTATTGTCTCTTCTGAAATATGAGCCAAAATAAATCTTTCCTCCTAATTTGTTTTTCTCAGTTATTTTCCATAATGATGAAAAGCTAACTAACAAAAAAATAAGTACCAAGAAGTGGGATCATTCTGTGACTATATCTGACCATGTGGTTTAGAAACTTTTGGATCTGCATTGAAGGAGGACTTAGAAAAATTTGGAGATGCAAGCTAGAGAAGTCTTAAAATTTTGTAGGTGGAACTTAATGGGCAATTCTTGCATGACTTCAGGAGACCAGAGCAGAAAGATTTTAAAAACATGCAGTTGGCCAGAAAAGTGAGTGTAAATGAGGTTTGAGGGAGTGCCGTTTCCAAAGAGACTGCCATTATTAAGAACAGATCAAACATTTCACATAAAGACAGTAGTAAAGATGCCTTAATGTCATCTCAGGAAAAGCAGGACCCAACTCAACTCAGAGTCAAGGGTCTAGAGTGAAAATTTGTTTGAGACTTTACTGCATGCACAGGGCCACCTGGGAAACTGGTTTTTTTTTTTAGTCATAATTTCATCATGCTCAGACTAAGGTTTAGATATAAAATGTTTCACAAAGACTCGCTTCTTGAATATTTTTACCCAATTCAGGAATATTCAGAGGTAGGAATTTTGGGAAGGGATTGAATCATGAGGGCTTTGATTTCATCAGTGGCTAAGTAATTTAAAGGCATTTGGAGCTGTATAAAGTGGGACCTATTGAAGGAGTAGTTTTTCAGGAGCAAACCATTCGGGATTCTATCTGAGCACTGACCCTGTTTTCTCTCTCTCTCTCTCTCTCTCTCTCTCTTTCTATTTCCTTCCAAACTGCCATAAGCTGAGTAGCTTTCCTTTACTGTGCCTTTCTGCCATGATGTTCTGCTTTGCCTAAGACCCAAAGAGATAGAGCCAGACAACCATGGACTGAAACCTCTGAAACCAGGAGCCAAAATAAATACTTCCTCAAGTTGTTTTCTTCAGGTTTTGTTTTAGTGATGAGAAAACACAGGCATCGGGTACACAGAGTCCTCGGCAGCTGTTGTCTGAGGGGCCTGACATTGCTCCCACTAGCAACAGACCTTGGTATTGCTATTGTGATGCTGAATTTTTCAGAATTCAAGAATAGTGGAGTCAAGGAAGGCTTGCAAGGCCAGGCAGTATATGACAGAGTCAGAATCCCTGAAGTCAGTCGCTGTGAGAGTGAGGCATAAAGTTGTGAGAGTGAATCTGTAGTTGCAGTATAGACCTTGGGAATTTCGAGATGCCACTAGTGTAGACTGTCTGCCAAGGAAAACTTCAGGCATTAAACAGAGCCCGCCTAAAGAGAAGGCATGTAGACTGCAACCAGCAAGACTGTAGAGATGGGACTGACCAAGCCATTTAGAGCCCACATCTCAAAGCCACTATATGCTCCAGTTATCAGACAAGGAGCTACATCATTTAATGTTTATCTCTGGGTTTCCATTTTTCTTTGGTACCAATCCTCCTTTTTATGAACCTATTTCTTTTTGGAATGGGAATTTTATTCTGTACTATTGTATGCTGGGAATATGTAACTTGTATTCATTTATTCATTCATTCATTCATTACAGAGGCTCACAGGTAAGTTTCCCTTAAATCTCAAAGGAGACATTGAATTTAGACTTTTGAGCAATGTTAAGATTTTTAAGACTTGAGGGACTCTTGGAGATGGACTAAATGCATTTTGTATTATGGGATGGGCACAGGCCTTTAGGGATCAGAGGTGGAATAATGTTTGGATCTGGAATCATGTTGAAGTCTTGGTCCCTAATGAAGCAGTGTTCAGAGGTGGGATTTAGGGGGAAGTGGTTGGATTATAAGGGCTCTTACCTTATCAGTGGATTTGATGGCATTATTGGGAGGTGGTGGAAATTAAAGGGGTAGATTCTTATCAGAGATAGTGGGTCCTTGGGGGATTATATCCTGTCCTGACCCCTACCTCTCTCTACTTCCTGGCTACTCCTCTACATCTTCTCCACCATGATGCTCTGGTAACCACAGGTCCATGGTAATGGAGCCAGCTCACCATGGATTAAAACCTCTGTAACCATAAACAAAAGTAAATGTTTTTTCCTTTTTTTTTCTCTGGCTTTTGTAATAGTGAGAAAAGCTGACTAATTTAACTATTTTTCAAGATCCATGGCCTTTAGGATAGGAACACATCCAAGTTACTGCAATCTCAAAAGGAAGATGAAAAGAGAATAAGTACCATACCACCCACCACTCATAGGAGGAAGTCCACTGAGGGAATAAGTAAAAGAATATCCTAACCCTAATTTAGAATTCCACTGGGATAAAATACTGTGGCCAAGAAAGACTGGTTGGTAGAAGGCTAATTCAGACAATGCTTGACTTGTTAACCTGATAGGAGAGATAGGATTTCAAAATACAGAAGCATTTTGGAGGGCAGAAGCAGTTAGACAAGGTCAAAGACGACTTTGCTACCATATCCAGGGAGAGACTGATGAAATGCAAATTAAAATGTAACTCATAATGGATAAATACATTATTAGCCTGGTGTCCCAAAGAATAGTGAACAGAAGAGTTTTCATCAGAGAAGAATAAAAGTTTAATTGATGCAAAAAGTTTAAGAAAGTTTAAAAAACTTCTCCAGGTTGGGCATGGGATAGCAGTTTACACATTACATCTGCCCAGATGAATACAAGCACACAATAACAGGAAATTATTGAAGCAATATTTATGGTGAGTGATAAGAGTATTGGAGACAACAAAGACACTCATTCTTGGGAGAGTGGGTCAATAATATAGTAGTATCATTGTGAAGCAATTGGAAGCAATGCATAAATATAAATTAGAAAAATTCATGGAATGTAACTAATACATTGATGAAATAGAAATTTATGATTTTAACATACATATATTAAAAATCAATAGGAAACTGAAACCCAAATATAAGTAATAGAAATAAAATAATGAAGGTTTGAGTTGAAATCAGTGAAATAGAAAACACATTATATATTTAAAAACACATTATATATTTTAAAAATCATCAATATGGAAAATATAGATTATGACAAAGGAGAGAGAACACAAGTCATCAATATTAGAACAAAAGAGGGGACATCATTATAGATCTTACAAACATGAAATGATAAAGAAATATTGTAGACTACCGCCTCATTTTAATTTATAAATGTCGATGAGGGGTAATTACTTTGAGTCACTGGATCCTTGATCTGAGGGCATCATAGTCTATTGTTATAATATAAAAAGAACCAGTAGCAAACATATAATTTCAATAACATACCATATAGAATGATTCAACATGTTTTAGGATGGGAGCCAATCAATTTACAAAGTATTCAATCAGCTAGAAATGCAGATTGGACCTGCTTTCTTAAGTATCCTGGGTGCTATGATGTTTCCCCACTATTTGAAGCCATTATTATTGTCAAACATCCAACAGATGATTTCTAATTTTAAAAAAATTTACTGGGAATCATGAAATTTGGCTGCGGTAATACAGGCATATTTGTATTTAGCATGGAATTTAAACCTTTGTTTGATTTTGAGAGCAGAAAGCTTATTATTGATATCTGTAATAAATGCTTTTAGAATACATGATTTAGTTGTAAACTCTTATCAATACTTACCTGATTGCATAGGACTTTAGAAATGTTTTGATCAAAATTATTAAGAAAATGAGCTTAAATTGCATTTCGTGCAATTTATATCTATCATCCATTTCTCCTTATTTCTATATCTCCAACAATTAAAACACAAGAATATTACATATAGGCTCAGAGGCCACAGCAGGAACCCTCCTTTTGGTTCTTGCCCATAAAGTTAGATATGGGGCCATTTGTAAGATAGAGAAAATGAGGCAACAATTAAATGCCAGAGATATTTTTAAATATCATCCTCCCTGAAAGTTTGAATATTACCAATGAAACTTTTCAGGGGAAATAGCATCTCAAGAGAATAAATCCATAAACATGGTTAATATGGAGACAGATATAAGCCTGAAAGAATACATTAAGAATATAAGACTCAAATTATCATTAAATGAGAAATGACTGTTATAAATTAAAATGTGAATTATTGATTTTTCTAGTATAACATCAATCAATTTGCCAGGCTTTAATTTGGACTTCATTATATGGCTGTAAATAATACCCAAACAACAAGGACTCACCTAAATCATATTGCTTTTTAAAGAGTCAAATGATAGTATACCTAATATTATTTTTATATTCAGAAAATAGTTTTAGATAACTCAATTATATTTCTACCTTTTTAGATCTTTTACTAAATTAAAAATCCAAATTAAATATGGTTGTTTGCAAATTTCTTTTAAGAAGTAGAAGTGAGATTGAATCGAAGATAGTGGGCCAGAGGGAGGCAGCATTCTGTATTGCTCTGTGACCTGGGTCTCAACTAGTGGGAATACTGCTTTGCTGAGATTGATAGAGGACCCCTCCACAGCTGATCCTGTGCAGGAATCACAGCTGCTATGCTGCGAGGTGACCTGAGCCTCACCATTATAAAAGGACTCCTGATTACTTGCCCATGCAGGTCTCTTAGGTGTGTTAGTGGGACCACCTGTATCAGCACCTGTGCAGAATTCCCAGCCACCACTCCTACAAAGGATATACATCTGCTACCCACAGGCAGGAACTCCGGCCACCACTCCTGTGTGGACCCCCATGTACTAACATGAGGCTCCCCTTGTCGCCTCCATCTTGGGACTCAGGAGCCACTGCCATCATCATCAGGATGAAGGCAGTAGCTGCTACCATAGCCTGCCATAGCCTGCCATAGCCTGCCTGCACCTGGGGACATCACAGGCTCTGAAGAAAGCTGACAGCCTCAACACTGCACGGCACAGAGCTCATCTCTGAATGCATTGCACAGTGCCATCGCCTGGCCACCGGACTCGAGACCCCATCACTGAAAGCAGCAGCCTCTATCTTGGGTCACCTCCATTACCATCTTTACTTGGGGCAACTGCCTGTTTGGAACACTGGATAGCCAGGTACCCATAGTTTTCTAATCCCCCCCCCAATCCACAGCAGCTAACTCAGCAGAGTGACTGACCAGTTCAAAACAGCCCTCCACGACAGGTGCACACTCACAAGAGTGCAACACACAAGACCTCTGGAGAGAAAGGTTTCTGATTAGAAAATAGAAAGGGAGAGAGTAAGAGAGATACACTTTAGAGACTAATTTAGAGGGCAGGAACTGTGAGGTCTACAGGTGAGATGAGGAGATAAGACCTGGCACCCACATCACAAGAGCAAACCCCAAAAGAGATCCTTGAGGTGCAGTCTCCCAATGGAACCTGCAGGTGCCATACCCCACCTCCAGGTGCCCTGCACCCAAGACCAACCCTCACACCCAGGTAATCCCCACCATCCTGAGGGCAGACATACCAACTAAGGACAACCCCACCTATTGGATGACAAGAGAAGCAGGGAAGATACTGATCTCCAACCAAACAATTCTTGGTTCTTCCTTCGAGATTTTTTTTTCTTATCCCTCTTTATTCTACTTTCCTTACATCCCCAACATATGTGAAAATAAGTACTTTGCATGAGTCAGGATTTTGAGGACTGAAACGACTGAATTGTATATTACAGTTGTGTTTTATATTCTTTTTGTTTTGGTTGGTTTTTTCTCTCCAATTTTTGCTATTTTAACATTTTCATTTTTCTTAATATATGTGTGTTTGTCTTTTGTACTGTACTGTCTTCCCTCTTACTTATCTACCCAAATTACTACCACTCTATTCTCCTGCTATTAACCTTCTTCTTTAGATGTCTCTTTCACACTTTCTAATGTAGAATAACTCTATATCCTCATCTCATACTTCCTCATCATATCTTCCCTCACCTCACCCCGGTCCTTTGTCCACCCTCAGAAACTATAAACCCTTTTATAAACCTACTAATTATATTGTAGATAATAATTTAATTCACCATTTCTGTACATTGTGACCAAACTGTAAACATCTTAATAACAACTATTTGTTATTAGGTGTATTTTGTTTATACTGGGATCTGTTAACTTGTCCTTCTCCTCGAAGGTGAGGTATTGGAACCCTTCAGAGACACTATAAGCCTGTAGGGTAAAAACAGTAGCACCTCGTATCCACAGAGCTAGAAAGGAAGACACACAAGCAACATGAAAAGACAAGGCAAGAAAATGCCCCAAACAAATTAAGATAGCACATTATTGGAATCCATGGCCAGCACAGCAGAAGAAATGACAGGGAAGGAGTTCAGGATATACATAATTAAAATATTCTGTGAATTAAAGGATGATATGACACCAAATACAGGCAGAAAACATCATTTTGACAAAGAGCTACATAAACAAATACAGAAAGCAAAAGATTGCATCAATAAGGAAGTAAAGGTTCTAAAGAAAAACCAAACAGAAATCCTTGAAATTAAAGAAACAATAAACCAAATTAAAAGCTCAATTGAAAGCATCACCAACAGATTAGACCATTTGAAAGGCAGGACCTCAGACAATGAAGACAAAATATACAATCTTGAAAAGAATGTATACCACACAGTAAAGATGGTAAGAAATCATGAGTAGAACATGCAAGAAAATGGAATAGCATTAAAAGACCAAATTTAAGAGTTATTGGGATAGAGGAAGGCATAGAGTTCCAACCAAAGGAATGAACAGTCTATTCAACAAAATAATATCAGAAAATTTTCCAAACATGTAGAATGAATTGGAAAACCAAATTCAAGAGGCTTACAGGACACCAAATGTACAAAATCACAATAGATCCACACCAAGGCACATTAGAGTGAAAATGCCTAACATACAGAATAAGGAGAGAATATTAAAAGCCACAAGAGAAAGGAATCAGATTACACATAGTGGGAAACCAGTTAGGTGATGTGCAGATTTTTCAACCCAAACTCTGAAAGCTAGAAGATCCTGGAACAACATATAGAAATGAATAAATAAAGAATTCCATAAGAAGCTTATCAACCAAGAAAAGCCCAAGACCAGATGGATACACATCTGAGTTCTACACAAAACCTACAACATCATAAAAACTATCTATGCTAAGCCCCAGGCCAATATCACTGTAAATGAAAAAATATGAAAGCATTCCCTCTAAAAACTGGAAAAGGGATGCCCTCTTTAACCATTTCTGATGAATATAGTTCTTGAAACACTGGTCAGAGCAATTAGACAGACAAAAGAAATTAAAAGGAAAGGGATAGAAAAAGAAGAATTAGTACTATTTGCTAATAATATGAATCAATACCTAGAAGACCAACAAATTCCACCAGAAAACTTCTAGAACTAGTAAGTGAATTCAGCAAAGTAGCAGAATACAAAATCAACACCCATAAATCAAAGGCACTTCTGTATATCAGTGACAAATTCTCTGAAAGGGAAATGAGGAAAACTATCCCATTTATAATAGCCACAAAAAAATAATGAAATACTTAGTAATCAACCTATTGAAAGAGGTGAAAGACCTCTACAACGAAAATTATAGAAAGCTAAAGAAAGAAATTAAAGAAGAACTTAGAAGATGGAAAGATCTATCTTGTTCTTGGCTAGGCAGAATTAATATTGTCAAAATGACCATACTAGAAAATCACTATACATATTTAATGCAATTCCAATCAAAATCTCAATGACATTCCTCATAGACATAGAAAAAGCTGTCATGAAATTCATCTGGAAAAATAAGAGAGCTAGAATAACTAAAGCAATTCTTAGCAAGAGTGAAGCAGGTGGCATCACTATACCCAGACCTCAAACTATACTACAGAGTGATAGTAACAAAAACAGCAAGATATTGGCACCAAAATGGACTGATCGATCAATGGTACAGAATAGAGGACACAGAGACTAATCCATGTAATCACAGTTATCTTATATCAGACAAAGGTACCAAAAACATACATTGGGAAAAAGGCAGCCTCTTCAACAAATGGTGCTGGGAAAACTGGAAATCCATATGCAACAAAATGAAATTAAACCCCTATCTTTTAGCATGCACAAAACTCAACTCAAAGTGGATCAAAGACACAGGAATTAAACCAAAGATACTGTGCCTATTAGAATAAAAAGTAAGCCCAAATTTCCATCATGTCTGATTAGGCCCCAAATTCCTTAATAAGACTCCTATAGCATAAGAATTAAAATTAAAGACTCAATAAATGAGATGAATTAAAACTATAAAACTTCTTCTCAGCAAAAGTAACAATCAGTGAGATGAATACAGAGCCTACTAATTGGGAACAAATTCTTACCACAGGGTCCTGTCCCAGATCTCTAGTGGATGTCTTCTGGTAGTGGGATGGACTCTGGCCTACTGTGAGTCTGGGTCCCGTTCAGGTCCTCTAAATTTGACATCATGCAATGTAGTTAAAATAGAATTTTTGTGCATATACAAAAATTTATTGTGTTTATTTAATCGTTGTGTTTATATATTTAGAAATTAGAATAAAATCTTGACAATTATGAGAATGTTGTGAAATTAAATGTTTCAGATTGCTAGCATTTGTTCTCATAATGGTCAAATTTATCTTTATATCCCTAAAAAGAAAAATAATGTGTGAGAAAACCTAAGTAGAATATCTTTTGTCAATGCAATAATTTTTAAAACCCTTTCTTAGTATTGTGGCTGTAGAAATTAAGTTTCTTGGAGAAAACTGTAGATAGAATTACAAATTAGTTTATGTAACTTAACATGGGAAAAAAGTTGTGGCCAAAGACAAAACAGCTCACTGATTTCAGATTTTGCCTATAAATAAATTTAATATTTATTCAGAATCGTGAAAGAAAGGTTTTGCTGCCCGGTGTTTGCCTATGAGAGACATCAGGGCTGTGTGATGCAGGCTCTGCAAAGCTGGAGAGCAAGGTTGGAAGGCCTGCCCAAAGGCCTTCCAACCTACATCAAAGGAAGGGATAAGGTTTTGAGGATGGAGTCTTGCTTCCTGATATTTGCCAGTCAGCAGGTGGATTGGCATCTTGGCAGGTCATACCCATCTCAGGTGCTGTGTGGGACATGGCAGAGTGGGATAGAAATTCACAATGTGTCAGGGCAATTGACCAGAAGTCATTCCCAGACACCAGATGTTTCAATCCACTATGCTTAATGTCTGGTGGTCCACACGCAACCCATAGATGGCTCGAGACAGACTACTCTGTACTAATAAATTTGACAATTCAGATTAATGAAAGACATAATCAATGCCCACAAAGAAATATAAAATCATTATAATTATATGTCATTATAATTTATTAATATGAAACCATCTACCATGAATACTATTGGTTCAGATAGCTTCATTGATGACTAATAACAACTACTTAGGATAGAAGGAATTGTTTTATTTCTCAAACTCCATCAGAAAACAAAAGGAGCAACTTTTGAAACCATCATATGAAATCAGAATAACTCCCAAAGCAAATTAAGACAAAGCCATAGGGTTTGTATATAGTAATATTATTCATAAGCATTTATCTTCTAGTTTTATGGTTTCATCATTCAGGTCTTTAATTCATTTTGAGGTAAATTTTGTGAATATTGTAAAATAGAGGTTCAATATCATTTTTCTTTGTATGGGCTATTTAGTTTTATTCTGACCATTTATTTAAAACATTATCCTTTCCCTATGGTGTATTCTTGGCACTCTTGTCAGAGTTTAGTTGATTGTATTGCTGAGTTTATTTCTGGGTCATTAACACAATTTGACCAGGTAGAATCCAGTAATAGCTGGGGAAAGTGTCACAGACCTGTAATCCCAGCAACTCAGGAGTATGTGGCAGGAGAATTATAATTTTAAGGTCAGCTTGGATATCTTAGCAATACCCTCAGCAACTTAGCAAGACCCTGTCTCAAAATAAAAAGTAAAAAATGCTGTGGATGTGGCTCAATGGCAAAGCAAGCACCCTGGGGTTTGATTCTCCCATGTCAAAAAAATAAAAATTAAAAAAAATCCAGCAACCTATAAATAGAATAATAAATAATGAGAAATAATGAGAATTGAGGTACATCCTAAGAATGCTAATTGGTTCGACAGGTGAAAATTGAAATCCATATACTTTGATTCACTGACAGAATAAAAGTTAAAAGTCAGATAATTTTTTTAAATAAATAAAGAGTTTTTCAAATTTCAACATTCACTTGAGAGAAAATCTCTTGAGAAGGGAAGATTTAAACTTTTATAAAGGGTACCTATGAAAAATATACAATTAGCATCTTTTTAATAATAGTGTAGTGAGATATAATGAACATAAAAAGCAATATGTACTTAATATATTCACAGTAATGAGATTATGAATAAACTTTACAAACATTTGGGAAATCATCACCACTCTCTATACCATAAACGTATTTGCTGAGGGCCATTACCAAGTAGGAATGACGCATCGAAATTCTTGCCAGCGTACCCCATGTTAAATGGACTTGCCTTGGAAATTTGCTGCGACCTTGCTTGTGTGTTTGAGAAAGGTGACCCTGCTCAATGACCAGGGTGGATCCAGGATTAGGGTGTATCTTGCAGGAAGTATCCCTGTCCTTGGGTTTAGGGTGTGACAATAGGAGTTTTAGGGAAGATGGAGATTGAAGATTATTCCTGCTGGGAGTAGGGCGTGCCTGCTGCCTGAGTTCCCGCTGAGTTCTCATGGAGAGAAAGTATTTAGGACTTGAATTGTGCGGGAGATTGGGATTGCCCCTGGACCTGTGTGGAGGCGGTGAGAGAGCGGGAATAAAGAATTGCTGTTTGAACCTACAAAACTGTGTGGTGGCTCGTGATTCTGTGCCAAGCCGAGACATTGGCTTCCGGCAGTATTTTTGCCTCCAAAATTTTCCTCTCATTTGCTTAATTTACTAGTATTATTGTGATAAGAATACTTAATAGAACATATGTTCTTAGCAAATCTATGCCATATAATATTGACTATAGACTCTATGATGTTCCCTAGAACTTACTCATAACACTGAAACATTTTACCCTTTAACCAATACATCTCCATATTGAACTTCCATCCCCACCCTTGATTACAACCAGGCTCTGCTTTGCTTTTATGAGTTGGACTATTTTAGAACCTTCACATAAAGGGTATTATGCAGTGTTTGTCCTTTTTTGTCGGGCTATTTTACTTAAGATAATCTCCTCAAGGTTCATTCATGTTGCCACAAATGAAAGGTTGTCTTCTTTAAAAAAGCTGAATAATCCTCTAGTGTATGTGTAGACTGTAGTTTTAAATTCAATAATTCATTAATGAGTGATTGACTATTATAAGTAATGCTGTAAAGAATACAAGAACATGAGGTATAATTTATATCCCGATAATGGTATCAGAGGAGCCTTTAGTCCATATTCTAACCGACATTTATAATCTTTAATTTTTTTAATGCTAGCCATCTTAACAGATATGAAATAATTCTTATTATGGTTTTTGGTTTATGTTTCCCTCATAATTGGTGATATTGAGCACTTCTTTATATCCCTTTTAGTGATGCCTTCTTTGGACATATATCTGTGCAGTTCCTTTGTCCATTTGAAAATCAGATTATTATTTTTTTATATATTATTTTGCTACTGAGTTGTAGAAAATTCTTACATATTTTGGATATTAATCTTTAGTCAGATATATGGTTTCCAAATATTTTCTTCAATTTTGCCAAAAATATTCTGTAATGCAGGCTTTCTTGCTGTAAATTCTTTTGAGTTTTGTTTATCCTGGAAGGTTTTAATTTTGTCATCTACTCTAAAGCTTAATTTTGCCAGATATAAGATTCTTGGTTGGCATCCATTTTCCTTCAATGCTTGATTTATGTTGTTCCAAGATCTCCTGGCCTTGAAGGTCTGGTTGAAAAATCTGCTGAGATCTAAATTGGTCTCCCCATATACATAATCTGATTTTTCTCTCTTATGGTTTTAAAAATTCTATCCTTATTCTATCTCTTCTTGGCATGGGGCCTACCAAGGAAAGGCATTGTTTCCGAGAAATCATTCCTACACTCTCAAATATATATAGGGGAAGTGTTCTTTTCTTTCTCTAAATCTGTTACAATTTTGACTCACAAATTAATTAAGTTAATTAATTGATAGGGAGGGCAGCAGAATACAACTGACACTAAGATTGCTTTATGTATACACATGGATGTATAAACAATGTTATCCTGCAATTTGTACACGTGGAAAAATGAGAATTCATACCCTATTTGAATCAAATGTATGATATGTCAAGATCATTGTATTGTCTTGAGCAACTAATAAAAGAAAGAAAGAAAGAAAGAAAGAAAGAAAGAAAGAAAGAAAGAAAGAAAGAAAGAAAGAAAGAAAGAAAGAAAGAAAGAAAAGTTAAGTTAATCAGTTCCTTTAGCATGCAGACACTTTTTAATTTGATGCAATCACATTTGCCTATTTTCACTTCATTTGTATTTTGGGGATCATTTTCAAGACATTGCTGCTAAAGCCAATATTAAGATTTTCTCTATATATCTTTTAGTTTTTAATATTTCATCTCCTAAATTCAGGTTTTTATTCCACTTTGAATTGAATTTTGTGTACATTGTAAAATGAGAATTTGGTCTCACTTTTTTTATATACATGTGGACTTTAAGTTTCTGAAGACCATTTATTGAAAAGATTGTCTTTTCCATGTATTATTTTTTGGGGGCACCCTTGTCAAAGATTAGTTGATTGTATGTGGTGTATTTATTCCTGGATCTTCCAATGTGTTCCCTTTGTCTCTACATTGGTTTTTATGTCACTACCATACTACATTTCTGTAGCTTTGTGATATATGTTAAAATCAGGAAGTATGACACCTCCAGCTTTGTTCTTCTCACACAAGACTACTTTCTCAAATGTTAAAGAGTTGTAAACAAAATGTAAAAAAAAAAAAAAGTTAAAATAGTTGTCAGTATACAAGTCTTTCACGCCTTTAGTTAAGTTCATTCATAAGCACATTATAAGTTTCAATGTTAATGAAAATTAGGTTATTTTGTTTACTTTTTTGATAGTTAATTGTCAGTGCAATTTATTTTTTCCATTAATTTTTTTATCTTATTATATTCCTGAATTTACTTACTAGTCTAATAGGTGGTGTGTGTGTGAGAGTGTGTGTGCATGCACATGCACACATATCAAGTGTTTAGGGTTTCTATATATACAATATGTCTTCTACAAACAGAAATTTATGTCTTCTTTTCTATCCAGAATGACATTTATTTCTTTTTCTTCTCTAATTTCTCTAGCTAAGAATTTTGTACAATATTGAATAGAAGTGGAGACAGTGGGCATCTTTGCTTGTTCAAGCCTTTAAAAGAAAAGTTCCCAGTTTTTGAACATTGAGTATGAGAATTGTGGGATTTAACTATATAGTCCTTTATTTTGTTGAGATAAGTTCCTTCTAAACTTAATATGTTGAGAGTTTTTATCATGAAAGGGCATTAGATTTTGTCAAATGCATTTTCTCATCTATTGAGATGATCATGTGTGGTTTCCTTCAGTCTGTTACTATAGTATGTGATGACATTAAATATCATATATTAACTATCATTGCATCTCAGGAAGAAATCACTTGATCATGATGCATCATACTTTTAGTGAGCCCTTAAATTCAGTTGCTATTTTTTGAGAGTTTTTCCATTTATATTCATCAGAGTTGTTTGCCTATAATTTAATTTTCCCATTTCCTTTTGGTGTTTTATCTGGTTTTGGTATTAGAGTGAGAATGTTTGGCAGTGTTCCTTCTTTTTGTGAGGGGGAATTTGACTAAGGTTCTTTAAATATGTGGTAGAACTTGGTTAAAATCAGACAAAACTAAATTGAAAAACAGTTTGCAAAATATCTGCTTTGAGCCCATAAAAAATGCCAAGGTCATAAAATACAAGGAAAATATTGAGAAATGAAGGACAAGTAACAGACTGGAGAAGAAGAGGATACAACCAGATGTGATATAAGATACTAGATTAGATCTTGGAAAAGAAAAAGACCACTAGGGTAAAAACCAGTTAATTTGTAAATGGTTAATAGTATCACAACTATTATTCTGGTTTTGACCATTTACTTTGCCTATTAAAAATGTTATCAAGGGATGTTGTTTAAAACATACATGAATTCTGTACTATTATGGAAACTTTTCAGAGAGCTTAAAATCATTCAAAAGAAAAAATTGAAAAGAGAGAAAAAGAAAAGAAATAAAAAAAATTTAAAATAAGGCCCAGACCACAACCCCTGCATCCACAAAGACAGGAACACTACACCTGTGTGGAGAGGAACACCATGTGCTGTGGTTCCTTATCCACCAAGGTGGATATCCACAAACAACCACACCACCTCCATCTTGGGAAACTGCAGCCATCTCCATAGACTGACCCATGCTGTAGTCTCCACCATGGGACAACAGACAGGGCCGAGGCACAGCTGCCCATTGCAGCACTGCACACCACAGTGCACCATCACTGAACAGGCTGCCCAATGCCATTGCACAACCTATCCTTCCAACCCCATCTCCAAAAGCAGTTGCCTCCATCTTGGGACACCTCCATGACATCTTGATTCACCTCTGCTGCAACCACCTCCACCTTTAGTTGGGGAAGATTTCATCTTGGGACACCAACTGAGGCCTGGAAGCCAACAGCAAGGTGCTTACAGGGTTGGTGTTACTGCTGCTAGAAACTAAGAACATGGCTACTTCCATCTAGGGACAACAACCAGGATATGAAAGACCATCACCAAGGTCCCCGTGGGCCCAGCTGCAACAGAGGTATCCCTAGTAAGTGTGATAAGAGTCACCATCTTGTTGTAGAGGCAACAGGGAGCCTTGTATGGGGTCATACCTCTCTCTCTCTCTCTCTCTCTCTCTCTCTCTCTCTCTCTCTCTCTCTCTTTTCTCCTAATAGTCAACTTCTTTTGATTTCCCTTTCACTCATCCTATAATCCAATACCTCTGTATTTTCACATCCTACCCACCTCCCTCTGTCCACCACGAGAAACTGTAAGCCCTTATGCAAATCTACTGGCTACATGGTAGAAGATAACATACATGTAATTTCTGCTTATAGTGGTAAAACTTTAAATAGAAGCTAATTAACATATGGCTGCATATTAGTTGCATTGGGTGCTATAAACATTGATCTCCCACTTAAAGATGAGATATTCATAACCTACAGGGACACTACAAGATTAAAGGGTAGAAATTGCAATACTTCATATCCACATTACCAGAGAGGAAGACACAGACAACATTAGAAATAAGAGAAGAAAATGCCCCAAACAAACCAAGATACTATAATAATAGAATCCACTGACAGCATGGTAAATAAAATACAGAGAAAGAGTTGAGAATGTACATAATAAAAATGATCTGTGAATTAAAGATTGACCTAAGAGAGCAAATACAACTATTGATCACACCAACAAAGAGATTAGAGAGAAAATACAGGTAGCAAAAAATTACTATAAGAAAGAGATTTTGAAAAAATAAATCAGTAAGTAAATAAATAAATAAATAACAAACAGAAATCCTTGAAATAAAAGAAACTCAATATAAAGCATTACCAACAGACTAGATCACTTGGAAGTTAGAACCTCAGACAATGAAGACAAAATATACAATCTGGAAAATAAAGTTGACCACACAGTGAAGATGGTAAGGAACCATGAACAGAACATACAAGAATTACGGAATAACATTAAAAGACCAAATCTAAGATTTATCGTAATAGAGGAAGGCACACAGTTTCAAATCAAAGTATGTACAATCTCTTCAATAAAATAATATCAGAAAATTTCCCAAACATGAAGAATTAATTGGAAAACCAAATATAAGAGGTTTATAGGACCTCAAATGTACAAATTTATAACAGATCTACACCAAGTCACATTATAATAAAAATGATTAGCATACAGAATTAAGATAGAATTTTAAGGCCTTAAGAGAGAAGAATCAGATTACATATAGGGGGAGACCAACTTGGATCTCAGCAGATTTTTTTCAACCCAGACCTTCAAGGCCAGGAGATCTTGGAACAACATAAACCAAACTCTGAAAGAAAATGGGTGTCAATCAAGAATCTTAAATCTAGCAAAATTAAATTAAGCTTTAGAGTTGATGACAAAATTAAAACTTTTGATGATAAACAAAACTTAAAAGAATTTATAGTGACAAAACCTGCATTACAGAACATTTTTGGCAAAATATTTCATGAGGAGAAAATGAAAAACAACAATGAAAATCTGCAAAGTGAGGAACTACACTAAAGGAAAGACCTATCAATTGAGAAGCCAAGTCAAGGTAAATAAAAAAGGAGGGAACCCTTCCAAACACATTCTATGAGGCTAGTATCATCCTGATACCAAAATCAGACAGAGACACATCAAGGAAAAAAATTTCAGACCAATGTCTCTGATGAACATAGATGCAAAAATTCTGAATAAAATTCTGGCAAATTGCACATAAAAACATATTTTAAAAATTGTGCATCATGATCAAGTGGGGTTCATTTCAAGGAAGCATGGTTGGCTCGACATACAGAAATCAATAAATGTGATTCATCACATCAGCAGACTTAAAGATAAGAATCATGATTATATCAAGTGATATAGAGGAAACATTTGACAAAATAAAGCAAACTTTCATGTTCAAAACACTAGAAAAACTAGGGATAGTAGGAATATACCTCAACATTGTAAAAGCTATCTATACTATACCCAAGGTCAACATCATTCTAAATGGAGAAAAATTGGAAACATTCCCTCTAAAACCTGGAACGAGACAGGGATTCCCTCTTTCACTACTTCTATTCAACACAGTCCTTGAAAGTTTAGCCAGAATAATTAGATGATAGAAATTAAAGGGATGTGAATAGGAAAAGAAGAACTCAAACTATCATTTTTTGCTGATAACATGATTCTGTACTTGGAGGAACCAAAAATTTCCACCAGAAGCCCTTTAGAATTAATAAATGAATTCAGGAAAGTAGCATGATATAAAATAAATACTGATAAGTCAAATGCAATTCTATACATGAGTGATGTATACTCTGAAAGAGAAACTAGGAAAACTACCCCATTCACAATTGCCTCAAAAAAAGAAAAAAATACTTTGGAATAGTTTAAGGTCTGTTATTTTGGGATGTCAGAATCAAGTTAACAAAAGAGGTGAAAGACCTCTACAATAAAAATTACAGAACACTAAAGAAAGAAATTGAAGAAGACCTTAGAAGATGGAAAGATCTCCTATGCTCCTGGATAGGCAGAATTAATATTGTCAAAATGGTCATACTATCCCAAGAGCTGTAGAGATTCAATGTGATTCCAATTAAAATCCCAATGTCATTCTTGTAGATATAGAAAAAGTAATCATGAAATTCATTTGAAAAAACAAGAGACCCAGAATAGTTAAAACAATCCTTAGCAAGAAGAGAGAAGTAGGAAGCATCACAATACCAGACCTGAAACTATACTATAAAGCTATAGTAACAAAAACATCATGGTATTGGCACTACAATAGACATGTAGACTAATGGGTACAGAATAGAAGACACAGAGACAAACCTACATAAATACAGTTATCTCATACTAGACAAAGGCTCCAAAAACAAACATTGGATAAAAGATAGCTTCTTCAACATTTGGTGCTGGAAAAACTAGAAATCTATGCACAGCAAAATCAAACTAAACCCCTCTCTTATTATGCACAAAACTCAATTCAAAGTGGCTCAAGGACCTAGGAATTAGATCAGAGAACCTATGCCTAATAGAAGAAAAAGTAGGCCCAAATCTTTTATCATGTCAAATTAGGGCCTGACTTCCGTAACAAGACTCCTAAAGCACAGGAATAAAATCAAGGCTCAATAAATGAGATGGATTCAAACTAAAAAGCCTCTTCACAGCAAAAGAATAATCAATGAGGTGAACAGACAGCCTACATTTTGGAAGCGAATTTTTGTCACATACACATCAGATAGAGCACTAATCTCCAGGATTTAAAGAACTCAAAAAATGTAACACCAAAAAGACCAAACAATCCAATCAACAATTAGGCTAAGAAGCTGAAGAAGATACACAATTGATCAATAAGTATATGAAAAAAATGTTCGACATCTCTAGTAAATAGAAGCGTAAATCAAAACTACTCTAACATTTCACCTCATGCCAGTTTAAATGGCAGTTATCAAGAATACAAGCAACTATAAGTTTTGGCAAGGATGTGGGGGAAATGTACACTCCTACATTTCTGGTGGAACTGCAAATTGTTGTAGCCAATCTGCAAAGCCCTATGGAGATTCCTTAGAAAACTTGGAATGGAACCACCATTTGACCCAGCTATCCAATTCCTCGGTTTATATCCAAAGGACTTAAAAACAGCATGCTACAGTGACACAGCCACATCAATGTTTATAGCAGCACAATTCACAATAACCAAATTGTGAAACCAACCTGGATAGATGCCTTTCAATAGATGAATGCATAATGAAACTGTTTTATACATACACACAATGAGGTATTATCAGCAATAAAAGAGAATAAAATTATGACACTTGCAGGTAAATGAATGGAGTTAGAGAATATCATGCTAAGCAAAGTAAACTACTCCCAAAAAACCAAAGGCTGAATGTTTTCTCTGATAAGTGGATACTAATCCAAAATGGGGTTGGGGAGTTGCATCGGGTGAGTGGAGAAAATTTTGATTGAGAAAAGGGGAGGGGAGGGAGAGCATGGAAGTAGAAAAGATGGGGGAATGAGATGGTTATCATTACCCTAGGTATATGAATGATTGCACGAATGGTGTGATCCTACAATGGATATAACCAGAAAAATGAAAAATTCTGCTTCATGTGTCTACAATGAATCAAAGAGCATTCTGCTGTCATGTATAATGGATTAGAACAATTAATTGATTTTTTAAAAAAGAAACAAAAATGAATTTACACTAAAATTTTATTATAATTCTGTGAAAAGGATAAAAAAACATATAAGGAAAATGCAAAAATGTAAGATAGATACAAGAATAAGGGAGAAAATGATAAATGTAAACAGTGTAATTTGAGATCATTAGGGAAAAGTAGAAGTATTTTATAAATAGTTTTTCATCAGTTAATTGTTAGTACAGAAAAGTAAGTTGATCTCTATTTTCAAAAATTCAATTCCAATTGCATTAAAAATTCAATTCCCATTGTATTAAAAATCTAATGTGGTTGGAGTAACTATACAAATATTAAAATTATGATTCAACTAGCAAGATTCAAAATACACAAAAAAGAAAGAAAATAATTGACATATTAGAATATATGATAATGTTTCCTGTATGTGCATATACTTAATAAACATTTTTAAAATAAACAACAGTGAGACAAGATATTTTCCACACTTATGATTAGCAGAGGATTAATGTCCTGATTATATAAATTCTCCTATAGATCACTAAGAAAAGGAAATGACCTGGAAAAGCAGAACAAATGTTAACTATTAGCTGCATATAAAATGAACTGGAATGGCCAACATGCATGTTATAAGATGCTGAAACTAAACAGGAATTAAATGCATTTTTATTCAGCAAACTGGTATGCTGAATGAACAATGGGGCAAAACAAAGTGTTCTTGAGAATGTGAAACAGTGTAAACTCATACACTACAATTTAGATATAACTTTATTGAAAATTTTGGCATGCTTAAAAAGTTGAATATATTTAGAGTTTATAGTGTAGCAATTTCTCTCTTGAGAGACTTGAGCATATACATATAAACATGTATAGAACTCCAAATAAAATTAATGCAACAGCCTAACTTGAGAATGAAAATAAATGCTATTAAGAAGAGAGATGATAAATAACTTGAGGTATAGATATATGAGATACTATAAAGTTTATGAAGTGAGGGAATGAAGTAAAAATGAGGATGAATATCACAAACATAAACTGAGCCAAAAAAAGCAACATAATGAAAAGAATGCAGTAAAATGACATTTCCACATATTGTTAAGAACACACAAAATATTATTATATTTGGTTGAAGGATATGCAAGGCAAAAATAAATAAATTACGAAGATTGAATGCAATTCATAAGTTTTCACTTAGAGAAAGGTAAAAGGCAATGTGCACAAGTAGGGAAAAAGTAATGCTTTTTTCTCCAAATAGATATTTAGTAAGATATTTAGTAACTGCAGGTTCTTTCTATTATACTTTGGCCCTTTTCAAAGGTTTGAAATACTTTAACACATTTTAACTGTTATATCCTTACATATTAATCATGCATTTTATATTTATCTGTCAAAAAAAGGAAAATGAAGTCCAAGATAGTCATGAAGACTTTTTTTTTAGGAATAAAGTACAAGAACAAAATGGTTTGGGTTCTAAAAATTGAGAACTTTTTCCTTTCCTAAGAATGGGAATAAATGAATTTTTCAAGGGCTTGAGCGACATAAATACAGTTCATTGAATGAGGGTAGAATCAATACAGGAACTTAAAAATGGAAAGACAATGAAAAGGAGAGAGACGACAGAGCCACAGCAAGGATATAAGGTAACTACATCTGTTTTTGAAAAATTATTGTAGAGAGATGGGATTCTACATTCGATAGATCTATAAGTTACTCCTCTCTGCCTACAAGCACAAAATTGAATTAAGGTGAATTACCATAATAAAAAGATGCCCAAAGATCTGTGAAACTTTTAAAATTAAGTCATTTGTATTTGAATGTACAGATAATGATTTTACATATTTATGGGGTACTCTATAATATTTTGGAATATATTATGTATTGATCAACTCAGGATATTTAAATCATCTCAAACACCATTTCTTTGTAATGAGAACATTTAAAATCTTTTTCTCTATCTATTTTGTTTCATATGATACAATATTGTCAACTGTAATTGCCCTTTAGTGTAACAATATACCAGAACTTATTCCTCTATGTAGCTCTTTTGTTACACACTAATCATTCTCTCCCTATCTTCCCACTCCCCTACCCTTCCCACCCTCCAGTAACCTTTATTCTACTCTTCCATGAGCTCAGTTGTCTTTAAAACTCTTATTGTGAGTTTTCCATTATAGATTTCCTGAAATTTCATCTGATTGTCAACATGCATATCATGATTTTTTTCTCAAAAAGTAAGGTCAGAAACTCAGCCCATTTGCAATGCATTCTGGTTTTTCCATTGACTATTGAGATCTATCACTAAAGAAAATAAAGCTGACATTCAGTGTAATCTAGAGATAGTTCTTCAATATGCACATAATGGGACATGATCTTAGTTAACCTATGCTCTTTCTTCTGAACCCTCTTTTCAATGGAAGAGAAGCTCATTTAAATGGCAGACCTGAGGATCAATTTGTTTAGAAATGCTGAAGAGATTTTAAATGGCAAGCCAGAGATCTTTGAAATTAAAATATCATAAGGGTACAACATATTTGGGCTAAACAATTTAGAGACATTTTTAAAAATGCATTTGTATGATACCTGAATAATGATTACTTAATTATCATAAATTTTCCTCCATGATTGAGAAATATTCATAGAGTACAAATGCACTATACTCAGGCACTTAGTAACTTTGTCATTTTAGGCAAGTGATTTAATCTCTCAGTACTTTATTGAATTACACTTAGACTAAAAACAATAATGGTTGAAGTGTATCAACTTAAATTTCCTTCATATCTATATGTTACGTTTGGATTTAGAAACTAATATTTATATAATTCAGAAGAGGATAGTAGAGAAGAGAAATATAAAAATAAAATGCCTGCATTAATCATGTGATATATAAATTATCTGGAGTGAGAGCTAGAAGTTTTGTTGTCAAAACCCTAGAAGTGTAACTAAAATTAGTTGGCTTAATCTCTTTGTATTTTTGAAACAATGAGTTATAGACATTAAACTTTTCCAGGTTACAGAGTTGACATCAGGGTTCAGAAATTCAAACTTAGAAACCAGTATTTTTCCTCTTCTGGATCAAATTAATTCCTTTAATTTCAAATTAAATTAAATTCAGTCATTTAATTGATCTATGGCAAGGGCTACTTTGCTTGTCCTCAATAATCTCACCCTTGATTTAATTTCATCTCTAAAATCTTTAAAAATAATAATAATGCCTAAAATTCATTTAGTGAGTGTTTTAAGTTCATATATCACTTTTTATTTTAAATTATTATTTTAAATTGCCCTATTAAGAGCACTCTCATAAAAGCAAGGAAGATATCATTTCTGTTTCACTAAGATTAAATAATTCTCCCCATTGTGCAGAGGATCCAAGTTTCATGACTCTGATTCTGTTATGCTTTCCAGTATCCAAAATTGCTGCAGGGAAACCATGATGGATAGCTTGCTGCCATCATCCCAACACATCTACCCTCATAAACAGATTACAGAAATGTTGGCATCCTGAAATGCACAATCCTTATAAAGAATACAAACACGATCACACAACAAATTACACATTTCTTAAAATCTCATTAAGAATTTTTTGTAATAATTTTATAGCTTCCAAACAATGTCAGTTATATCCTAAGAGAGAGAGGACAGGCATGATATGAATAATAGAGTCTGACTCTTAGGTTCTGAGTCAGACAAATTCATCATGGAAGAATCAAATGCATCCATTCCCCCATTTGGGACTACCTATCCATCAAAGGAAGTGAATCAAACCTGACTAATGTCTTCATTCATCAAGTACATTGGTGGAGGATGACAAGTGACTATAAAGAGTCAGAGAGGACCCAGGCATGCTCCTTTACTTCTATTATATGATTACTTAATTATGAAAGAGTTATTTAAATTCAATTTTATATCAGATAAACTTTAAAATTATTTTGTGAATATATTGAGATTCATGATAGGTTTTAATGTTTAAACAATAAAAGTAAACTCCTAGAAAGTTAGATGAAGTTAAAAGCATACACAGTTTTGTAAAATGGTTTTCATTTTTCTATTGATTTTCATTATGCTTTCAAAAAGGCCATATATGCCTTGTTGTGAAACTAAACTTGGCAAGGACTTCTCTTTCATATATTCTCATCTTCTCTGCTCATTTCTGTACACAGGAGATAGTTATCTCTAAATAAACATTAAAACAAAGTGAAAGGTAATTTTGTAAAGATAAATAATAAGACATTGCATGTAATCTATCAGATTTTCCTAACCTTTAATGTGAGTTATTATGAATTGAGTTTTTCTAAAGTGGTGCCCACCTAAATAGTTTATTGACAGCATAAGTTATCAGAAATAAACCAGAACAAGCAAAATAGGTCTCCTCAAAGATGCTGTTTATTACGAATATAAATTTTCTTGAGAATAGGCTATTCTGGTTTTTTTTCTTTCCATTTTTGTTATTGTTGCATAAATTTGAAAATTTTTCATAATATTAGATGGGTTCTATTGATTTCTGTCAAGTGTTGGTGGACATTAGTAAATTATTATTAGAAATATAAATAAATAAACAAGTTAGTAGACAAATAAGATTATATCAATATTTTTTCTTTAAAAAAACAAGTAACTTTCTACTCTGCAGAGAAAATTCACATAATATTTATTATTTTCTGTTTCCTTGTTATAAGTTTTGAATTTCCAAATAAATGAGACCACAAATGCTTTTTAGCCACAAATGTCTAGATTTATTTAATGAATGTATTATAAAAATATTTTAATATTTGTGTTTCCTATTGTTTAAATTAGTGGCACTTATAGGCTCAAAGTCAATTACATACATTTAAGAAATATCAAAGAACATACAAACCAAAGGTGTAAAATGCACAAAGAATTACATAATTCAGCTCTAGCATCTAGAGCTACATGGAAAAGCAAATTTGGAAACAATGCTAGATTTAGCATCATCTACAGATATGAATCAACTTGTGTTTTAAGATATAGCATTTTTTAAAAAGAGACTGGTTATTTCCAATGTCTTTTTTATTCAGAGGTGTATATCTTATAGCAGATGTTGTCTTTCTTGCTTATCTTTTATAACTCTTATAACTGTTTTAGCATAAGTGTAAGGTATAAAGTCTACTACAAATCCATTCAAATAACCTCAAAGATCACATACTGCAGCCAGTGACTAAAACTTCAAAACACAGCATTTTGTCTACCTCTAATGACTACCAATTATGCACTTTACAACAAATTTAAACATTCTGGCCTTTCCCATATTGGTTAAACAAGACAGTCATCCATTCTCCTACACTTTGTGAGCCCTCTACTGATAGAAATATTCTTGCCTATACAAAGATTTTGATTCAAGTCAAAGCATGACTAAGTTGTAACATTCTGGAAAAATTATTTTTCAATACAGAAATACAAAATCCTAAATTGTAAAATGTCACCACTGGATTAATCTTTCACAGGTTTTATGTTTTATGAGTCAATGAATTAGAAAGTAAATATTTTTAATATCTACTTAGAAGATAAACAAATCATAATTTAAAACAAAGATTAAAATGATCACTTTTTTTTCAAAGACCTTAGGCATAAAGCTATTGTAGAATAGAATAGAATAGAATAGAATAGAATAGAATAGAATAGAATAGAATAGAATAGAATAGAATAGAATCTGTGTAATAAAATGCGACACTTACCTTCTAGGGATTATGTTGTACATATAATTTCTCCCATGTTGAGATGTGCTTTTCCAAAGGAGGAACAGAATCTCATATTTACTGACTTCTGAGATTAAAATGAAGATGTTATGGGCTAGGGGATATAGCTCAGTTGGTAGAGTACTTACCTTGCATGCACAAGGCCCTGGGTTCAATCTCTAACATCCAAAAGGAGGAGGAGGAGGAAGAGGAGGAGGAGGAGGAGGAGGAACGAAAATATGAATAAACATTGGAGAATATCATCGACAAATATGTGTGCTAAATTGATATTGTGAAAGAAATAAACAATTTCCTAGATATGTACAATTTATCAAAAAGAATCATGAAGAAATAGCCTAAACACACCATGAACAAGTAGCAAAACTGAGTAAGTAATAACATGTCTCCCATCAAAGAAAATCCCAGGATCAAATGGCTTCTCTGATGAATCCTAGCAAACATTTAAGGAAGTAATAATACCAATTCTTCTTAAGTTATTCCAAAAAAATAGAAGAGGAAGCAATTTTTCCAAACATATTCTAAAAGGCCAGTGTAATCCTTTTACTAAAATAAGATAAGGAAATCACAACAACAATGGAAAACTGAAGACCAATATCCTTGATGAAAACAGCTGCAAAAATTCTCAACAAACTGTGAGCACACTGAAAATCATAGAAAAATAAATGCATTATTCACCATCTTTAGATGGGTTTCATCCCAGGGATATAAGGGTGTTTCAATATATACAAATCAATAAGGCTGATACACCACATCAGCAGAATGAAAGCCAAAAACCATAGATTTATCTCAATTGGTACAGAAAATGTCTTCATGATAAAAGTGCCAAATAAATTAGGTAAATAAAGAACATACTTCACTATAATAAAGACCATTTGTAGATAGAAAAAACAATATCCAACATACTGAATGGGGAAAGCTGAAGACTTTCTAAGATATGGAAAAAAAAAAACAAGGGTGCCCACTTTTATCTTTTTTATCTCAACACAGTGCTGGAAGTCCTAGTCAGAGCAATTAGGCAAGAGAAAAAAATAAATAAAGGGCAGCCATACTGGAAAAGACAAAGTCCCAATTTGCAGGTGACATGATGTTATACACAGAAAGCCTTAAGAACACCAAACAAAAGAAAACAAACACTATTGGAACAGACAAATGAATTCAGCAAAGATACAGGATATAAAATCAGAACACAAAAATCAGTAACATTGGTATATGCCATTAGCTAATTAACTAAATAGAAATCAAGAAAGCAATCCCAATTACAACAGGTACAACAATTCTAGGAATAAATGTAACCAAAGACATGAAAGATCTCTACAATGAAAATTATAAAACATGATGAAAGAAATTGAAGAGGACACAAAAAAGGAGAAAGACATCCATATAAATGGACTGGATGAATCAATATTGTTAAAATGTTCATACTTCCCAAAGTGATGTATAAATTCAAGGCAATGCTTATCAAAATGCCAGTAGCATTGCATTCTTCACAGAAATAGAAAAAGCAATTCAAGAATGTGTATGGAACCACAAAACCCCCAGAAGAGCCAAAGCCATCTTTGATAAAAAGAACAAAGCAAGAGGCATTTTGCTACCTGGCTTCAAACATACCACAATGATTTATTCATCAAAACAGAGTGGTATTTCCATAAAAAACCGTCACATAGACCAATGGAATGAATATAGATCCTGGATGTAGTTGTTGACAAAGGTGCTAAGAATATAAATTGGAGAAAGGGCAATGTTTAAAAAAAATAATGCAAAGAAAATTGGATAACTGCTTAAGCATAAGAAAGAAATTAGACACCTTTTTCTCCCCAGTTAGAAAAAAAAGAAAAGAAAAATCAATTAAATATTTACATATAAAACCTGAAAATTCTAGAAAATAAAAACATTCATGGGAGAAATACTTCCAGACATTGAAACAGGCAAGGAATTTTTGCACAAGACTCCAAAGCACAAGAAACAAGAGTAAAATAGCACACTAAAAAGGTTTTGCACTGCAAAAGAAACAGTAGTATGCAGATGCAACATAGAAAATGAAAGAAAATATTTGCAATGAATTCATCTGTTAGTGGTGTGTCAGCCTACTTTTTGTTGCTGTGACTAAAGTATCTGACAAGAAAAATTTAGAGGAGGAAAAGTTTATCTGGGGCTCATGGTTTCAGAGATTTCAGTCAATGGTCAGCCAACTCCACTGTTCTTGGCCTAAGGTGAGGGAGAACATCATGGAAGAAGGGCCCTGTGGAGGAAATCTGCTCACCTCATTGTAGCCACAAAGCAGAGAGAGAGAGCAGTAGAAGCCAGGGACAAAATATATAATCCTTGTGGCATGTCCCCAATGACCCACTTCCTCTAGCCCCAACCAACCTGCTATAGTTACCACCCAGTAATTCATTCAAATTATTAATCAATTAAATGACTTAATTCACTGATTAGGTTATATCTTTCATAGTCTCAGCATTTCACCTTTTGCATTAACACAGGAACTTTGGGGGGGACAACTCATATCCAAAACATAAGAGGTGTGTTGGTATCCAGAATATATAAGAACCTATACGATGATAACTATAATAACTAATATTAAAACTATTAAAGATAACAAGTGTCAGTAAAGACAGAGAAAAGGGAACACTTACACACTGTTTATGGGAATGAAAATCAATAAAGCTAGTATGGAGATTCCTCAGAAAATTAAAAAATAGAACTGACCAAATAATTTCATTACTTTGTATGTATTCAAAAGAAATAATATCAATATGTTGAAAAGATATTCACCTTCCCATTTTCACTGCAGCATTATTGGCAATCAAAAAGATATGAAAATAACCTAAATATCCATAGAGGCATGACTGGGTAAGTAAAATGTGGTACACATACATAAAGAAATATCATTCAATTAATAAAAGGATAAAATTCTGTCATTTGAAATAACATACGTGGAACTAGAGATCATTATTTAGAATAAAATATCAGGCACTAGAAAACAGATACTGAATCTTCACACTCATATGTAGCAAATAAATAAATTGATCTCATACAAGTAGAGAATAGTATGGTAGTTACCACAGGCAATGGAGGAGGGAGAAGTAAAGTCTGATCAATGGGTATTAAGTCAAGTGAGGTTCAAGAAACTCTGGTGTACAATTGCCCAGAGTGAGTATAGATAATAATTATTTTACTATACATTTCAAAACACTAGAAGGAATTGTTTTGAATGTTTTCAACATACGAAATGACAAATGTTGAAATGAGATAAATATGTTTACTTGGAAGTAAATATTTTGAAATGTAGACATGTATGGAGCATGATGTTTACCCTATTGATTTGTCTAATTTTTATATTTTTGTCAGTTTTTAAATTTTTTAAAATAACTACTTTCCCCCCAAAACTGGATTCACGTACTCTTAATAAGGCATCATGTGTCAACAGGCTCATATTCTAAATCAATATAATTTAATATTTATTGCACAGAAATGCAAATCCACATGCTTATTATGAAAGCTTTACATAGACATAATATATTTACTTTAAATTGGGTAAGAGAATGTCATACAAACTTAAGCCATGCCAAATATTGTTATTTGATATAAACTGAGATCATATATTTTAGGCAGGAGGGATTAAGAGGAACTCATCTTCTTGCAAGCTCTTCTGCATCTCAACCTGTTTGGAAAAAGAGTCTTATTAGAAGAAGAAGAGTCAGATTACTGACAGGCTGAACCTTCAGACTGAATCCACAGATTACATCCTTTCTGAGCTCTGTTTATCACCATTGAGGATCACAGATGTTCACGTGTAACCTGATATACAAGGCAGCCCCAAAGAAGTACAAATGCAGGAACCCTCCATAAGGGAAACAGGGCAGAACTAGCAAGCACTAGAAAGAAAGTTCAAGGTGAAGTGTTGGTTTTGAGATGAGTTGTGTGCTGACATAGAATTCCTGGCCCAGACATGTGTGTGGCATGTTTACTTCCTGAAGAAATATCTGTGTATTTAATCTTAAAGACTGATATCACTGAGAGTTGTAGCAATAATGTCCAGTTGCCCAGTGTTTGTTGGGAGACATTCAGTTAGACGAAATGTTTTTCTCACATTGCAAGGGCAACTTGATTTCAGGTAACATAAAGGGAGATTTGAAGACTAATGAGATCACCCTTTTTTAATTCACGGAAATACACTACGGAAGAATCTATGAAAACTGAAAGTCCCATATGGAAGTTCAGGGTTAGTGTGAAATGCACATTAATGTTAGTGGAGACACCTTAGTCCTAGTAAACCATGATTCATTCTGGTTCTATAGAGATATCAATAGTAAATGTGAAATGACAAAGAATGATGTCTTTTCCTATCCATTCGTGTTCATAAATTTGTATCAGTAAATAGGGGATAACAACTTTAGGGAAACTTTGGACAGTTTTGCCCCTTACCATCCTACTTCCCACTTTATATTTAGGAAACTCCATCAACATACTCTTTAAATATGTAGAAAAAAACTGAACTTAGCCCTTCAACACTAATTGCCTTCTGAAAAAAATACATTAAAGTTGAATGTGTATTTCAGATTCTGTTCTACTTTA
This sequence comes from Ictidomys tridecemlineatus, assembly GCF_052094955.1. Lineage (NCBI taxonomy): Eukaryota > Metazoa > Chordata > Mammalia > Rodentia > Sciuridae > Ictidomys > Ictidomys tridecemlineatus. Next base: position 135,824,098 of record NC_135479.1, on the reverse strand, counting down.
GTAACTGAGTGGGTATCTAACAGGAAGCTTTGGAAACATGTGCCACTTGAAAACAGTGTGTAAAATTTAGCAATGAAATAATTGCCAGAGAACTCTTCCCATAGCAATGAAGTAATCTTTTCCTTCTATCTAGACTAATTTTCTTTTGCTGAGGGTCGTGGAATTCACATGGAGTCTCTTGTTCTCTTCCACAGCAAATTCTGCCTGATATAGTAATGCATTTTTTTTTTCCAGAGCAGCAAAAGGTAGTCCAGGCATCTCGCAGCTCTCACAGCTTGTTTTCTCAGTACTCTAAATGAATTTTGCATGCAAGAAAGATTACACTGTGTTACATTTGGCTGCTCTATTTTGTTAAAAACAAAAGAGTGCTTGAATGTTCCATGACCTTCCAACTTTCCAGCAGTTTGTCCAATGTCTTCCTCCTTCTCCTTTTCCTCCTCCTCCCCTTCCTCTCCTTCTTATCCTCCTTCTTCTTTATAATATTGCCCCTTATACATTCATTGAAAGAGTTAGCAGGAACTAATAAAAAATTATCTTCCTTATATATCTTAATATAATCAATTAATAGTTGTTTACAATCTACTATGTGTCTCCGTTTGTTTAGCTAGAGATTTCTGTATGGATAGGTGGTTCCTTAATCTGGATACATGAATCTGGGTGAGACTAGAGATTTTCAAATTCCCAAACTGACTGTGGTACATGGCCAGAAGACTTTTAGGTTTCTTTCCAGATCTGAGATTTTATGATTCTAAACTGCCATCCTGTAGTAGGATGTAGTAGATACAAAATGACTCTTTTGCTGTCAGACACTAATTTTTAAATTCCCTTTCTATGGAGAGTGGCATGGTTTGCTGGGCATACCAAAATTTCAACCAGGTAACCTCCGAGTACTTTCTGTGAAATACAAGTTTTAAAAGACTAACAGGGAAACCATTCTGAGTGTAATAGTCACTGTATACTGCTAATGCTGTGATGGTTCCTTTCAGTGAAGTTTCAGAGGTTAAGCTCCTCATACTCTAAGAGTGATAGATTAGAGACGGAAATGGGGATAACGTTAAAAGACAGTCAAAAGTCATAAACTAATGTTCACAATTTAGTGGGTTTTTTTAAGAGAGAAAGAGAGAGAGAATTTTTAATATTTATTTTTCAGTTTTTGGTGAACACAACATCTTCATTTTATTTTTATATGGTGCCAAGGATCGAACCCAGCACCCCTCGCATGCCAGACGAGCACACTACTGCTTGAGCCAAATCCCCAGCCCCACAATTTAGAGTTTTTACTTCATGTTTATAAAAATACTCAAATCTCTTAACCTGTTAATTAGCCTTTTCCTGAATTCAATTTTTTTCATCATAATGATTATTTTGTCTCCACTAAAATCTATGCAATCAGATTTTGGAAAAGTATCCAAACCAAAGTTCCAATCTTGTCTGGGAAGCATCTCTAATAACCTCAGGGATGTGCTTTCCCACTCAAACCTGGGCCTTCTGTCATTTATACATCTCTAGGAGACACTTGTCATGCTGCCTTGCTGGGACTGTGAATATGGTTTGTTCTCCCAACTGCATGAAGTTATTTATATTCTGAGATTATTCCTTTTTTGTTTTTGTTTATCTCTGAGGTCAATTAAATTAAATTAGGAACAGGTTCCCATCTGAGTATCCCAGTTCTTTAAATAATTTACCTACTAGGCTCTCAGAAATGAATTTAATATTTCAATCAAAGCTCTTCTTTGCAAACAACAAGAATTATATATGACTAATTTAAGCTCAAAAAGGAAATGATGAAAATTATATATTTTATATTTTAATGTCACATCAAGAAGATACTGTAAAAGATGCCAAATTCTCGCACTAACATCATCAATACTGGAAACTGTATCCAATTTCACTTGAACACCTTCTTTGTAAGCATGGATTATATATCTGTTTTATACAATTAGTCTCCAGTTCTTAACTTGGAATAATTCCCAAGGTCATGTGCCTATGCCTTAATCCTTTAAAAAAGTTAGACTGAGAAAATCAATATTTAAGATTGATTTCTGTATTCCAAAGCAGAAGATCTCTGCTTTATAAGAAGGAGGATTTCCCAATAGAAAACAATATATAATTCTAGTAGAAAAAGTATAGTATAGATGCATCTTTAGTTGTTCAATTTCCACATACCACCTTCTTGTGAAACACTTAATAAAAATATTTTCCCAGCCACAGTAATGAATTTATGCCCTTATACTGTTAGGGTCTGGCAAACGTAGGAGGAAGAGACCACCAAGAGACTCGTCTCATGCAAAAGCAAAGGGGTTTATTGGGGGGAGGGGACCAGCATGCTGGGGCCCAGAGTTCTCCTGACAGAAACTGGAGCCCTGAGTACAGCTTAAGCAGAGTTTTTATTCAGTGTTTAAACAGGGAAGTTCATATGGCAGTTTGGGTGCGAGAGTGGGGTTGTTACAAAATAACCATTACAGAATAATCATGCGTTTTGTCGGGGGTGTTGGGTCAGGGTACATTTTAACATAAGTAACTGTTTTTAACATAAGTTTCGGGCTCCAGGAAAACAGAACTTAAACTTACAGAAAAGCAAAACTTAAACTTAACAGGAGAGAAAAACTTAAATTTAACCTTTACAATACGACAAACTATTTTCTGCTCTAACTCCTAAATTCTATTTCTACGAATGGCTGTGAATAACAAATAACTCATCTTAATCAGCATAAATCACAGGAATTTATAAACTTATATAACAATAAATGTGGCGGAAAAGCTGATTGTTAATTTGTTAATTCAATGAGGAGAGAAAGAGAAATGAGAAGAACCGAATTGGAGGGAGGAGTGGAGAAAGGTAAAACTGTTTCATTTCCCTTTATCTCCTAATCTCTTACTCTTGGGAGGAAATCATTTTCCTAAACATTCTATAGACTCTCTAACAAAGTGTTGACCAGGACTGTTTTCGTGCCTATGTCTAAATTAACCACTGCAAAAGAAGTAGGATTGCAATGACTGGTTTAAACCTGCATGTGCCTTGTGGGACAGTAGAGCACTTACCCTCTCTGACCATGTTGCTATCTGGAAAATTGTGGGAGGAGTTAGATTTCTAAAATGTGGAATTGTATCCAAAATGTGTCACACTTGACATTTTGTTTTTCAGTTTCTAGAAAAGAAAAAAAGAGGTGGTTTAAATTACCTTTAAAGTTTCTTAAATGCTTAAATAGTTTCATTTAAGAAAATTGAAGATATTATCTTTAAAGACGTTTGGAATCTAACAAGGGAGATTAAAATTAAAAACGGAGTGAGATATATTTTATAAGGATATAAATTATAGTAGGATCATACTGAAGTCATCTATTACTCACTTGTATGTCTTAAATTTTTAATAAATATGGATCAATACTAAAAATTATACATTGGATATATTTCCATTAAGGTTGTAGTATGAAAATCAGATAGGGCCCTACACATTAACTGACTTCAGTGGGAATGAAAATGTGTTGTTGTGCTTCCAGTGTTTTGAATTTATAGAATAACAAACAAAACTTCTTTTGCCACAAGTCTTTTCCTTAAGGAAATTTAACTCATACTGCAGTATTTACAATAAAATTTCTTTATTTTGAATGGAGGATACCATATTTTGTATTTGTGTATCAAATGCTTCTCATACTTCAGTTTAATTTCCATGTAATGACAATATTCCTAACACATTTTATAAAAGCCTTTAGAGTTTGCAAATTGCTTTTCCTTTTACTATCTATGTACTCTTAAAGACCACATTGTAGAATTGATAAAATATACCCTTCTCTTTTGTTAAAGAGAGGAGGCAACTGAGGCCTAAAGTCAAATAACTAACAATTTCCAGAGTTGGGTGATTAACATCCAGATCCTCTGACTCCAAGTCCAGTGCTCATTTTGCCATATTAGCTTTTTTTTTTTCTTTTTTCCCAAAAGAAAACTATATTTAATTCCAAAGGCTTGGATTTAATTAAAAATTCAGAAACAGCTGCTGTTGGATTGAAATTTGTCTTTCCTAACACAGCATCCAAGAAGTCAATTATCTATGTTCTACTTTAAAAATATGGTAACATGGTAGAGTACTTTTCTTTGAGGGGAATGTAAAATCATTAGCTAAAGTTGTGTTTAACAAAATGAAACCTCTAATGCTCACCAAGGTGAATACTGGGATACTGCCAATGTCTTCCCCGTTCTGAGGAAGGATATCTTGGGCTGATTAGTAAAGACTGGGACTCTTGTCTTATTCCTCATGCCAGATTGCTCCCTCTGATCATGTGACCCTCAGAAAAATCATTTTCTCTCTAGAGGTTTTAGCACTATTAGAAAAGACTATCTTTAATGATCCTTCTAATTCTCATGAGCTATTTTCTCAGGTATAAATTTTGAACAAAAAAAGACTAAAGAATCATACAATATCAAAACAAAAGCAGGGCTGAGGTTGTAGATCAGTGGTGGAGTGCTTGCCTTGCACATCTGAGGCACTGGGTTCAACCTTAGCACTACATAAAAATAAACAAAATAAAGGTATTATGTCCATATATACCTAAAAATAAAAACTAGGGACCTTTAGAAAAATGAATTTCAACTGCCTTTTTTACAGATAAAGATACCTTAGTCTGCAGAGGGGAAGAGACCCATAGTCAAATATAGAATTAGCATGTTTTATTCTACACATATTTCCACAGTTGGTGGAAGTAGCTCATGTTCTGCTTCTCTCTAAACTAGGTATTAAGACAGCAAAACTTATCTAAGAAATACAAAAGTATTAGCCTACTAGTGTTTGTTACTAGCAATAAGGACCATGAGTTCTACTTTAATGCAGTTCATCTACTTCAGGGCCTTGAACAAATCACATATTTGTTATAACTTCAGTGTCCTCATCTATAAGAAAAGGGATGATAATAGATGGGTTATTTATTTATAAGAATTTTTATAAGAACTACAATTATTCATGTATTTCCTTAATAGGTGTTCATTGACCATAGAGTATGCACTTGTCCTTGGCAATACTGTTATAAGTACTGGGTTTGCAGAGGCAAAAGAAGTACACAAGTTCTCTGTCCTCAATGAAGATACAAACACCTCGGAAACAAGGGAAAGCCTTGAAAAGAAGAGGTAAATAAAGGAACATATAAATGCAGACTGCTATGCTTCATATTATGAGGGGGCTGAAATCCATAGGCTACAAGAGTACAGAAGCTCAAAGTCTTGTTGTGATGCCGGAAGGAGACCCTCACCTGCTGTAGACACCATCAGCTTGGATTTCCCAGCCTTCAGAAACATGGGCTAAATAAATCTCTATTATTTATAAATTACTCAGTTTGTTGTATTCAGTTTTAGCAACAGAGATAGGACTAACACTGGAAAGAAATCGTTGAAGTCATGGTTTGATATCATTAATACAACATTAAAAAGGGTAAATCCAGTGCTTGAAAAGTCAAATTTGAGAATAAGAATAACTCTTTTATGTTCTTATTTTAGATACAACACTATCTTTACATATCATTCTCACATTCATGAGAAATATTGATCCTTTGGGAAAGGGTGTTTTCTTTAAATTTGTTCCAGGACACATTTTGACTTGGCAGAGAGATGACTGAGTGCCTTCTGATGATTAAAAGTATAAATCCAATAAAAAATGAATATTTCATTCAAGGATCCTAACATTAACATTTTTGGAAATATTTCATGCGTATTTGCAACTCAAAGCATGTTTTTTTCCTTTGTGTTGATAAAGGCTGATATAAATGGTAGAACTACTTTTCTTTATGGGATTACAAAAGTTGTCTTGTACATTTAAAAACTTCCAAGAAAAAGAATAAAGAATAATAAAAAGAAAAGAAATAAACATATATCCAAAACTGTTTTTTGAATTAACCATGAAACTTAATCTCATTGTGTTCTCTCTTGTTTACAATAAAAGAAATGCTTATAATTTTGAGGTAATTGTGGAAAAGAGAAAGGTCATTATATACAATTGAATATTATAGTTTTCTTTCAAAGAAAATATCTGGTCAATTAAAAAAGAGATCAAAATGTTATTATTCTTGAAAAAAATCTCAACAAATCTTTTCAAACATACTGAAATTATATTATATTACATGACTTAAATACCTCCCAAATATTATAATGTATATTATAAATCAATATTATAATGTATCAAATAAAGCAAGACTCAACATTTTGTTTTTATAAGAGACATACTTTGTAAAGGTATTATAGATTAAAAGTAGAAGTTGGGAATATTTTATATAAAGAAAAATTGGATTAAAAATCTAAATGCAGTGGCTACATGAATATAAAAAGGTCCATTTCACAACAATGAGTATACTAAGAGCAAGAACAGTAATTTTAATATAGAGGGTTCAATTTACTAAGAGAACAAATATCCCAAAAGCTGTTTCACCTAAATCTATGCTTTCATAGAAATGAAACAAAGTGAAAGGAGAAAGAAACCCCAAATTATAGTTGAAGTTTTCAAACTTTTCTCCACTAATCAATAAAGCAAATAAACTGAAAATGAATAATATTGTGGAAGACTTGAAAAACTTTGGCACATTGGCCAAAATGTCATTTTATAGATCACTCTACTCAAAATTAGCAGAATATTGGACTTTTTAATTGTATACTCAACATTCACTAAAGATTGTTTTTTGGCCATAAAACAAGTGTCAATAAATCCAAGGCTTTTAGTCATATAAAATATGTTCTCTGGACAAAAGGAAATAAAAGTAGAAATCAATATCAGATTATCTGAGATAGCCTCAATATGTTGACATCAAATTATAACCTTCTATATATCCCATGACTCAAAGAAGAAATCACAGACATTTCTATTAAAAGATGTTAAAATAAACAAACCACGACCCATAAAAATCCATAAATTTAAATGAAGCAGTAAGTAGAGGGGAATTTATAGCAATAAATTTCTATATTAAAAGTTCCAAAATTAATGGCATAAGGGTCTACTGTAAGAAACTAGAGAAAAATTAAATGCAAAGTAAGTAAAAAGAACCAGAAAATCAATACAAATAATGAAAATAAAAGCTGGTACAAAGAGCAAAAAGATCAATAAATCTTTAGCCAGATTGAAGAAAAAAATGAATAGAAAAAACAGAGATGATCAGTATTGAGAATAAAAGAGGGAACCTCCCTGGAAACATTATAGACATTAGAAAAAGAATGGAGTTTTAGGAACACATTTGCAACAATAAATTAGAGATTAAATGGACAATTTCTGTGGAATACATAAACAACCAAGACTCACACATTAGAAACAGACAACATGGCAAGGCACATCTCTATTAAAAATTGAATTTTTGTTTAGAAAGATTTTTTTTAATTTATTTATTTTTTTATTGGTTGTTCAAATCATTACAAGGCTCTTGACATATCATATTTCAAACATTAGTTTCAACTGAGTTATGAACTCCCATTTTTACCCCAAATACAGATTGCAGAATCACATTGGTTACACATACACATTTTTACATAATGCCATACTAGTAACTGTTGTATTCTGCTATCTTTCCTATCCTCTACTATCCCCCCTCCACCCCATTTCTCTTTTTATCCCGTCTACTGTAATTCGTTTCTCTCCTTGTTTTTTTCCCCCCTTTCCCCTCACAACCTCTTATATGTAGTTTTTTATAACAATGAGAGTCTCTTTCCATTTCCATGCAATTCCCCTTTTCTCTCCCTTTCCCTCCCACCCCGTGTCTCTGTTTAATGTTAAATTTTCTTCCTGCTCTTCCTCCCTATTCTATTCTTAGTTGCTCTCATTATATCAAAGAAGACATCTGGTATTTGTTTTTTAGGGATTGGCTAGCTTCACTAAGCATAATCTGTTCTAGTGCCATCCATTTCCCTGCGAATTCCATGATTTTGTCATTTTTTAATGCAGAATAATACTCCATGGTGTATAAATGCCACATTTTTTTAATCCATTCATCCATTGAAGGGCATCTGGGTTGGTTCCACAGTCTAGCTATTGTGAATTGTGCTGCTGTGAACATCCATGTGGCAGTATCCCTGTAGTACGCTCTTTTAAGGTCTTCAGGGAATAGTCCGAGAAGGGCAATAGCTGGATCAAATGTTGGTTCCATTCCCAGCTTTCCCAGGAATCTCCATACTGCTTTCCAAATTGGTCGAACCAATTTGCAGTCCCACCAGCAATGTACAAGTGTACCCTTTTCCCCACATCCTCGCCAGCACTTGTTGTTGTTTGACTTCATAATGACTGCCAATCTTACTGGAGTGAGATGGTATCTTAGGGTGGTTTTGATTTGCATTTCTCTGACTGCTAGAGAAGGTGAGCATTTTTTCATGTACTTGTTGATTGATTGTATGTCCTCCTCTGAGAAGTGTCTGTTCAGGTCATTGGCCCATTTGTTGATTGGGTTATTTGTTGTCTTATTGTCTAATTTTTTGAGTTCTTTGTATACTCTGGATATTAGGGCTCTATCTGAAGTGTGAGGGGTAAATATTTGTTCCCATGATGTAGGCTCCCTATTTACTTCTCTTATTGTTTCTCTTGCTGTGAAAAAACTTTTTAGTTTAAGTAAGTCCCATTTGTTGATTCTTGCCATTAACTCTTGTGCTATGGGTGTCCTGTTAAGGAATTTGGAGCCCGACCCCACAATATGTAGATCAGAACCAACTTTTTCTTCTATCATATGCAGAGTCTCTGATTTGATATCTAGGTCCTTGATCCATTTTGAGTTAACTTTTGTGCATGGTGAGAGGAGGGGATTCAGTTTCATTTTGTTGCATATGGATTTCCAGTTTTCCCAACACCATTTGTTGAAGATGCTATCCTTCCTCCATTGCATGCTTTTAGCCCCTTTATCAAATATAAGATAGTTGTAACTTTGTGGATTAGTCTCTGTGTCCTCTATTCTATACCATTGGTCCACCCGCCTGTTCTGGTACCAGTACCATGCTGTTTTTGTTACTATTGCTCTGTAATATAGTTTGAAGTCTGGTATTGCTATACCACCTGATTCACACTTCCTGCTTAGAATTGCTTTTGCTATTCTGGGTCTTTTATTTTTCCATATGAATTTCATGATTGCTTTGTCTATTTCTACAAGCAATACCATTGGGATTTTGATTGGCATTGCATTAAACCTATAGAGAACTTTTGGTAATATCGCCATTTTGATGATGTTAGTTCTGCCTATCCATGAACAGGGTATATTTTTCCATCTCCTAAGATCTTCTTCTACTTCTCTTTTTAGAGTTCTGTAGTTTTCATTGTATAAATCTTTCACCTCTTTTGTTAGGTTGATTCCCAAGTATTTTATTTTTTTTGAGGATATCGTGAATGGAGTGTTTTCCCTTATTTCCATTTCAGAAGTTTTGTCGCTGATATACAGAAATGCCTTTGATTTGTGTGTGTTGATTTTATATCCTGCCACTTTGCTGAATTCATTTATTAGTTCTAGTAGTTTTTTTGTAGACCCTTTTGGGTCTTCTAGATATATAATCATGTCATCCGCAAATAGTGATAATTTAAGCTCTTCTTTTCCAATTTTTATGCCTTTAATTTCTTTCGTTTGTCTAATTGCTCTGGCCAGTGTTTCGAGAACTATATTGAATAGAAGTGGTGATAGAGGACATCCCTGCCTTGTTCCAGATTTGAGAGGGAATGCCTTCAATTTTTCTCCATTCAGAATGATGCTAGCCTGGGGCTTAGCATAGATAGCTTTTACAATGTCAAGGTAAGTTCCTGTTATCCCTAGTTTTTCTAATGTTTTGAACATAGAGGGATGCTGTATTTTGTCGAATGCTTTTTCTGCGTCTATCGAGATGATCATATGGTTCTTATTTTTAAGTCTATTGATATGGTGAATAATATTTATTGATTTCCGTATATTGAACCATCCTTGCATCCCAGGGATGAATCCTACTTGATCATAGTGCACAATTTTTTTGATGTGCCTTTGTATCCGATTCGCCAGAATTTTATTGAGGATTTTTGCATCTAGGTTCATCAGAGATATTGGTCTGTAGTTTTCTTTCTTTGATGTGTCTTTGTCTGGCTTCGGAATCAATGTGATGTTGGCCTCATAGAATGAATTTGGAAGAGCTCCCTCTTTTTCTATTTCCTGGAATAACTTGAAAAGTATTGATATTAATTCTTCTTTAAAGGTTTTGTAAAACTCCGCTGTATACCCATCCGGTCCTGGGCTTTTCTTGGTTGGTAATCTTTTGATTGCTTCTTCAATTTCATCCATTGATATTGGTCTGTTCAAATTGTGTGTGTCTTCCTGACTCAGTCTGGGCAAATCGTATGTCTTAAGGAATTTATCGATGTCTTCACTATCCTCTATTTTATTGGAGTATAGGTTTTCAAAATAATTTCTAATTGTCTTCTGTATTTCTGTAGCATCTGTTGTGATATTGCCTTTTTCATCCCTTATGTTAGTAATTTGATTTCTCTCTCTTCTTCTCTTCGTTAGCATGGCTAAGGGTCTGTCAATCTTGTTTATTTTTTTCAAAGAACCAACTTTTAGTTTTGTTAATTTTTTCAATAGTTTCTTTTGTTTCAATTTCGTTGATTTCCGCTCTGATTTTAATTATTTCTTGCTTTCTGCTACACTTGCTATTGTTTTGCTCTTCCTTTTCTAGGGCTTTGAGATGAAGTGTGAGCTCATTTATTTGTTGGTTTTTCCTTTTTTTGAGGAATGACCTCCAGGCGATGAATTTCCCTCTTAAAACTGCTTTCATTGTGTCCCATAGATTCCGATAGGTTGTGTCTGTATTTTCATTTATCTCTAAGAATTTTTTGATTTCCTCCTTTATGTCTTCTGTAACCCTTTGATCGTTCAGTAACATATTGTTCATTTTCCATGTGATATTGAATTTTCCCTTCCTTCTTTTATCATTGATTTCCAGTTTCATTCCATTATGATCAGATAAAATGCATGGTATTATCTCCACCCCTTTATATTTACTGAGGGTTGCCCTATGGCATAATATATGGTCTATTTTTGAGAGGGATCCATGTGCTGCTGAGAAAAAAGTATATCCTCTTGATGATGGTTGATATATTCTATATATGTCAGTTAAGTCTAGGTTATTGATTGTGGTATTGAGTTCTATAGTTTCTTTATTCAACTTTTGTTTGGAGGATCTGTCCAATGGTGAGAGAGGTGTGTTGAAGTCGCCCATAATTATTGTGTTGTGGTCTATTTGATTCTTGAACTTGAGGAGAATTTGTTTTATGAACTTCACAGCACCATTATTAGGTGCATAAATATTGATAATTGTTATATCTTGTTGTTTAATGGTTCCTTTTAACAGAATATAATGTCCTTCCTTATCCCTTTGGATTAATTTAGTCTTGAAGTCGATTTTATTCGATATGAGGATGGCCACACCTGCTTGCTTACGAGGACCGTGTGCGTGATATATTTTTTCCCAACCTTTCACCTTCAGCCTGTGTATGTCTTTTCCAGTCAGGTGAGTCTCCTGGAGGCAGCATATTGTTGGATTTGTTTTTTTAATCCATGTTACCAGCCTATGTCGCTTTATTGGAGTGTTTAAACCATTAATGTTTAGAGTTACTATTGATATATGGTTTGTTCTTCCAGCCATGTTTGATTATTTATCTCTTTTTTTTTTTTCAATTTAGTTTGTTTCTCCATGATTTGCTTTCCCCCCTCTGTCTGTCTTTACTGAGGTACTTCCCACTGTTGGCTTTGGTTATTGTTTTTCATTTCTTCCTCGTGGAGTGTTTTGTTCAAGATGCTTTGCAATGCTGGTTTTCTGGCTGAAAATTCTTTTAGTTTTTGTTTATCGTGAAAGATTTTTATTTCGTTGTCATACCTGAAGCTTAATTTTGCTGGATACAGGATTCTTGGTTGGCATCCATTGTCTTTCAGTGTTTGGAATACGTTGTTCCAGGATCTTCTTGCTTTCAGCGTCTGTGTTGAAAAATCTGTTGTTAACCTTATTGGTTTACCCCTGAATGTAATCTGTCTCCTTTCTCTTGTAGCTTTTAATATTCTCTCTTTGTTCTGTATATTGGATATCTTCATAACAATGTGTCTTGGCGTTGGTCTACTGTGATTTTGTATGCTCGGTGTCCTGTATGCATCTACAATTTGTATATCTGTTTCCTTTTTAATTTCTGGAAAGTTTTCTGTAATTATTTCATTTAGTAAATTACTCATTCCCCTGGTTTCAATTTCTATCCCTTCCTCTATCCCAATTACTCTTAAATTTGGTTTTTTTATATTATCGCATATCTCTTGTATGTTTCTCTCATGATTTTTAACCATCCTATCTGAGTTGGCTAGACTCTTTTCAAGTTGATATATTTTGTCTTCATTATCAGACGTTCTGGCTTCTAGTTGCTCCACTCTATTAGTGATACTCTCATATGAGATTTTAATTTGGTTTATAATTTCCTTCATTTCTAAGATTACTGTTTGATTCTTTTTTATAGTCTCTATCTCCTGATATAGATGCTTAACTTCTTCTTTTATCATTTTATGTAATTCCTTCTCAATGTGTTCTTTCGCTGCTTGAATTTGCTGTCTCGTGTCCTCTTTAAGGTTCCATTCCATCTGTCTAAGGTGTTCCCTGAGTTCTTTATATGACCATTTTTCTGATGACTCTATGTCGTCCTGAATATTTAGGCTGTCCTGCGTTGTTTGTACTCCTTTTCTTCCTTGCTTTTTCATACTGTTCATTTTGCTTCTTGTTCTGTTTGACTGTTGAGTTACTGTATACTCCTATATATTTATTTGATGCTTGTGAGGAAAGGTATTAGCAGGGAAGGGAAGAAATCACCAAAGAGAATGAGAGTAACCAGGTAGAATTCAAGAAAGGGGGAATAAGAGAATTGAAAAGAAATGGAAAGACAGAGGAAGAGAAGAAAGAGAAAGAAAAAATAAAAAATTAAAAAGAATTAAAAAAATAACAATAGTAATAATAGAGATGAGGATTAAAATTAAAAAATAAAATAAAATAAAATAAAATGAATTTTAAAAACACTTTTTTTAAAAAAACAGCAACAACAACAACAAAAACCCAACCACAACATCCACAAAAAAAAAAAAAAAGAAAAAAAAATTAATAAATGCAGTCTTAGAGTCCGATTCACTATTCTTCCATTAGGTGAAGCTGTGCCCACCAGGCTAAGCTTCTCTTCTTAGTAGGCGGGAGCCTGTCACTGTGCAGCAGCTTTTCCTCCCGGACTGGGCGGTTCTGCTCACCGGTAATGCTCACCACAATACTGGCTACACGCCAGGTCTGCTGCTCCTGTGTGCCCTGTTTTCATGGCCACCTGGGCACGCTCTCCCTGTTTGCCATTCCCTGGAATCCTAAGTTTGTAGGGCTTGGGGTTGAGGACCCGCGGCGAATTTGCTTGCCCTCTGGTAGTCACGCCCCCGGAAACTGGTGCAAGAGACCTCAGATGTTACCTCTGGTGGGAGCCGTAGCTGGGAGTTCCGTGCGGTGGGTCCCGCGCCACTCCTGATTCCCCCGTGCGGGCAGTGCTGTTCGAAGTGCCCAGTGGTCGGGACTATTTGTCCGTTTGCCGTGTGGTCGGGGCCCTTTGCAGAGCTCAGTGGGCAGGAGTTGTTCACAGGAGCGGGGTGGGGGTGGGGGTGGGGGGTCATGTGGTTTGCAGCTCCGAACCGGCTGGGGGTGGGATGGGGGGGTGGGGGTATTGTTTGTAGTGCCAAACCGCCAGAGGCAGTTCACAGACTCAGGCCTGCGGGCCCAGTCCGGCCGCGGCCATTTGTATGTTCGCTGCAGTTCGCTGCAGTTCGCTGCAGTTCGGCAGCGGCCAGCTGGAATGTGTCCCTGATCCGCGTTGTTCCCGGCTGGGAGTGGGGTGGGGGTGTTGTTTGCAGCGCCAAACCGCCAGAGGCAGTTCCCAGACTCAGGCCTGCGGGGGGGGGGGGGGGGGGGGGGGCCCAGTCTGCCGCGGCCGTTTGTACGTTTGCTGCAGTTCGCTGCAGTTGGGCCGCGGCCGGCGGGATTGTGTCCCTGATCCGCGTTGCTCGGAACCGGCTGGGGGTGGGGAGGGGGTGTTGTTTTCAGCGCCAAACCGCCAGAGGCAGTTCACAGACTCAGGCCTGCGGGGGCCCAGTCCGCCATGGCCGTTCCTACGTTTGCTGCAGTTCACTGCAGTTCGGCCGCGGCCGGCGGGATTGTGTCCCTGTGGGATTGTGTCCCTGATCCGCGATGCCTAGATTCACTCGCCTGAGACAAACTGACCCCTCCCACAGACTTACTAGTTATCGGCAGGTCTCCTTTCAATGGAATATTGTTAGAAGTTCCTCAGCAGGTCCCATGCAACTGTATTTATGTGTCTCTCTGATCCCGTTACTGCGGAGGTACAGAAAATGCTGCCTGCTCGCCGGCTGCCATGTTGGAACCCTCTGTTTAGAAAGATTTTAAATTCATAGTTAAAATGTTTTCTGGGCCTTTGCACTCCAGTTCCCCATGACTTCACTAGTGATTTCTACCAAATGGGTAAAAAATATCACCAGTCAACCCAAGCTCTTCCAGAAGTCAGTAGAGAAGAGGACAACTTTCATTCAAGTCAAGACCAGTCCCGAAAAAAAGATGATGTTGGAAAGAAACTAGAGAGCAACGTGGCATGTGAATCTGGATGGAGGAATATTTAATATCATTTTAGCAAGCCAAATTCAATGATATATAAAAAGGACCAAGACCACATAGGTCTCTTTTGAGGAATTAAAATTTGTTTAACAAGATGATCTTTGTAAAGATGCAGATTAATTATAGCACTACAGGTCTGTTTCAAAGGGAACTACAGACTTTTAAAATCTGATTTTTCAGTATTTTGCATTTGAAGTTCTAGATGGGTTAAGAAGAACTCTATTGAAAAAGGTGCCAAGGTGATGAAGACATTATAATTTTTTTCCACAAATGCACTAGAATTATTGAATATACATATAAAAATAATAAACCTTGACCTTTATCACACCCTATACTAGAAAAGTGACTTAAATGAGTCACAGAGATAAATGAAAAGCCAAACTGTAGACCTTCTGGCAAAAATAATAGAAAATAATAATAATAATATTATTATTATTATTTTGTGACCAGCTGTTATGCAACTTATTTCTAAGGATATTAAAAGTATAAACCATCAGGGAAAAAAGTATGACAAAATGGCCTTCATCAAAGTTAAAATTCTTGCTTTTCAGCTCGTAGATATAGAATGTAAAGATAATTTACACACTAAAGAGCTATGGGCAAAATATATCTTTCAAAGCATTTGTATGTAGTATATAGAAAATAATTTTATAAGTGAATCATTAAAACTCAAAAACCCCATTAAATTTTGTTTTTCTTTGACTGGCCACCAAAGATGTATATAAATATTAGGAACAGCCAATGAAAGATGCTGTCATTAGTTCTCAGATAAAAGACACTATTGACAAAATAGAATTGCTAAATCTGAAAGAAGTAAATATATCAAATACTGGCAAGGATTAGGAGCAACTGAAACACTTATAAATAGCATGCAAATTATGTCACTATTTTAGGTAAGCTTGGGGATATCTTAATATACTGTATGACTATTCAATCCTAGTTTTAGATATTTGCCATAGAAAATGAGACAATGTGTCCACACAAGGTGACACTCAAATTGTCATTGCTACTTTTCATAATAATCCAAGTATTTATTACACAATAAATGGATAAACAAATTGTAATACATACAGACAATGGAATACAAATACTCAACAAAAATAAATGACTACCAATATTTACAAAAAATAAAATTTAAAAACATTATGCTACACAAAAAAATGCAGATTCTATTTATATGAATTCCAGAACTATCAAACTCTAATGACTGAAAACTGATCAGTGGTTGCCATCAGTCAAAAGCGAAAGAAGGGTATTGGCTGAAAAAGTTATAAGAAATTTTTGAGTGATAGGTTCTTTGTGATGATTTGAGGGGTGGTTTTAATACCATGAACTCATCACACTGCATGCTCTGAATTGGTGAGCTAATTTAAAATTATAGAAATCAATCCTGGACATATAAGAAATTTGTGAGCCTGTTTAAGATTCCTTCCAGGAGGAAAAAAAATTACTTAAATAAATATAAAAGACAGTGTTTTCATTTAGTAAAAGCCTTATGCAATTATGGGAAGTGGAAAGTGAATTTACAATATGTTTATTTTTCAACACCAGGTGCTTTTGGCATAGTGGGCTGCTCTTCCTCCAGCATACAGGGAATGTATGACTGGCTTGATTTGCTCTAAGAGTTGTGGCTGAAAAGTCGTGTATATGTTAACAAAATACAGACACAAAATACTATGTATTATATGATTATATTAATGTGGAATTCCAGAACACTCACAACTACAGTGATTGAAAATTGGTCAATGGTTGCCATCAGCTGAAGAAGGGTATTGGCTGAAAAAAATAGAGACTTTTCAGGGAGCAAGGTGAGGACATGTACTTCTTACTGGTGTCTTTTAAATTTACTTTCATGTTCTATATATGCTACCCGATTTATTAGCTGAGTGTTCTTGAAGCATGCATAATATTTCTTTATGCATAGTATGCTGTCTATATATTTCACTTGAAGGATTTATTTAGGCTAAATTAAAATTGGAAAAAAAAAGAACCATTTCATTATTTAAGGCATGAACCAGCATTTCTTATTTTTAACAAGTTTTCTTTATTTACATATTTTTAAGGGCATGGTATATTATATCTTATATGCAAAGGAGAAACACAATGGAGGAGTTATACAAACTGGAAAAAATTGGAAAAGTCCTGCTGGAAAAAAACATGCTTAATTATGGAAAGTATATAGTCCTTGAAACGGGACTCGAAAACTCCAGTAAAACTGATAACAAATTTTAGTTCCATTCTTTACTGCCCCAATGAACTGAACAAGCAAATGAAAATATGGGAGCCTCAGTTTCACCTATTGTGCCAGGTTATTGGAAAAATAAGGCAAAATAGTGTTTGTGAAAAGACTTTGTGAACTACAATGTAATATGCTAAACCGTAAGATATTGCCAATATTTTGATTTTTATTTCTAATGACAATCCCACACAGTCAAACTTGATCCTCAGGTACTATTCATTTTATTCATTTTTATTACCAGCCTGGGAAAAGTTAGAAGACGAATAGACAAGTGCATTGCTAATTTAAAAAAAAAAAACTGGCATGAACAAAGGATGAATGGTGGAAGAGAACAATGTCATGTGACCATGAAAGTGAACAAAGGTGTCTGGAATGTAATATTTAAAGTATTGTAGGAGACTCACAACTTTGAAAGAAAGACAATGGTCTTACTGTAAAAATTCTTGAAAGTCAGGCTGAGGAATTTTAGTGCAATTCAAAAGCATAGGGATTTTTGTGGAGATGGGTAACATGACCAAGGTTTACTTAAGAAAATTTATCCTGGCATTGTAGAAAGCAAAGTGGAGATGAAAGAGATGAGGCGGATGGAAAACCACTTTGAGGGATGCTGGTCTTCTCTAACACAACATCCTGAGAACTATACACAATACTTCCAAAGACCAGGGGTATCTGCATATGCACAGAGTAAGGGAAGGCAGGACACATGGAGAAGTCAGGAGGAAAAACAATCACACAATGAATCTCTGTCTTTATTTTTTAACCTCGTTAGTGGAGATGACTTCTAAACTTTTCCTCCTCCCCCAGCTGCCCTGCCAAATTGCAGCCCCTTTGCCACCTACATAATAAAAGACATTTCACAGTACACTGTTTCCATGGGGCAGTTTAAACCATTTGTCAAGCCACAGCAATTTCTTTTGTTCAGCCTCTTCTTAATGAGTTTGTGAAGGACTTGGTAACCTTTGAAAATCAATTTAGAGTCTTGTCATGAAACTGTCCCTTAAAAAAAAAAAAAAAATGAAGTAGTTGCCCAATCGGACACACTGCAAACAAAACAAAGAATTATCTGAAAAAAAAATCACAAATCTCAGTGCAATCAAGTCAGTATAACTTTGTTTCTGAAATCTGACTGCATCTAAATTTAGTAGCTTTCCTGTTGAAGGCAGAGTTTTTATTCTCAACTATTTCCTTGTTCCTACGCAGGAAACATCCATGAAACCTTCCATTTATATTTAATGTGGGTTTATGATGATATTCTGAATAATTATATGACATGGTTGAAAAGTGCCCTTCTTGAGCAGGCAGTGTGGTGACCTTGAGAGTACATTCTGGGACACATAACAAAAAAATAAAATAAAATTCCAATATTTGGTTTTAAATGATGATAAATTTAAGTACTACAGTAATTTTTTTAAATGAAAAGTGTCACTATAACTAACTGTACAAATAAAGCAACTGAATTTCAGAGAAGGTAAAAAATACATGCCCCAAATCAGACACATAGTAACTTATGAGTCAAAATTAGGACCTGATCAGTCTTATTCTAGAACCCATATGCTCAGCTGCTATGATATTCTGCCTTACAGTGCACACAACCCTAACTCCTGTCATAAGCTTGTGAAGTGGATCATGATTAATCGTGTCTAGGTCTGCAATCTTTCCAACATAAGCATGTAAAGAATTTACTCAGGTTAGTGCTTAACATAAAGTTTAATAAAATGATAGCTAATATTAGTACAATTACTGAAATAGGGAAGGAGAGGCACCTTCTTGTCTGGTGTAACTTAAAAAAGCCTGAACAAAAACTTAAAATTATGAGAAGGATTTTGATAGGTAAAATTTGAGGGGAAGGATCGCCAAGGTAGGATACATGTGCATGGAGGTAGAAGAGGTTGAACTTGCAAGAACTGTAGCTGAATTGAAAAGTGAGTGTTGGAAGATCAATAGTCAGAAACAAAGTTTGAAATAGAGTCAGCGTTCGAATTAGAGATAATTCATGTCTTTTTGCAGCAATCAACTCATCATAGGCTTAGCAGGAGATAATAATGTTTGCACTTTACAAAAATATTTTTGAAAGCAAAGTGAAGAGAGAGTTAGAGGAAACAGTGGGAAAGCTAGTAGGAATGTCCATCAGGTTGCCCATCATGAGGTCAACTAACTAGGGACTAAAATATATAGATTGCTTGCTCTGTGCCAACCGCTATCCTGAGCTCACTTAATACATCAATGAATTTAATTTTTACAAATAACACATAAGGTGAATATTTATTAAAGAAAATTTCTTCTCATCTCACTCTTAAAAGTGTCCTGATTTAGGGTACATGTTATTTGGCCACCCTTTGGTGCTGCACTTTTTTTTTTTTTCCCCTGAGGGAAAGCAGGGAAAGTGAAATTGTGCTCTAATGCAACACCTGTATATTCAGTAGGTGTGTTGGGAAGGCTCAGAAGACACAAGCCTTGACTACAAATTCTAGTTCTACCCTAGGATTAGCTCTTTTGTCAATCACTCCTGAAAATAAGGACCTAAACTTGTTATAGCCAGAAGGGATATTAGAAGTCATCTAATCTGAAAAATACCTGCATAACATTTTATGTGTATGTGGATACACAGATATCGTAGATGATATGCAGGAAAGTTATAACTACTCCTTTTGCCTCCCACCACACATTCACAACCTTATACATAAACTTTCAGATGTGTTAGTATAAGTGCTTTTAATTTTTTCCCCTGAGAAAACATCCTTATTTGTTTATCATATTATCAGTTTGGGACAACTTATAAAAAGCTCAATCTCATAGAAAAAAAACTGTCTAGACAGTTAATGATAAATCCGGAACTAAAGTGTATTTGTCTACTTATTAATCATATCCAGAAAACAATAGAAAGATGTGCTCTTTTATTTACTTTAATGTTTGATACCATCTGTTAATTATAAAAAGGTAAAAGGTGACTGTGATATCCAGGGAGTCAGAGGTGGAATTTGTTTCATTTCTAGTGTATCCAGTGTAGAAAACATAGCCCGACACATAGTGGATCAATAAATATTTTTTGAGTGAATTAAAGAATGTCATTAACTGTTCAAGTTCACTGCACTGTTCAGTGTTCATTTTCTGTGAACAGAATACATCTTCAACCACACGGTGGAGCCATTTTTTCAGTTATTTGAAACCTGGAGCTAAAGAGAACCCAAATAACACAACATACTGTATTTCCTTTGCCTTTTATCTGGCAAATATACTCACAAACCCACTAACAGAGTAAATTGGCTAGAATCTTATAAAAGCCAGAAATGTAGTATGTGTACAATTTTTGCTTGTACAGGTTTAGAGTGGATAGCAGTGTCCTAATCCAAATGACATTCGCCATTGATCACTTTGCACTTTTGGCAAGAAGTATTTAGTAGTCCATTGTCCTAGGGTAGGACAGCCCTTGGAGTAGATGTATCTGGATTTTGGAGGCAGCATGCTATGGTCCAAAAGTTTATGTTCCCCTAAAATTAATATTTTGAGCTCTACTTGTTAGGTCATGGTATTTGGAGTCATTAGAAGTGATTAGGCCATGGGCCTTGTATAGGTTAGGCTAGCACTTGGCCACTGAGCCACATCCCCAGCCTTACGCTTGGCACTTTTGGGGCTGACAAAAACATCCACGGGAAAAAATGTATATAATTATATCAAAACGAACTCTATTGTCATGTATACGTAAAAAAAAAAAAACAAAAAAAAAGAAGAGTAAAATTTTATATATATAAAAGACAGGAGAGTGGAACCAAGATGAAGAGACACCTGATGTTTCAAGTTGCTGACAAGTAGAACACAGAGGTCTCTGAAGGAGAGACAGAAAGTCAACTATTTTCTCTAAGTTGAAGATAACCCACACAGGAGGCTTGCGGAAAAATAGAAGTTCAGTGAATCAGACAATGGGGAATGGAGGGAAGAGGGGGATAGGAATAGGAAAGACAGTGGAGTGAATCTGATATAATTTTCTTCTGTACCTATATGAACACACCACAGTGAATACCACCATCATGTATGTGCACAAGAAGGGGGTTCTAATGAGAAAAAAAGACATTGCATTCTTGACTAATTATATCAAAATGGATTCTATTGTCATTTGTAACTAAAAAGAACAAATAAAATTTAATTTAGAAAAAAATAACAGTTTTCTACATCTCTATATTTGCCTTAGGTTATGGTAAATCAAGGAATTTGGGATTAAGAGATCTAGAACATGAATTTTGTGAGTGGAATTGGGTGATAGAATTATGGGGAAGCAAGTTATGAAGCCCACTTGTGCTAGTTCTAAGAACAGGGGATTTTCAATAATTCAGAAAAGTGATGAGAATGTCAACATTTCTACTGAATGTCATTTGAGAGCTGACATTCTTGTTTCTCCATAGGTTCTTTCCACACAGTTACATATCTCCAATATGAATAGACCTAAACCCGGCCTCCCCACACACTGATTTCTCACAGTTTCCCAGTGTAGCCACCAGCCTCATTCTCTACATAGTGCCCTACATTTTGGGGGTGATATATTACCAGTTATTGAAATAATACTTGCTATGTACATCTTTAAGTAAAGACTTTCATCAATCTTTATTCTCTCTTTTAAATGACCTAGAAGTCTATTATTCTGAACACTCTCAAGATAGATATACCTTGTACTTCTGACCACCTGGGAAAGACATCATACATTCCTTCCATAAAATATCCGTGTCTTGGTAGGAAAAATAAAGGCAAAGGAGACTAGTTATTTTTCATGGATTGCAAAGGCCCAATTTTGGAGATTTTCTTTGTTACCTTACAAAAGCCTGCTCTAAATTCTTTGTCATAATTTTTTATCTTCTATTTTTTATTTTTCCATTTCTCAAACTTTTGAATGTTTTTAAAAAACTTTTTTGAACACATACATAAGACAAAAATTGTACATATTAATGTGATATCATGTGATATTTTGCTGTTGAACATTTTTTTTCATATACCCATTGATTATTTTTATGTCTACTTTTGACAAATGTCTGCTGTCATGGTTTAGATATGAGGTGTCCCCCAAAAGTTCATGTGTGAGACAATGCAAAAAGGCTTAGAGGTGAAATGATTGGGTTATAAGACAGTAAATTAATCAGTAAATGAATACCCTGATAGGGATTAACTGAGTGGTAGGGTGTATATCTGGAGGAGGTGGGTCACTGGGGGCATGTTTTGGGGGTATATATTTGGTGAGCTGAGCTTAGGTTCTTTCTGCTTCTTGGTGGAGATACTTTCCTTTGCCACACTCTTCTGTCATGATGTTCTGCCTCGCCTCAAGCCCTGAGGAATGAATCCAGCCTTCTATGAACTGAGATCTCTGAAATTGTGAGCCTCAAACAAATTTTTCCTCCTAAAATTGTTTGTATCAGGTCTTTTGTTCACAGTATTGAAAAAGCTAACACATCTGCTTATCTATATTGACAATTTTAAATCAGATTATTTGATTGTTTTATTATTGATTTGCATTCCTTGCATACTGTGGGTATTGACCCCTTGTTAGATGAATAGTTTACAAATATTTTCTCCCATTCTTTAGGTTGTTTCTTTGCTCTGTTGATTGTTTTCTTTGCTGTGCAAACCCTTGAGTGTGATGTATTGCTATTTTTCTACTTTTGCTTTTATTTCATGTGTTTGGGGTCTTGTCCAAAAAATCCTTGCCCATTCCAATGTCCTGAAGCCTTTCTATTATGGGTTCTTATGGTAGTTTCACAGTTTCAGAAAAGTCTTCTCTTTAAGTCTTCAATCCATTTTGAGTTGATTTTCATGAAAGATGGAGTCTAGCCTTATTGGTCTTCATGTTGATATCTACCAATTTTTCCAATGTCCTTTACTGAACCAGCTGTCCTATCTCTAGTGCATGTTCTTAACATTTTTGTAAAAATCAATTGCCAATGGATGCATATGTTTACTTGCAAGTTTTATTTTCTGGTCCCTTGGTCAATTTATCTGTTTTTATGCCAATACTGTGCTGCTGCTTTGATTATTACAACTTTGTATTGTGTTTTGAAGTCAAGTAGTATAATATCTCCTGCTTTATTCTTTCTGCTAAAGATTGCTTTGATTATTTAGGGAAAACTCTCAAAATCTTAATGCCATTTTTAAAAATGTCTTCTTTATTTTTTTCCACAACCTTTTTTATTGGTGCATTATAGTTGTACATAGTGGTTAGTTTTGTTAAATATTAATACATGCATACAAGATAGCAATATAATTTGGTTAATATCACTCCCCAGCACTTCCTTTCTGCCTCCTCTTCTCCCATCATCTGGTCCTTTTCTTCTCTTCTGCTGATCTTTATTTGATTTTCAAGAGATTCCCCCCACTCTTCTTTTACTCCTATTTTCCACATATGTGAAAATACACATGACCCTTGACTGGAGTTTGGCTTATCCTGCTTAGAATAATAGTCTCTAGTTTTATTAATTTTCCTGCAAATGACATAATTTCATTCTTCTTTATGGTTGAATAAAACTCCATTTATGGTTGAATAAAACCACATTTTCTTTATCCATTCATTCATTGATGAACACTGAGGCTGGTACCATAATTTGGCCACTGTGAGTTCTGCTACTATAAATATGGGCATGGATGTATCTATCATACTGTGACTTTAATTCTTTAGGATAAATACCAAAGAGTGTTATAGTTGGGTCATATGGTAGTTCTATAACTCATATTTTGAGGAAACTTAATACTGATTTACATAGTGGTTGTACTGAATTACAATCCCACCAGCAGTGTAAAAGTGTTTCTTCTCCACATCCTATCTAGCATTTATTATTGTTTGTAATCTGATCACTTTCATTCTGACTGGTGTGAAATGAAATCTCAGTGTAGTTTTGATTTGCATTTCCCTAATTACTACTAATGATATTAATTTTTTTTTCTTATATTTATCGGCCATTTGGATTTCTTTTTTTGTATCTGTTTAATTCATTTTCCCTTTTATGAACTGGGTTATTAATTTTTTATGTTGAGTTCATTGAGTTCTTTATACATTGTATATTTTAATCCTCTGTCTGAAGAGTAGCTAATAAAGATTTTTCTCCCATTCTGTAGGTTCTCTCTTCACATTATTGTTTCCTTTACTGTTGAAGCTTTTTAATTTGATGCCATCCCATTTGTTAACTCTTGATATTATTTCCTGAGCTTTGGGAGTACAACTAAGAAAGTTATTTCCTGTGCCTATATGCTAGAATGTTGATCCTACACTTTTTTTCTAGGAATTTTATAATTTCTAATCAAAATTTTTAAACACCTTCCTTTAATTCAAAACTCTCAGATACATATTCCCAAATCTTGCTGCATCAATCTAATATGACTTAAGAATGTTTTCCTTACTCAACTCTATGAAACCAGCATTTTTCTCAATGCCTCACAATATTATGTTAGAATATACATCTCACAATAAAATTTTCACCATTCTTAGCAGTTGATTCAGTTGGTTAACTTAACAAATTTAATTTTGAGGATGACATAGGATGATGAGAATGCTTTTATGTATATGTATGCATATGTATTTGTAAAAGGTGATGTTATTTTTAAAAATCCATCATTTTCTTTTAAAGTTTTGCAGAAGGATAGGAGAGGGTCATATGTAGCAGAGACCCATGACATTTAAAAAATATGTAGCAAATAGTGACAGGAGCGATTGAGAACGTGCTGCCAACAGGAATCACATTAAGAATTAATAATAGAAGCAAGATCTGTTATCCTCTGCAAAAGTCCTTAGAATTTCCAGTTTGAAAGTCAGAGAGCTGGTTGACAAGGAGCAAAACAACAACAACAAAAGAAACAATGAAATTTTGTGGTAAGCAATTATGAGAAGATTGGGAGCTCTATGGAAGATAAAAAGATTAAAAATCAATTGTAGGCCAGTTGTCTTACCAGAGAGAGCTGCAGAAAGAGACAGCTAAGAAGAGCTCTTAAGGGTCATGACAAATCTCAAAGACTGGCCTCATAAACTACCTCTGCTTAGATTTAATTGGATCAGATTTAACTGGATCCCATTTAAGTCCCCCAGGTATTGTTGAAAACAATAGAGCAATCAGCCAGCGATTAGAGGAAAATAAGAGGTGAGCTTGATATCATGAAAAGAATATCATTTCAAAGGGATTACAGAAAGAGAAAACCAAAACCTCCCCCTCCTTAAATACACTATCTTATTAGGGTATCTGTGGTGTCCAGGGCTGCAATCATGAAGGAGCAATGTCAGAAGGCTTGATAACCTAGAAAAAGTGCACTTCAGTAAAATAATCCAGCCAATTCCCTAAACAAATTAACAAACAGATGAATAAGCAAGCAAACAAAAACAAACAAACAAAACCCAGGAAAACAACCCCCAGAAGAGGGTGAGAAGAATCAGTCTCCAGAATTATGATAATATATTAGCTAACTTATCACAGTTTCAACAAAATACTATGAGACATACAACAAAACAGGAGTGTATGACTCAGAACCAAAATCAAATCAAAACAAAACAAAACAAAAATACAAAAGAAATTTCCCATGAGAGGATATACATGAAAGATTTAACAAATATTTCAAACAAGCATCAGAATTATATTTAATTAACTAGAGAAAATAATGTTTAAAGTAGTAAAGGAAAGGAAATTGAAAATATTTCATAAAATTGAATATCAATAAAGAGAGACAGTTATAAAATAATCTAATGAAAATTCTTGAGTTGAAAAGTTTTATCAAAAAATAAAATACTCACCAGGTGCAGTAGACATGCCTGCAATCCCCGGGGCTTGGGAGACTGAGGCAGAAGGATAGTAAGTTCAAAGCAAGCCTCAACAACTTTGCAAGGCCCTAAGCAACTTCATGAGATCCTGTCTCAAAATAAAAAAAAAAAGGGTTGTGACTCAGTGGTTAAACACCTCTGGGTTCAATCTCTGGCACCAAATTAAAAAAAAAAATCAACAGTGTAGGTTTGAGTACAGTAGATTTGAATAGATGAAGAAAGAATTGTAAATTATAAGGTAGATCAATAAAGACCATAATCTGAAGAACACCAAACTTAAAGAAGAGATGGAGAAGGGAGCAACTTCACAGAAAGGTGGACCTCATTCAGTGCACTGACATAAATATAATGCCCACAGCAGCAGGAAAATGGAGAGGAGAGAGCAGAAAAATAGTGATGGAAATATTGATGAAAAGTTCATAAATTTGCTAAAAAATAATCTATAAATTAAAGAAGCTCAGTAAACTCCAGTAAATACAGATATCTATATGCAAGCACATCATAGTGAAAATTGTGAAAGCCTCAAAGAGAAAACTTTGAAAGCAGCAAGAGAAAAATGAATCATCATATATAAAGGACTGCCCATAATAAAATTCACTGTTCTCTCATTAAACAAACAATGGGCTAATATTTAAAGTACTTAAAAGCAAAATACTGTCAACCAAGAAACTGTATCTTTGAAAACTGTATTTCAAATATAAAGATGAAGTAAAGATATTTATGGAAAAACAAAACCAGAATGGTTTGCTAAAAGAATCATTTAACTGGAAATAATAAAAGAAATTCTTCAAAGCTGAAGGCAAATGACCCAGACATTAATTCAAATTAATGTGAAAGAAAGAACACTGGTAAAATTTATTATACATGTTTAAAAGATGGTGTAAATATTTAGATAACACATTTCTTCTCTTATTTCTTAACTGATTTTAAAATTGATTGTATAAAATAGTTTATATATAATGTAGTTGGGCTAATAATATACAAAAATGTGACAAACTTACCAAAAACACAAGGAGATGATTGGGTGTAAAACAGCATTGAAGAAGAAAATGACAAAAGATGGCCAATTAAATCCATAAAAATAATAAATAATCAGGTGAATATAACAAACTCTATAAACTCATACTTATCTTCTTTTTTTTAGTTTCTTTAGTAATCACAAAGTTTTATAAACTAGTAATTATGACAGATATTTTTGGATTTGTGACGTGTGTAGATGTTACATAAAACCATAATGGCTCTACGGGCTTACTATGGAAAATTGCATGCCAGCAAATGATATAAAATGGGCATCATTTTAAAAACAAAAATTACTGAAAATGACTTAGTAAGAAATTCTAATAAAATGCCCCAAAGAAAATGCTGGACCTACAGAGCTCTCGCCATTGTAAGGTATTAGCACTGTCCTCAAAAATCTGTAATAAGAGAACTTACTTCTAAACTTTCAGTTGACTTATTTAGTCTGAATGCCTGGTTTTAATGATCTGACCTGACAGCATGTTACTTTGAATATGGATCAACCTATAGATCAAAGGAATATAATTATAAATCCAGAAACAAAACCTCATGTTTATTATCAACTGACTTTTGACAAGTATGCTAAAACAATAAAATAAAGAAAGTATAGGCTCCTCAGTTTTAATTCATCCCATTTATTGATTCTTGCACTCTAAGAGTCTTATTAAGGAAATAAGGACCTAATCTGACATGATGGAGATTTTGGCCTTCTTTTTCAATCTAAAAAGCTGCTTCTCAGCAAAAGAAATGATCAGTGAGGTGGATAGAGAGCCTACATGTTGGGAGCAAATTTTTACCACTAGCACATCAGATAGAGCACTAATCTCCAGGGTATACAAAGAACTCAAAAAGCTAAACACCCCCCAAAAAATGGGCCAAACAATAAATGGGCTAAGGACCTGAACAGACACTTCTCAGAAGATAATATACTATCAATCAACAAATTATAAAAAAGTTCAACATCTATAGAAATTAGAAAGATGCAAATCAAAACTACTCTGAGATTTCGTCTCACTTCAATCAGAATGTCAGCTTTTATGAAGACAAACAACAAGTGTTGGCAACGATGTGGGGGAAAAGGCACACTCATATATTGCTGGTGGGACTGCAAATTGCTGAAGCCAATATGGAAAGCAGTATGGAGATTCCTTGGAAATCTGGGAATGAAACCACCATTTAACACAGGTATCCTTTTCCTCAGACTATACCCAAAGAACTTAAAACCAGCATACTACAGGGACAGCCACATCAATGTTTATAGCAACACAATTCACAATCTGACAATAGCTTAACTGTGGAGCCAACCTAGATGCCCTTCAGTGGATGAATGGATAAAAAAAAATGTGGCATATATACACAATGGAATGTTACTCAGCAATAAAAAAGAATAAAATCATGGTATTTGCAGGTAAATGGATGGAGTTGGAGAATATAATGCTTAGTGAAGTAAGCCAATCCCCCCAAACCAAATGCTGAATGTTTTCTCTGATATAAGGAGGCTAATTCATTGTGAAGTTGGGATGGTGAGCATGGGAGGATTAGACAAACTCTAGACAGGGCAAAGGAGTGGGAAGGAGAGAGAGGGGGCATGGTGGTAGAAAAGATGGTGGAATGAGATGGACATCATTACCCTAAGGACATTTATGAAGACATGAATGGTGTCAATATACTTTGTATACAGCCAGAGATATGAAAAATCATGCTCTGATGCTCTGTATGTGTAACATGAATTATAATGCATTCTGTTGTCATATATAACAAATTGCAATAAAAATAAATTAAAAAAGAAAGTATAGGCTCTTCAACAAGTGGTTGTGAGACAACTGGATAGTTATAATGAAGAGAATTAATTTATACCACCATCTCATATCATAATATCAACTTAAAATAGACCAAAGATCTAAAATGTAAGATCTAAAACTAAATTTTTTAAAAAAAAAAACAGAGGCATAAATATTCTGGACCGAGATAAGGTAACTGTTTCTTAGATTTGATACCAAAAATGCAAGAAGCAAAAGAAAAATAAATAAATAAATTGGATATTTTTAATAATTAAAAAAATGAGTCACCAAAAAAGTAATGACAACAAATCAAATGGAAGAAAATGTTTCCAAGTCATATATATATAAATTTTATCTAAAATACATTTTAAAAATTCTTACATTTCAATAAATAATCCAATTAACGGGATAAAGTAGTAAAAAGAGATTTCTCCAAGTTAAAAGAGTCTCAACATAATTAGTCACTGAAAATGAAAAATCACATTATACTGACTATGATGCTAATCATCAAACATATATATTGAAAAAAGTGTTGGAGAGTAGCCATTAAGTAAGATTATCCAGCAATGGTCTCCCCACAGATACAGGAGTCTGAACAGATATTTGAGCACCAGATTACCTTCACAAGAGGTAAGGAAGCCAGGTGAGAGACTATAGTTTTTGCATTAAAGAAGGCAGGAAGAAAGCATTTGCCTGCATTACCCCACACCAGATCCAATCAGGTTAGCCAGAAATGCCTCTTGCTTGTAAGACAGAAAGATGATTAAGTCCACACTTTACCCTTGAAAATTATCACCAGGCCTGCTATAGTGAAACCTGGTTCTAGACAAAACCTCAAGTCCCCTGTCTTCAAGCCAATACCATAGACTGAGCCACTGGATCTGCCTGAGCTATTTGACTGACTGCCTCCCTCAATGTTAGGCAACAGAAAGGGGAGTAAGACTCAATTTACTGGAGAGGGGGACATGAAAGTGGGTATGAGTTTTTTCTTGGAGTTCAATGCTGAGCTGTCTGTGATGAGACACAACACTGAGAAAACAAAGGCCCCATACTCATCCCAGAGGTTGCAAACATAGTCTTTAGACCTGCCCTGGCATCAGGAGGAGAGTTAAACACTGATAGGACAGACTCAAGTTTTGTCCAGCATCATTTATCAACATTGGAGTAGACCTGAGGTATCCCAGGTGGACTATCCCCCACCCCAAACTGCCCATGTCTATATAGCTGTGATCCACTTTAGCATAAGCCTTGGTGGCCAAGGGAAAGCCTTCACTAATGCTACCCAAGCTCAGGCATCATAGCATGATGCAAGATTCCATTATTCAAGGTAGGACAGGGCAGTTAACAAAAGTCTGTGCCTTGGAACTCAATGTCATATGGCTGAAATCTAACACCATACAGTTCTTACTGACCCCCCACTCTGAGACCACAATGCAGATAGAGAACTCGAATAGCTCAGGGGCCAGACAGAGATATCTAACTCCAGTCCATCAGACTCCTACCTAGCCATCATCACCTTTCATTGATTGCAGTAGCCTAAGTCCACAAGTCCACCATTGCAGTAGGAAGCTAATATCAGTGTGAGCCTTAGTCCTAACCCAGTGTTGTGCTCATTGCAGGCTCTGATCTCATCGCATACAGTAAATTTGTGGCTTTGATGAACATAGTCATGGATTATAGGAGCTGGAAGCTGATTCCTCTTTGGCGATTCTGTTAGAAACTGGACAGAATCACACAATTCCCAATCGTAGGCTAATGGTTATGGTTGGGGCATCTGTTCCTTAATGCAGGCCCAGGAAAAGATGTGTGGATGGTAGATTACCCTTTTTATGTACTCTTCCATTTATACTAAACAACATAACATCTTCAACTTGGCATAAACCTGGGCATGGATCATCCTCTGGTATTTTAATAGTGACAACAGACCAAAAATGGACTTGCAGCAAGTCTATATTTAGGGAAATACCTAGTGCAGAAGTGAACAGAGGCTTGAAAAATAAGAAAACCTTATTTACAATAAATATATATTAGAATTTCTGTAAGACAGGCACAACTAAAGTTATATGATAAAAATTGATATAAAGAGCCCCGCCAATAGCCTCAGAGTCCAGGCAGGCCCAGGACAGCCCCACAAACACCTGTGGAGCCTTGAACTGGGTTCAGAGACATCTGATAGTCACAACACTGCATGCCACAGACCTGAATCTTTGAACATGTCACCCAAAGCCACTGCTCCCATGCTCCCCCAACCCAACACTCTGTTGCTAAAAGCAGCCACCTCCATCTTGGGACACCCTCGTTGCCATACCCCACTTTCAGGTGCCCTGCACCCAAGGCCAACCTTCCCATGCTGGTAATCTTCACCATCCTGAGGGTGGAGATATCAGCATACAACAGACAACCCCACCTATTGGATGAGAAGGGAAGCAGGAAAGAGTCTAATTTCCAACCAAAACAATTCTTCTTCCTTCAAGATATATTTTTTTCTTCCTCCTATTTCCCTGTCCTCACATCCCCAACATTTGTGAAACCAAGTAGTTTGTATGAATTAGGATACTGAAGACTGAGATGTCTGAAAAGTATATTACTTTTGTGTTGTATATTTTTTATCTCCTATTTACATTTTTAATTTTTTATCTCTTATATTTATCTCCTAATTTTTTATCTCCTATTTTCACATTTTTAATATTTATGTGTGTATGTTTTATGTACTCCATTGTCTTCACACTTGTCTCCCCAAAATCTCTTCCTCTCTCTTCTGCTGCTAAAACCATCTACTTTAGGTTTCTTTTGCACTTCCTAAGATCTAATAACTCTATATGCTCAACCTCCTACCCCCTCAACATCTCATCCTGCACCTCACCCTTGGTTCTTTGTCCACCATCAGAAACTGTGAACCCTCTTGCAAACCTACTGTTTATATTGTAGATAATAACTGAACTCACCATTTCTGTATATTGTGACAAAACAATATAAACCTCTTCATAGCAACTATTTGGTTTAAGGTTGTATATATATTTTTTTTAATTGGGATCTGTTAACATTGTTCTTCCCCTCAAAGGAGAGGTATTCGAACCCTGCAGGGACACTATACACCTATAGGATAAAAATGGTAAAGACTTAAATACACAGTGCTGAAAGAGAAAACACACAAACAACATAAAAAAAAAACAAGGAAAAAAGTATCCCTCCAAAATTAAGATACTACATTATTAGAATCCATGCCCAGAACAACAGAAGAAATTACATAGAAGGAGTTCAAGATGTACATAATTATAACATTCTGTGAATTAAAGGCTGATATAAGAGAGCAAATACATACAGCAAAAGATGATTTTGAATAAAGAGCTACATAATCAAATACAGGAAGCAAAAAATGATTTCAATAAGAATATAGAGGTTCTGAGGAAAAAACCCAGAAATTCTTGAAAATTTAATAAATTTTAATAAACCAAATTAAAAGCTCACTAGACAGCATCACCAACAGATTAGACCACTTGAAAGACAAGACCTCAGACAATGAAGAGAAAATATATAATCTTAAAAAGAATGTAGACCACACAGTGAAGATGGTAAGAAACCATGAGTAGAATATTCAAGAAATATGAGATAACATAAAAAGATCAAATTTAAGAGTTATTGGGATAGAGGAAGGCATAGAGTTCCAAACAAAGAAATAAACAATATATTCAATAAAATAATAGCAGAAAATTTTCCAAACATGAAGAATGAACTGGAAAACCAAATACAAGAGACTTACAGGATACCAAATGTAGAAAATCACAACAGAACCACACCAAGGCACATTATAATGAAAATGCCTAGAATAAGGAGAGAAATTTAAAAGCCACAAGAGAATGGGATCAGATTACATATGGGGGAACCAGTTAGAATACCTGCAGATTTTTCAACCCACACCCTGAAAGCTAGAAGATTCTGGAACAACATATACCAAGCTCTGAAAGAAAATAGATGTCAACCAAGATTCTTATAACCATCAAAATGATTCTTTAGATTTGATACTGAAGCAAAAACCTTCCATGTTAAACAAAATTTTTAACAATTTTACAGTTAGAAAGCTTACACTACAGAACATCCTCAGCAAAATATTCCATGAGGAGGAAATGAAAAATAACAATGAAAACCAGCAAAGGGAGGTATCATACTAAAGAAAAAACTAATCAAAAGAGAATTCAACTCAAGTTAAATACCAAAAACAAACAAAATTGGCTGGGAATACAAATCATGTTTCAATAATAACCCTGACTGTTAATGACCTAAACTCACCAATCAAAAGACATAGACTGGCAGATTGAATTTAAAAAAAAAAAAAAGACCCAACAATATGCTGCCTCCAAGAGACTCATTGTATCGGAAAAGAAATCCACAGACTAAAGGTGAAAGGGTGGGAAAAAACATACCACTCACATGGACTGCAGAAACATGCAGGGGTCTGCATACTCATATCAAATAAAGTAGACTTCAAGACTGTTAATTAATAGGGATAAATAAAGACATTCATACTGATCAAAGGAAACATACATTAACAGAAAATAACAATTATAAATATATATGTCCCAAACAACGGAGCATCTATGTTTATCAAAGTATTTTCAAGTTCAAGAGTGAAATAGACCACAACACAATAATTCTGGGTGACTTTAACACACCTCTTTCACCACTGGATTGATCTTCCAAACAAAAGCTAAACAAAGAAATTACAGAAATCAATAATGCAATCAATAACTTAGACTTAACTGACATATATAGAATATTTCATCCATCAAAGAGTGAATACACTTTCTTTTCAGCAGCACACAGATCCTTCTCTAAAATAGACCATATATTATGACAAAAAGCAACTCTTAGCAATACAAAACAGTAGAGATACTACCCTGCATTCTATCAGATCATAATGGAATGAAATTAAAAGTCAGTGATAAAATAAGAAATAAAAGCTCTTCCAACACCTGGAGACTAAATAATATGCTATTGAATGAGCAATAGGTTGCAAAACACATCAAGGAGGAGATTAAAAAATTCTTCGAGGTAAATGAGAACACTGATACAACATATCAAAATTTCTGGGACACTATGAAGGCAGTACTAAGAGGAAAGTTCATAGCATGGAATCATTTTATAAAAGAAGAAACAGTCAACAAATAAAGAACCTAACATTACATCTCAAGGCCCTAAAAAAAGAAGAACAAATCAATACCAAAATCCAGTAATGACAGGAAATAATTAAAATCAGAGCTGAAATCAATAAAATTGAAACAATTGAAAAAAAAGAGAAAAAAAGTTGGTTCTTTGAAAAAAAATAAATAAAATTGATAAACCCTTAGCCATGCTAATGAAGAGAAAAAGAGAGAAACCTCAAATTACTAACATACGTGATGATAAAGGAAATATCATGATGGATACTACAGAAATACAGAAGATAATTAGAAATCATTTTGAAAATTTGTACTCCTATAAAATAGAAAATTTCAAAGGCAATGACAAATGTCTAGAGTCAATGATTTGCCCAACCCAAATCAGGATGATATGCATAAGTTAAGCAGATCAATTTCAAGTGCTGAAATACAAGATGCCATCATAAGCCTATCAACAAGAAAAGCCCAGGACCAGATGGATACACAGCTGAGTTCTACAAGACCTTTAAAAAAGAACTAATACCAACACTCCACAAATTATTTCATGATATAGAAAAAGAGGAAACCCTTCCAAATTCATTCTATGAGGCCAATATAATCCTGATTCCAAAACAAGACAAAGACACATCCAAGAAAGAAAATTTCAGACCAATATCTCTAAGGAATATAGATGCAAAATTTCTCACTAAAATTCTGGCAAATTGAATACAAAAACATATCAAAAAGATAGTGCACCACAATCAAATGGGTTTCATCCCAGGAATTCAAGGATGATTCAATATATAGAAATCAATAATTGTATTTATCACATCAATA
Source organism: Ictidomys tridecemlineatus (assembly GCF_052094955.1). NCBI lineage: Eukaryota > Metazoa > Chordata > Mammalia > Rodentia > Sciuridae > Ictidomys > Ictidomys tridecemlineatus. Next base: position 135,789,667 of record NC_135479.1, on the reverse strand, counting down.
GACTTAAAGATAAGAATCATATGATCATCTGAATAGACCCAGAAAAAGCATTTGACAAAATAACAGCATTCCTTCATGTTCAAAACACTAGAATAACTAGAGATAACTGGAAAATATCATAATATGGTAAAAGCTCTCTATGCTAAGCCCCAGGCCAACATCAATCTAAAAAAGAGAAAAAAAAATGAAAGCATTCCCTCTAAAAACTGGAACAAGACAGGGATGCCCTCTTTCACCACTTCTATTTAACACAGTTCTTGAAACACTAGCCAGGGCAATTAGATAGAGGAAAGAAATTAAAGGGATATGGATAGGAAAAGAAGAACTCAAATTAGCACTATTTGCTGACAATATGATTCTATACCTGAAAGACTCAAAAAATTCCACCAGAAAACTTTGAGAACTAATAAATGAATTCAGCAAAGTAGCAAGATATAAAACCAACACTGATAAATTGAAGGCATTTTTGTATATCTATGACAAATCCTCTGAAAGAGAAATTAGGAAAACTACCCCATTTACAACAGCCTCAAAAAAAAAATTGGGAATCAACTTAATGAAAGAGGTAAAAGACCTCTACAATGAAAACTACAGATGCTAAAGAAAGAAATTAAAGAAGACCTTAAAAGATGGAAAAATCTACCTTGTTCTTAGATAGGCAGAATTAATATTGTCAAAATGACCATACTACCAAAGCACTATATAGACTCAATGTAATTCCAATCAAAATCCCAATGAAATTCCTCATAGAAATAGAAAAAGCAGTTATGAAATTCATTTGGAAAAATAAGACACCCAGAATAGCTAAAGCAATCCTTAGCAAGAAGAGTAAAGCAGGTGGCATCATTATACCAGACCTTAAATTATACTACAGAGAAATAATAACAAAAACAGGATGGTACTGGCACCGAACTAGACTGGTAGGCCATTGGTATACATTAAAAAGACACAGTGACAAACCCACATAATTACAGTTATCTCATATTAGACAAAGGTGACAAAAACATATATTGGAGAAAAGATAGCCACTTCAACAAATGATGCTGGGAAAACTGGAAATCCATATGAAACAAAAGGAAATTAAGACTCTGTCTCTCACCATACACAAAACTCAATTCAAAGTGGATCAAGGGCCTAGGAATTAAACCAGAGAACCTGAACCTCATAAAAGAAGAAGTAGGCCCAAATTTCCATCATGTTGGATTAGGCTCCAACTTCCTTAATAAGACTCCTATAGTGCAAGAATTAAAACCAAGAAGCAATAAATGGAATGGATTCAAATTAAAAAGCTTCTTCTCAGCAAAAGAAACAATCAGTGAGGTAAAGAGAGAACCTACAGAATGGGAGCAAATTTTTACTACACTCACATTAGAAAGAGCAATAATCTCCAGGATATATAAAAACTCAAAATGCTAAATACCAAAAAACAAATAACCCAATCAATAAATGGGTCAAGGAACCGAACAGACACTTATCAGAGATGATATACAATTAATCAACAAATACATGAAAAAATGATCAACATCTGTAGTATTTAGAAAAATTCAAATAAAAACTACTTTAAGATTTCATCTCACTCTAGTCAGAATGGAAGCTATTAAGAATACAAACAACAATAAGTGTTGGCGAATATGTGGGGGAAAGGCATACTACTACATTCCTGGTAGGACTGGTGCAGCTAATAATAAAAGCAGTATGGTTATTCCTTGGAAAACTGGGAATGGAACCACCATCTGACCCAGCTATCCCACTCCTCAGTCAATACCCAAAGGACTTAAAAACAGCATACTAAGGGACACAATCACATCAATGTTTATAGCAGCACAATTCATAATAGCTAAATTGTGGAACAACTTAGATACCTTTCATTAGAAGAAAGGATGAATAAAATGTGGTATATATACACAATGGAATATTATTCAGCATTAAAAGAGAATAAAATCATGGCATTTGCAGGTAAATGGATTTAGAGAATATAATGCTAAGTGAAGTAAACCAATCCAAAAAAAAAATGCCAAATGTTTTCTCTGATATAAGGAGGCTGATTCATAACGGGGATGGGGTGGGAGCATGGGAGGAATAGATGAACTTTAAATAGGGCAAAGGGGAGGAAAGAGAAGGAAGGGGTTATGGGGGTAGGCAAGATGGTGGAATGAGATGGACATTATTACCCTAAGTACATGTACGAAGACACAAATGGTTTGACTCTACTTTGTGTACAATGAGAGACATGAAAAAATTATTCTATATGTATAATATGAATTAAAATATATTCTGATGTCATATATAACAAATTAGAATACATAAAATTTTTAAGATTGAAATAAATACCTCATCCTTAAATATCCAAATGACATCACAAACAAAGCACTGTGAGCATCAACAAAACCGTGATCATACTTAACAGTAAAAAAAAAAACTGTGATCATACTTAAAAGTAAAAATAAGGTCCCAGCAACTCTGAAGTCTGAGGCAGGAAGATCAAAGGTTCAAAGTCAGCTGCAGCTGTTGGGAGCCGGCAACCGAACCCTGAAAATGGCGCTAGCCTCCTGCTTCTGATGACTTAGCGGTTAGAGTTGTTAGAAGTAAACAACTCCTTGTAAGGCTGTGGGGCTGGGCTCTGGCCTGCTTCCGCTGCGCTGTACCTATTAGACTTCTCCACGTGGTGCTAGTTCATTGGCAAGGCTGGGTACTTAAGCTAGGGCAGACCGGCTGCTCGCGTTCTTTCCTTGCTTGTTCCTGTTTTCTCATCATGATTCAAAGGTCCTGAGTAAACTGCTGAAAGAAGAATCCTGCATCGTGTTTCCTTTGCCGGGGAGGGGGTCGCGACATGCAGCAACTTAAAAAATTTTAAAACTAAAAAATAGGCTGGGGATATAGCTCAGTGGTAAAATGCTCCTGAGTTCAATCCCTGGTGAAGGAAAAGGAGAAGGAGAAGAAGGAAGAAAGAAAAAAAGAAAAAGAAAAAAAAGTGCCAGAAACTGAAACAATAGTAACTCATATGTTCAAATTCTTGGATGGAGAATTTGAAACATTATTTAAAATAAATTCAGTGAGTTTGAAAAAACAACAACAACATCAAAACAAACAAACAAAAAATCAGCAACAGTAAATTATGGAAACACTTCAGTATTGTACAGAGATACTTAGCCTAGAAATAAAAGCAACTTAAAGACATCAAACAGAAATCTTATTGCTGAAAAATACTCAAATAAAATTGAAAGTGCAATAGAAGGGACTGATAGTAGAATAAATCAAACATCTCAAGGAAGTAGAAAAACAAGCACAAAGTAAACCCAAACGTAGTAGAAGTAAAGGGAGTAAATATCAAAGCATAAATAAGTGAAATGAAAAACTAAAACAATATAAAAAATCAACAAAGCAAAGACCTGAGTTTTCAAAATTATATAAAAAAAAGACAAAACCTTTGTTTAGTAAGACTAACTATGAAAAGAAGAGAGGAGATTCCAAGAAACAAACCAGATATAAAAATACAGATATCAAGCTGATACCACAGAAATACATAGGGTCTTTCAAAATTATAATAAAAATTCTACATAAACCAATTTAATATTCTTGGAGAAATGGACAAATTCCCAAACATAACCTTACAAAGTCTAAACCAGAAAGTATTAGAAAATCTGTACATCCCAATGACAAGTAACAAGATTAAATAAGCAATGAAAAACCTTTCATGAAGAAAAAATCTCAAGACCAGAAAGCTTCACTGCTGAGTTTCAACAAGCATTTGAAGACTTCATACCAATACTTCCTATACTATTCTAAAAAACTGAGGTGGAGGGAATTCTTGTAACACATTCTATGAGGCCCAACTTACTTTGTTGCCAAAACCAGATAAAGATACAACAAAAAAGAAAGGTATGGGCCAATATCATTGATAAACATCAATGCAAAAGTCCTTCCAAAACTAGCCTACTGAATCCTACAGTATATTTAAAAAATATTTTTTACCAAAATCAAGTGGGGGATTTATTCCTGAGATATAAAGATTGTTACAACATATGCAGATCAATAAATGTGATATTCAACATCCACAAAATGAAGAAAAAGGCCATGCTGATCATCTCAATAGATGTAAAAAAAGCATTTGAGCCAGAGCACTTGGAGGATCACAAGTTCATGTTTACCTTCAGAAACTTAGTGAGATTGTCAGCAACTTAGCAAGAACTTGTCTCACTAAATGAAAAATAACAAATACTGGAGATGTAATAAAGGATTGGGATCAGTGACAAAGTACCCTTGGGTTCAATCATAAGACCTCTGCTTCACCGCCTCTACACACACATAAACATACGCACACACACACACACAGAAAAAGAAAGGGAAAAAAGCATTTTTTGGGGGGGGATATTCATATAATTCAACATTCCTTCATGATTAAAACTGAATTGAACAGATTTAGTACAGAAGAAATGTACCACAACACAATAAAAAGATGTATAACAAGGCACAAGTTTATGTGATGCTAAATGGAGAAAAGCTTGACTGTCTAATTGTGGAACAAGGCAAAATGCCCACTTTCACCACTTCCCTTCAATATAGCACTAGAAGTCCTAGCTAGAGTAACCATGCAAGTGAAGAAATAAAGGGCACCCAATTAGAAGAAATGCAAATTGTCTCTGCAATTAATGTGATGTGATTATATATATATATATATATATATATATATATATATATATATATATCCCAAACCTTTACTTAAAAAGCTATGTGAAGTAATAGATTAATTCAGCAAAATTTCAGTACACAAAATCAATATACCAGATTATTAGTAATGCTATATGCCAATAGCAAATTTTCTGAAATAGAAATTCAGAAATAATCCCATTTAAAATAGCCATAAAAATGAAATTAAAGAAAACCTAAAATTCATATGGAACAACATAAAAATCTCTGAATAGACAAAGCCATCATGGATTAAAAAACAAGTAGGAAATATTATAATACCTGACTTCGACATATACAACAAATTGTGGTAACCAAATTGCATGTCTTGGCAGAAATCAAACACAAAGACCAACGGACATAATAGAGAGCTATATGTAGACCCACATATCTTCAGCCAATTGATTTTCAGTAAGAAAGAATAGTCTTTGTGATTAATGTTGCTGGTGAATTTAATATCTATATTGAGAAAAATAAAACCAATCCTCTAGTAAGATCTGAAACTATGAAACTACTAGAAGAAATAAAAATAAATGATTCAGGATATTGGAACAGGCAAGGATTTTTAGGGAGAAAAAAAAACTCAAAAGCACAGGAACAAAAGGGACAAAATGGGAGTACATCAAACTGAATAGTTTCTGTTCAGCATAGAAAATGACTATCAGAATGAAGACACAACCCACAGGATGTGGGAAAATATTTGCAAACTATAATCTGGTAATCAGTGTTTAATATCTATAATATATAAGCAACTTCAACAATTAAATGGGAAAATAACTCTTGACATAAAAAAAAGAGTGGGCAATAGGAACAAGAATGAACAGGCAATCTAAAGAATGGGAGAAAATCTTTGCAGCTACTCTTCTGACAAAGATTAATATCCAGAATATGTAAAGCACTCAAAAATATGAAGTAAAAAAATCCTAACTAAAAGCAACCCAATAAATGGGCAAATGAACTTTTTCTTTTTACTTATCAAAAAAGTAAAAATGGCCAAGAATTACAAGGAAAAAATAGTCATCTTTATCCATCAGGGAAATGCAAATGAAAACTAAATATATATATATATATATATATATGATGGCAATCATCAAAAATACAATACCAATCAATGCTGATGAAGATGTTGGTGGGAAATTATTTCAGTCACTAATGCATCAGTATGGAAGTTCCTCAAAAACTCAAAATAGAACTACCCTAAGATACAGTTGTACTACTGCATTATTTTTCTATTGTTGCATAATGAATTAATACACATTTAGTGTTTTTAAGTCATTCACGTTGACCAATTTTCATGTGCCAGGAGCCTAGGTGTATTTTCTGCTCAAGGTTTTACATAGCTGTAGTCTAGATGTCATCTGGATTATATTCCCTTCTAAAGCTCCAGATACTTTCCTAGTTAAAATAATCATACAAAATGTAGTTCCTGGAAAAATTCCATTCCTTGTGATTATAGTATTATTTATGTAGAACTCTATTTAGCTGCCTGTCAGCAAGGGGCTAACTTCAGCTCCTAGGGGACCTACCATTTTCTTACTATGGGACCTTTTCACTGGTCCTCTTCCACATGGCAGCCTACTTCTTCAAAGACAGAAAGAGAAGTTATCTTTTTTAAAAAATATATATATATTTTTTTATTTATATATGACAGCAGATTGCATTACAATTCTTATTACACATATAGAGCACAATTTTTCACATCTCTGGTTGTATACAAAGTATATTCATATTACTTCATGTCTTCACACATGTACTTTGGAAAATAATGTTCATCACATCTTACAATCATAGGAGTGACTATTTCATCACCTTTGCTAAAAACATATCTTAATTGCACCTACCTTCAATGAGAGAGGATTATAAAAGGGTTTGACATATTTGAAAACCATCATGGAATTCTCTAGATAGCATAATAAACCTGAGAAAATTTAGTTTCCCTATGCCTTTCCAGAGCAAGTGATGTGCTCTCATAAAATATGTCAAAAATTTAAGAAAAAGGTAGTCATGATATAAAAGAATGGGCACGTTCCTGACATGCTATTTTGTCAAATATTGCAAACAGGAGCATAGTTCATCATCACAGAGCTGGTTTATCTTTCCATCACTGGTTACACTGGATTTCAAAGTAATGTGTCCTATGGCAAAGCCATACTAACTGGTACTTAATAGATGTCAACTTTAATAATGAAACAATAGTAAAAGTCCTCTGTAAGGAACAGGAAGAAAATATTCAGAGGGAGGGACAATGAATGATATGTGAATATAGTATAGGTCACTACTGCATACCTCAAACTGAACCTTGCAGTTCAGCTTCTTTTGGAATGAGAATTTTTTTTGTGGGTGGGGTGGGGTACTGAGGATTGAAGTCAGGAGCACTTGATCACTAAACCATGTCCTCAGCCCTATTTTTTATTTTATGTAGACACATAAAATATAAACTCTCACTGAGTTTCTTAGCTCCTCGCTATTGCTCAGGCTGGCTTTGAATAAGAGATCCTCCTGCCTCAGCCTACCAAGCTGCTGGGATTACAGGCATGCACCACCAAACCCAGCTTGAAATGAGAACTTTTTAATATCTCTGGTAAGGCCTCCTCACACTACCCACCTCTGAAGTCTGAAGTCTGAAGTCTGAAATCTGTCAACCACTTGAAGGCTCAGACAATAAACACTTTTCTCATGCTGACCCTGCAGAACAACAGGAAGAGTAAAGATAGGTGCTCCAAATGCAAATAAAATCTGTGATGTCACTTTTCCAGTGGAGATCATATTCCTTTAAGCTTCACCTTCACTGAAGTGTAGGAGTATTGAGGGTGGGATATTAATCCTGCCTAAGAATTTTCTAAATAGAATCTCAGTAAACAGTATAGGTGCCGTATTATATTGAATCAAGCTGAGCTACTTGGCAAAATAAGTAAAGCCTATATCAGCACTTCATACTAGATACAGGGTTCTTAGAATACATGCTTGTGACTAAGATAATTTGATGGTCTCTAATACATTTATGAGCACATTATCTAGAAATTCGATATGTGAAGCAAGTCCCAGAGGCATATATCAATGTATACTTAAAATTGTATTGATTAATTTTATGGAAAATAATTAAAGTAGAAAGTTAAGACAAACAATTTAAAACACAAGTCTTCCCAAATACAAAGTTCCTCTTTTTAATGTGCATTTTGAAGATATCTTTTGATCCATAAAGTTAAACAAGTATCTGGTTACCCTGTTACAATATACTTGTAGAAGTATTTCTCTATCCTACTAATTTCTCAATGGGAACCTAAATCTAATATACTATAAGAGATGTACTTTTAATTTTAACATTTAGTCTTCATTATACAAGGAAGTTTTTTAATGTAGACCTGGGAAGTAGCTTCCTTGGTCAAGTCTCCAATTTTCAACACTTCCAATTTCCTAACCTCCATTGATAATTATCCAGGGCTGTTTTGAGTTTGAAAATACCCAATAATTCTAAACATGATATTTATTTTCATTCAACATTTGATGACTACTAACAGGTACTTATGTTTTTTCAACCATATTATGACCTCTAACCTCGGATATCTTTATATTTTCATTATACATTGTTAAGGTGTGTAAACAAGTCAAAATGACACCTGGTATTTTGCCAGGAGAATGTTAGAGTTCGTAAACAAGTCTGGATGGTGCCTGGCAAAATGCCAGAGGGAGTGGTTTGAGAAGTAACAAAAGCGAGCCATAAGTGTGGAGATTCCTTATTGGTTGACTGATGTATCTAGTTTATGCTAATTAAGATAAGCTGTGCAAAATGTATAAATAGCTCTGTTGTGCTACAATAAACAGCTCCTACTCCTGCTGTATCAAAGTACACAAGTTATTCATCACCCCCCCCACACAATACATCAGCTACATTTTATAGTTATTTTCCTTCTTGAACAGCTTAGATTTTATATTTGTTGTTGTTGTTGTTGTTGTTGTTTTAGTCATTATTTCAGAAACACCCAGAATTCCATTCCCTTTTTCTCTCCATCAGTTTTACAACAGTGAACTCAATTATCTGTCATCTCTACATTTACTCTGGAGTAGCTGAAAAGTGTCATACAACTAAACAGAAATACATCTTAGTTTCCTAAGAATGGTGATTAAAAACAAGAGAAAATCATTCTCTCACTGTTCTGGACGTTAGAGACCTGAAGTCATTATCACTGGACTGAAATCCAGGTATTGGAGCCCTTCTTGTTCTACAGGGTTTGGGGTAGAACACATTACTTGGCTCTTCCATCTAGTATCACTTGACGTGTGGCTGCATCCCTCCAGTTATTGCCTGTGATCATATGGCCCCCTCCTCACTTATGTGTGTCATCTCCCTCTGCCTTATTTTTATGCCACCACAAGGACACTTATATTTATTGCCAACCTATCACCACGCTAGCTAGTGATCTCACACTGGATTCACAAAATCTGACTATTCTGAAAATAGCAAAGAAAACATGCAAACACACAGAAGTACCTTTTCAAAATTGGGGACAGCTCTCTGACCTTAGGGGTCATGGAAAAAGAGAGAGAGCCACGGGAGTTCTTTATTTTTATACAGGGGAGACATAAGGGGAGGTTCCACGGAACATTCTATCCCCAAAAGGGCAAAGGGTAGGATGACAAAGACAGGGGAGTATAACTCACCCTAGTGAGTGACACCTACTCCTGGAGCCAAGCCTTGTTATCTGAGCTGGGATAACACCCAAATTACTGCGACCTGGCACTACTGTGCCAGACTGAATGCAATAATTATTTAGAACCCTGAGCATCAGGACTTAGAGGCATCTGCATCCAGGCAGCTCCTGACGACATTTAAGGCATTTGTATAAATTCAAGTAATCTCCTTATTTCACGTTTCTTAATCATATCTACATAAAATTAACATCAAGAGATTCCAGGGATTATGATCTGGCACTTCTAGGATACTATTTTCAACCTACCACAAATAGTTTCCCTTCAAACTTATGATTTTAAAATTTGAGTCGATTCTGAACATTATCTATTGGCTCTCCAAGATGGCTACACATCCCCTTTTCTCAAATCTTTCATATTATGTCTCCCAAACTTCTCTGTTAGCTAAAGACTTTAACTGTGAGTTTACAAAGGTCTCACCTTTCTGACTTTACCACTGTTCAGATTGCTTACTATGTACCAGTCACAGTTCATTCAACTCATGTAGTACTTTCTCAATTTAGAGCATATTTTATTTACCATTCCCTATCTCTGATATACTGATTTTTACTGCTCTTCTTCCTCTCATCCATGCTTCACACAAAGATGACCCTTGCTTATTTTTTACTTAAAGGTATCTTTTCAGATGACACTATATTTTTATGTTGCCACACTCTTCCCACAATCTCCATATATTGTGTATTTAACATAATTAGGGACCACATTTGTTTCTTCACCATTCTATAACTAGTGTTTATTCAAATGTTTGAAACATAAAAGACACCTTTCGTTTTCTGGATAAACTAATTGCTAAGACACATATTATGAAATTTCACAATCTTATGTTGGAGTAGCTTCATAGCTGGAAGTGTGAACAGGGGAATGGAAAAGAATTGTATTTGAATTCTTATTTCCTATGTTTTAGCAAAAGAAGTTGGGCAAGTTAAATAATATATCAATACACTGCCTACCTTTTTTTTTTTTTTTTTAAATCCAAGTGCCAAGTCATGACTCTAAATCTGACCAGATCTTTGCCTGTGGAGAAATCACCTAACTTATCAGATTTCAGTTTTGTCAACTTCCAAAGAGTAGGCTTATACTCAGTGGTCTGTAACATATCTAATGTTCTATAATTCTCTTTTTATGTAAGATTTTAAGTGAAAACAAACAGTATAACACACAAAAAGGAATATCTTGATTTTTGGGGGGGAAATGCACAACTATGGTGAATATTTATGATCACATAAGCTTTCAATGTATATTTATAAATGAAATGTAGCACATTAAAAAGTTGGTCATCACATATATCCTTCCAGATTTTATTGTGCTTGTCTTTAGAGTTGACAAGCCCTGCTAATGCTAATTCATTTTTCATTCTCATAATTTGACAGATTGGAAAGTTGCAACAAAGAACTAATTTCAGTCCAGCTTTGGTTATCTTTTGTGACTTTCATAGAAATAGATGGATGTGTTCTATGTGAAACAGATGATAGTTTTGGACAAGCCATTTGTGAGATTGATAGCTCAGAAACAGTGTAAGTTAACTCCCTGTGCTTTTATTTTATATGTTGCTAGGATATGGAGAAAAAATAAATAAGCTCTTTGATACAAGAAGACAATGTCATAGATAAAATTCACTAGCTACTAAGTAGAAAAATATTTTTAAATAATTTCAGCTTATCTTTCAGTTAAGAACTCCAGAAAGCACATATGGATTATTAAACCATAAATATCAGAGCAATGAAGGATATTTAATAAAATCATACACTAACAAATGCAGAGGAAGGAAGAATGAAATTGAATTGAGGATTATGTGGATTTAGTTCTGGCATTGACACAAACTTGCTTTGTAATATTGTTTCATATGGGAAGGTGTATGATGTCAAAGTATTTCTCCTACACATATTGACTCAAATATTTTCTTTCAATATCTTGCAGCATTTATGTCAGAAAAGTAATCTAATTTGAGTTGAGTTTCGTGCAGGTGAGAGATAGTGGTTTAATTTCATTTTGTTACATGTGAATTTTCAATTTCCCCAGCACCATTTATTGAATAGGCTATTTTTCTCCAGTAAATGTTTTTGGCACCTTTGTCTAGTATGTGATAACTGTATTTGTGTGGGTTTGTCTCTGTGTCTTCTATTTTGTACCATTGGTCTATGTGTCTGTTTTGATGCCAATACCATGCTTGTTTTTGTTACTATACATCTGTGGTATAGTTTAAAGTCTGGTATTGTGATGCCTCATGCTTCACTCTTCTTGCTAAAGATTGTTTTGGCTATTCTGCGTCTCTTATTTTTCAAGGTGAATTTCATTGATTTTTCTATTTCTTTGAAGAATATCTTTGAGATTTTAATTTGAATTGCATTAAATCTGTATACTGCTTTTGGTAGTATGGTCATTTTGACAATATTAATTCTGCCTATCCAGGAGCATGGGAGGTCTTTCCATCTTCTAAGGTCTTCTTCAATTTCTTCTTTAGTCTTCTATAATCTTCATTGTAGAGGACTTTTACCTCTTTTGTTAGATTGATTTCCAAGTATTTTTTAAAGCTATTGTGAATGGGGTAGTTTTCCTAATTTCTCTTTCAGTAAATTCATCATTGATGTATAGAAACATGTTTGGTTTATGAGTGTTGACTTTTTTAACCTGCTACTTTGCTGAATTTATGAGTTTAAGAAATTTTCTGGTGGAATTTTTTGGTTCATTTAAATATACTGATAGTTTGAATTCTTCTTTTCCTAATCATATTCCTTTAATTTCTTTCTCCTGTCTAATTGCTCTGTCTAGAGTTTTAAGGATGATGTTGAAGAGGAGTGGTGAAAGAGGGCATCCTTGTCTTGTGTGGAGAGAGGTAACTGAGAATGGGAGAGCAGTATCTGAGATTAGGGTCTCTGATCTGAGAATAGGAGAGCAGTATCTGAGATAGGGGTCTCTGATGATCTCAGGGCTGTGGCATGCCTGGTCCCTGGGAATGTTTCTGTGCAAAAGCACAGGATGCTTAGCTTCTGTGCTAATGCTCTGTATGATGAGGCACTGTGCAAGAGTCTTATGTGCCTTGATCTCAGGCACATAGTTCCTGGGAATAGAGGAATTCTTTTGCTAGAATATCACAATGTTTCATCAGCTCTGTTAACTCCTGAGCCTGCCCACTTAATAGTAACTTTAAACAATGAACTTTCTTGAGCACTACACAAAACTTCTAACATTGTACATTGCAAATGTGGAAGAGCTACATAGATGTTTCTAGTTTCTGTAACTTTGCTGAATACAGAATAATGCTTGCATAGCCTTTAACCTGACAATGGGATATATATAAATAAAAATTGCTGCTGTAACTTTTTAGATCTGCTTCTCCATCAGAGAGTAGCACTCCAACTGACCCTGGCTTTATCTTCAAAATCTGCATGTGTGAATCTTTATTCTTCTTATCCCCTTCACCTCTCACTGGAAATTGCAAGTTTGTCTGTGCTGGTACTGACAGTCTTGTTCAAGTTTTTAGAGGGAATGCTTCAATTTGTCTACATTTAGAATTATGTTAGCTTTGGGCTTAGCATGGATCTGTTACAATGTTGAGGTATGTTCCTAGTAATCCAGGTTTTACTAGTGTTTTGAACATGATAAAAAACTTAGGCACTAGACCAGACACCCTGTACTTAAGAGAAGAAAAAGTAGGTCCAGATCTTTAGCATGTTGACTTAGGATCTGACATCCTTTAACAAGACCCCAAAAGCACAAGAAAATCAAATCAGTAAATGAAATAGATTCAAACTAAAGAGCTTCTTCTCAGCAAAGGAAACAATAACACAAAGAGAGAGCCTACAGAATGGGAGAAAATCTTTACCACATGCACCTGAGACAGAGCATTAAACTCCAGCATATATAAAGAACTCAAAAAACTTAAAACACACACACAAACACACACACACACACACACACACACACACACACACACACACACACACACCCTATCAATAAATGGGCTAGGGAACTGAACAGACACTTCTAAGAAGATTATATATAATCAAACAAATTTATGAAAAAGTTCAACATCAGCAGTTAAAGGAATACAAATCAAAATTTCTCTAAGATTTCATCTCACTCTAGTCAGAATAGCAATTTTCAAGAATATAAACAAAAGTAAAGGTTGATGAGGATGTGGGGAAAAGAGTACATGCATACATTGCTGGTGGAAATGCCAGTAAGGGAAATCACTATGGAAAGCAGTATGGAGATTGCTCAGAAAACTTGAAATGGAATCATCATTTGTCCCAACTATCCACTTCTCGGTTTATACCCAGATGACTTAAAATCAGCGTATTACAATGATGCAGCCACATAAATGTTTGTAGCAGCTCAACTTACATTAACAAAACTATGGAACCAAACTAAATAGCTATCAACAGGTGAAGGAATTTAAAAAAGTATGGTATATATACACAATGGAATATTACTCAACCTTAAATAAGAATGATATTATGGCATTTGCTGGTAAGTGGATGGAGCTGGAGAATATCATGCTAAGCAAAATAAGCCAAAACCAAACCAAAGGCTGAATGTTTTCTCTGAAATGCAGATGCTAATTCACAATGGGGGGTGGGTTAGGGAAGAATAGAGATACTTCAGTTTAGGTAGAGAGGAGTAAAGAGAGGGGAGGGGGTAAGAAGAATAGTAGAATGAATCAGACCATTATTACCCTATGTACATGTATAATTATATGACTGGTGGGATTCTACATCATGTATAATTAGGAAAATAAGAAGTTATTCTCCATTATATATGATGTATCAAAACACCTTCTACTATCATGTGTAACTAATTAAAACAAATAAAAAGTTAAATAAAAAGTAATATAATGCAGATAAGACTTAATTCAAACTAGCTTAAAAATTTAAGCAAAAGAGATAGGCTTATCTTATATAATACTAAGTTTATTGGTGAGGTGGCTGATGGTTGGTGGATTCAGTTAATCAACCATGTTATCCAAGGTCTAGGTTCTTTCTACTTTGTATATTCTCATTGTCTCTTAGTTAGATGATGATTGCAGAAATGACATCTTAACTCACAATTCCTAAGAGCTAAAATACACTTCCTTATGTCCTTAAAAAAAGAACTGAAAACATTTCTTAAAAAAACAGATGTATGTATAACAGAAAGAAGTATGTGTGTGCACAGAAATGTATGAAGAATTTCATACCTCAGGAAATTTCTGTCAAATTAATGAATTAAATGATATGGTCTAGTTACTGAAAATTGTGCTGGATAAAGTAGAGAAAGAAATCAATAAGCTTGGTGGTTCAAATTCCTGGCTGAAGCATTGCATAAGTGACCTATGTCCATCCTGAAAGAAATACAAATCTCCTATATCAGTAATGGAGAGATTGTTGAAAACCACACTAAGAACCTCATCTCACAAGTGACTAAATTACAACTCAGATTGGACTATCAACTTTGCCATTGAAGCAAGTTTATTCACTGGGATAGAATGCAATCTTAAAAATGGGAATGGGATAAGGTGAGAAGTTCTTGATGAAACTAGGGACATTAAACTCCTATATTATGAAGAGTCATGTATGCCTGAAGAAGATGACATTTCACCTCTGTCTAAGGAAATTACCCCTGCTCTGCATAAGGAAATTATAATGGCCTCCCCTGAGGTAGTTGTCTTTTAAGATGCTACCAATTCTTCTCAAGACCCATTCCTACTACTCTTCTCTTCCTGGTCCTATAGCTTGAGTTAAGTCTTATATGACCTGAGAGAGATTTTTACAATATTCCCAAGCAGAAAACTATGAAATATGTGTGTTTATGATATTGAGGACATAACATAATGGTGTCAGGAAAATAAAAATGGTGTCAGGTTAAATTTATTGCTGTGGATCTACTAAGAAGATATTCTGATTTTAACCTTATACTTCGGAAAGTTAGAAAACTGTCTAACAGTCTGTGCGGTTATTTGGCTGAAACAAACCAAAAGGTGGCCCACCCCCAAAACAGTTGAATTACCAGAGCTGCTTGGTGCATGGGGAAATAATTCAAAGGCTTGGAGAGATTGAAAAGTTAAAAGTGAAATCTACCATGTAAGGTCTGCTCACCAACTTTTGGACTGTCTAGAGATCACACTTTATACCATGACTCAGAAATAAATTTGTGAGTAGAGCACCAGCATTCTTAAAGTTCTGTGGGGTTGCTATTTCCTGTAAAAATTACAATAGGAACTGTTACCACTGAGTAGGGATACTTAAGTAAAATGGATATAATGTGATGGGTAAATTTGATCCCAGAGTGGCAAGGGACAAGTAGCAACACTTAACCATCAAAAGAATGATTAATATAATTGAGAACATAGTCAAATTAGCAATCAGAACAGACTGGCTCACATAGATCTGTTTTGTGTGCTCTTTCTTGTCCAGCGAGGAGGTCCACAAAACAGGGTAGAGGAGAGTGTGGCTGTGGAGTTGCCAATCAAGACCTCTGGAGATCAAGCAGGAAGATGGTCTGATTTTATTGTGCAGTTACCATGTATATATACTCAGGAAGTAGCTAAGCAGATTACAGATAGCCACCAATACAATTTCTGGCCAATTGTTCTTGCAATGACCAACAGAAGAGCAGTAGAGAAAGCACAGGGACTGCAACATGCAGCCTCATGCCCAGGGCTGTGCCTGTGAGGTAAGAGGTTTGCCTCTCACATGTCTAGCACAAAGGAGTGGTTTGCCACTCAGTCGCCCTTAATGTATGCCATGTATGCAGTACTCCATGCACTTGTCTCCACATATCCCCCCTTTGACTGTTCCACAAGGACTTCAGCCAGCATTGCTCTTTTTTGTTTGGTGGACTTTACATGATACATAAGCACCTCAAAACACAAGAAAAAATGTCTAACTATTATAAACAGTAGGACCAGGGTAATAGCATTATGAGGATTAGTTAATTTGGCTATCAGATCTCCCCAATGTTCAGTTAATCCCTGGAAGAGAGAAGAGGTTGTCAAAATAAACACCTTAGTTTCATTGATTTTGATAATTGCCTTAGTAAGTTTATGCATAGTCATAACATAGTTAGCATCCCAAGTGCCCTTAATATACTGAGAAAAATTTGAGACATGTAAGAGAGCATAGTCAGATACAGTATATTGGGTGACACAAATACTATGAAATTCAGGGTCACAAGTGAGCCTTTGCAACATAAACAGAATATCTAGTTGTTCCTGGTGGAGGCCTAGTTCTTACTGAATGACTAAAATAGCAGCTCGGGGAAGTTTATTTAAGTCATTTTGAACAGCACAGGCTTTTTCCATGGCAGTAGACAAATTGTTTACAGTCTGAGCAGTCTGGATACACTGAGTGAATGAAGCAGCAGCAATGGTTGTGGCAGTGATGGTGGCTACTAGGTCAACAATCCTAGGATGATGAGGCTAATTGCACGCCTTGTCTGGTGTAGAATCTCTTTCAGAAGATTCTGCATCTTTCTGTCCCATGAACTTCTCCACTCTCTGGATAGATTCACTGGAAACCAGATTGCTGGGGGGCATTCTGAGGATAAATATATGTTTAGCTTTCATAGCAGGGGTTAGACAATTTGTGAGCCAGCAGCATGGATTGACTGCACAAGGGATCTCTGTATGAGTGATATTTATGCATCAGTATCATTGATTCTTAGCGTGGCAAAGGGTGGCATAACACAAGTTTGTGCATAGTGGGTGTGGGTATAGTTTGGCACAAAGGCAAATCCATGGTCAGGGTCTGAACTTAATATAGACCCATTCATCCAGCCAGTTGATGTCCATTTGATGGGCTCAGCAGCCAGCAATATTGGCGTAATATCCATCATGCCATACTGATTTCCTGCATAATGGTTGGTAACCGCTTGTCCCATTTAGCAGGTACTGAAGTAGCTCATGTAATTTTGGGGCATATCATATAGGGAGCTGTGCCCACCCAGGTGCATAGATGTTGCTCTTCCCCAGAGGAATTCCTCTTATCAAGGAAATAAGGTATGCAGTGACATATTGATTCCATGGGATTCTATCATTATCTGAGGGGGCTTTCCAAAAAGCATCATTGGGCATGTTGGCAGCAAGGGTTTATTGCATTTGTCATAGGGGGATCAAAAAGGTTGGAATTATTAAAGAAGCTTAGGTAGGGATCCTTGCCAATTGGCCACTACTAAAAGTGGTGACCAAAGCCCAATTTACCTGACAGGAGGCTTCACTGTTAGCAATGAGTATTGCACACATTAGGACCATCATCATAGCCTAGGGATAAGGTTGCCACCAGGCAAAGGTGCCAATCTGATGACTTGGTCAACAAGACCTTTAAGATGACCCCAAGTTACTTTACATGAGGTCCGTTTGCCTTGTTGAGTCTTTTGCTTGTGGGGTTTCTCCTCCAGAGTTAGGTCCTTCATCTTCTTTGGTGGTGGTTCTGGGGGTCCAGGGTTTGACTTTCTGGCAGACACCCAGATGGGGTGAGGCTCCTCTTAATATATACAAACCTTCGACCCATGGTTAGGAGGTACCCCAGACCATCCCATGCATTTGTTATGGGACCCTTCCATGAGACCATAGGTAGATGGGAGGGCCCCATGAGAGAGGGGCATCTTTATGGACTGCTGTTTATATAGAAAATTTTGACATTGAAAGAAAATTTAAAGCAAATAAGGTTTTGTTCAAGGCATTTGAACAAAATGTTTTGTAGCATGATCTTTAATTCCTTGTGTGTTCTTTCTATGATGCCTTGAACCTGAGGGTTATAGGGGATCTCAGTTAAGTGCTGAATATGCCAATCATTACAAATGGTTTGAAATGTCTTGCCAGTATAGGCTGGCCCATTGTCAGTTTTAATAGACATGGGAACATCCATAACTACAAAATATTTAAGTGGATGGGAGATGACCCTTTTTTTGTGGTTTCTCCTGTGAAGGCTGTGGCCATTATACAGCCTGAATAGATATCAATAATTACATGAATATATGTTAAATTTTCAAAAGTTGCATAATGAGTGACATCCATTTGCCATAAACCATTAGATGTTAATCCTCTGGTATTCACTCTAGCAGATTGTAAAAGACCAATGGGGAGGAAAAGGTGTACATTTTTGCAGACTCTGACTAGCTCTTTGTAAACCTCCTTAGTCCTGCTTTTATGCAACTGCCATGGCCAAGGCCAGCAGAAAGGCCTGAACTGCTTATGTCCCTATATCCTGGGGGCCCAAAATCCAGTCATCAAGTGTGCCATTTTACACTGGCACCACTGCTGCTTTATGTTACTTATTAAGTCCATCCCAGATCAATTCCTTGGCTAGGGCTTCCCTAGCTCCTTCATGAGACACCTTCCTTTCTACCACCTTGTTCACTCTGTCAGTAAACTGTGGCAAGTCCTCAGTGGCTTTATGCCTTAAGCCCTGTATAGAAACTGTGCCTCCTCAGCAAGTAACTTCCTCCAGGCTCTCAGAACACAGAGCCAACCTGATCAAAATAATTTTTGGGCCTGTAGCCTGTACCACAGGGGAACTGTAGATTTCCTATCCCTGCAAGCATTCAGCTTGCAGGTTAACATTTGTGATTTGGTTATGATCCCCTTGGTGTTCACATTTATCATAGAAGAATGTTTTCCACTTAAAAAATGTTGCAGGCTCAAGAGCTGCTCTGGCTAGTTCTTTCCAAACTTAAGGGCAATTAAGTCCAAGATTGAGTGATTTGAGCATTTGTTCTAAATGGCCCAGGGGGCTCATTCTCTTTTATTGCCTTCTTGAACACCTTCAAGGTACCTGATGCATGTGGGTATCAAGTGGCAGGATGCCATGTTGACTGGGAAGGCTTGTACTCCCTTACCCCACTTCTCATCTCTTATCTTACATAAATCTTCAAAAGGATCTCTGGCCTCCTGGAATGGGTTTCTGGGAGATCATGGCTTGAGCATGTCTGGCCAGCTGGTCATCTCTAAGCTCTCATAGTTCTTTTCTGGCTGTGTCATTGTCTCATAAGGAGGCAGGTGCCATTGACTCAGGGAAGGATATAATCTTTGCCTGTCAGTAGAAAGTGCACTCGCACCATTTGTGGTCACCTCTTCCTGTACCATGAAGGCCAGCAGTACTGTCTCCTGCCTCTCTCCCTTTTGCACCTGTTGTGATTGCTTTCTTTGAAATAGATTCTCATCCTCGATTTCCTTTGCCTGCTGCATTTGCTTGCTTTGACGTAGATTGTCGCCCCCGCTTTTTTTTTCCTTGCCTGTCTTTCACAGCCTCATCTTCCCTCAGGACCATCATTATATGGCAAGGGTCTGTTGCAGGGCCCCCTTAACTTTGCTGAATGGCTGTCACAGTAGGAAAAAAAATGTAGTGGTAAATTGTATCCCTGTCTTACTTCAGCTTGCCACGCATTTGCCATTATCTTGTTCCATATCCTAGGATAAAAAACATTAGCAGCACTTATCCATGGACTGGTATCAATTACAAAATCCCAGAACTCTTATTCAGGGTAGATCCTCTGGTATCTAAGAGAGTGGGTAGCACTTGCAGCTGCGAGACTTTAGTGGTTCTCCCTTTCCCCTTCCTCACTGCTCTGTGAGGGGTCACACCCTGTCTTATTGGATTACCTCAGGTCTCTGTCCAAGTGCCAGCTCCATGAGCTCTCTCTCATCCAGCGAGGAGGTCCACAAAACAGGGTAGAGGAGAGTGTGGCTGTGGAGTTGCTAATCAAGACCCCTGGAGGCCAAGCAGGAAGCAGGTGTGATTTTAATGCGCAGTTACCATGTATATATACTCAGGCAGTAGCTAAGAAGATTACAGGCAGCCACCAATGAAATTTCTG
This sequence comes from Ictidomys tridecemlineatus, assembly GCF_052094955.1. Classification (NCBI taxonomy): domain Eukaryota; kingdom Metazoa; phylum Chordata; class Mammalia; order Rodentia; family Sciuridae; genus Ictidomys; species Ictidomys tridecemlineatus. The sequence continues at coordinate 135,769,483 of NC_135479.1, read as the reverse complement.
GCCAACTGTCCTTGCAACGACCAATAAAGGAATAGGCTGTGGGACAAATGCAGGGACTGCAATACGTGGCCTCAGCCCAGGGCTGTGCCTTGCCGCAGACTAGCTGGGCACAAAATCCAGAGCCACTCACAGACTTGTAGATTCAAACAGCAATTCTTTACCTGCACTCTACACGTATGTTCTGAGGAAAATCAGATGCACTCCGCATCCCAAATACTCTCTAAATCCCACAGCAGAACTCAACTGGAACTCAAGGAGCCGGTGGTTGCCTGAGGCAGCAGAATACGCCCAATTCCCAGCAGGGTCCACCTTAAACCTGGAACCGCCCTAAACCCAAGGAGCGGGATACTCCCTATTCCCAGCAGGATATACCCTAAACCTGGACCCACCCTAATCCAGCAGGATCCTCCCTAAACCCTAAACCCGGATCTACCCTGGTCCTTGAGCAGGGTCACCTCACTCAAACAAGCCCATTTCCACAATGGAGAGTCCTCCCTCTAAGCAACATGGGGTAGGCTGACAAGGAAATTGCCATGCGTCATTCTTACTTAGCTATGGCTCTCAGCAGTGCCTATGGGGTAAGCAGTTTGCCTTTCATAGGCCTAGCACAGGAGAGAGGTTGGCCACTCAGATGCCCTTAACATATGCCATGTATTCAGTCTCCCATGCACTTGTCCCCACAACCTGTATCATTGGTTAGTGGATCATTATGTTCCTAGAATTAAAATAGACAGATAGGATGTCTACTTCTTCTAATTGGTACTTTCTCTATATAGTGGAAGAGTTCTAGGTCCGCTGAACTAACATCCAATTTAATCATAAAAATGTAAAGTTACTGTCAATAAATTTACAAACCCTGAGCCTCTTGAATAAAGGGGAGCCTGGATTCTTTGAGGAAGGTCTATGATTCCCTGTCAAAAATGTGTATTCTTAATCTGTCTCCCAGAATTCCCTGAAGAGACAAACAGCCTTTTCAAGGGTAAATGCTCATATAGGGGAAGGAAATAATAATTTTTTTCTAGGATTAGTAGAAAATGGTTCATAACTGAGATTAAATCAAGGAAATTCAAAATGTTGAAAAACCAGCCTCTATCTCAGAGCAAAGCTGTCCAAGGAAGGGACATGGCCTTTGTCCTTGGAAAAACCCACAGAGCACTCCTAGGCACATTCCCACCCTGCTAAGTTGTTTATCTACAAATAACAGAGAGATCAGCTGTGCCAGGTGTCCCTGACTCAGTCAGGCTAGGTGAGGACCCATAGCAGCCCCCTAGCAGCCACCAATCAGCATGAGTCAGGGAAATACCTGGGATGCCAGATGACCCTCCCAGTAGTTTATGGTGGTTGATAATGTGCTGGGAAACCATGTAGTTCAGCACGAACACCCCTCTTGGCTTAAGCCAATCAGTTCAAACTATTTGATTTTCCCGCAGTGTGTGATGATTTGCTATAATGTATGTGAAGTCCCTGCCCTCTCCAAAGAATGTATAAAAATGCTGCAAACCCTGGGCTCAGTGCCTCTCAGCGTCACCAGTTGCTGTGTGTGTGCGCGGAGGACTGAGCTAGCTCGAAATAAGCACCTCTTTGCTGCTTACATCGATCTTGGGTCTCTGGTAGTCTTTGGGGGTCCCGAATTTGAGCATAACAATGTCACTGTGCTCTTCCAGAGTATTGGCTTATAGAAATCAGATTATCCATAAAGTTTTTCCTTAGTGTCATCTCACAATAGGTCCAGTAGTTTCCTGAATTGATTCTATGGTCATTTCCTCAAATATTAAATGTATAATTGAAATAGAAATACTTAGAAACTGGCAGAAATATCATATTTGTTTCCTGACCGATGCAGAGCTAGCCATTATGTTGGAAAAACTCAGTGGAAGCCACTTGAACTGCTTCTACCTAGGAAATTGTGAACCAAAAGCAATATTACCTTCCTGGAAGGATTTCAGAAATTAGTGCCACTATGATGAATTTGTAGGATATAGAGGTGGTAAGTCTTACTACATCTCCATTCAATTTAGCTCTTTGGATTTTGCAGAAAACAGATGAATCTTGGAGAACAGCAGTAGTTTTTCATAATAAAAAATAAGTGTTAGTTCCAATTTAATCAGTTGTAACAGATGTCATTGCATTGCTGGAACAAACTAATACATCTTCTGATGTCTGCCATGCAGCCACTGATAAGGCAAACTTTTGTACCCATACCTACAAATGGAAATCACCAGAAATAGTCTGAATTCCATTGGCAAGATCACCAACACATGTTCACTTTCATCTACAATTTAGAGCTTAAAAATGTACACCCAAAGATCCATGTTATAGGCTTAGTCCCCAGACCCTAAATACTATATGGAGGATATGAAAGCTTTAAGGGGTAGGGCCTAATGGGAGGAAATTAGGTCATTAAGGGCCCTTTCCTCTTCTTCCTTCTTGCTTCCTACTATGAGGAAAATGGCCTTCTCTTCCCCATAGTTGAAACAAAATGTACTGTGCTACCAGAGGTCCAAAATAATGGGGTCAACTAATCATTAACTGAAAACTCCCAAACTGTGAAACAAAATAAACCTTCTCTCTTTATACCCTTTTCTTCCTTAAGTATTTGTTGAGGTAATGGAAAAATGACAACATGCTGTCCTACCTCAGTTCTCTAATAAATAAATAAATAAATAGATAAATAAATAAATTTTAAAAATTTAATTAATTAAAATAAATACATCTTTGTTTGCTATAATGGAGATCAATTTCTCATTGAAATACCTGAAGAAAATATTTTTTCCACTTCTATATTTCTGTAGTACATGTTTTTTCATTAATGATCAGACTTATTATAGGTTGATTTAGAAGTATTTGCTTTACTTCTGCCTTCTAGTCTGACCAATTAAAGGCAAACTTCTATGAAGAATTGTAAATGTTACAGCCACTATAGAAAGTGTTATGCATATATTATTTAGCTTAATATAACAATTATGTCATGAGTAAAACATCACTAGGCACCATTATTAATATTTTAAAGATGGAGAATCCAAGGCACAGGCATATTAAGTTATCTTTCCCCATAGCAAACAGAAAGTAAAGAAATCAGAATTCAGATATATTTTACTGGATTTTAAGTTCTTTCTCAATGCCACCATACTATAATGGGACTGATATTGTCTTAACAATACTTATTAACCACAGTTTTCATACACAGTAGAAGCTGAGTAAATGTTAATTTCTTGATCTTCAGAATGGAAAATAAATTTCCAGCTTAAATTGGCATCTTGTAAGTGTTTCAGGAGAATCCCTCCTAGATTTACTGAAAAATAATTATAAAGACAGAGAAACATTCAGAAACTCACAGCTTCCTAAGCTTAAAAGACAACCATTATATTGCTTTTGTGTCTTCTATTGTAACAACTACAGAGATTGAGAATTGTTATTTGTCTCCTGAGAAAATACTAATATTTTATGATTAAAGATGAAGTGGCTTATAGGTTTTCATTTTAACATAGCATTAGCCTTGAATTACCCAAGGAAACTTGCCTATATGTTGGAAGCTAGAGAAAATGGAAATAATACAATTATATAAATAATTACATAGCACTTATATGCCAGACATCATCCTCAGAATTTGCACAAGTCTATTCCCATTGCTACATCAAACTACCTGAAACTGGGAAATGTTTCAAGAACATAAATTTGTTTCTCACAGTTCTGGAAGTTCTGGAAAGTCTCAGGCCAAGTCACCAAGAGATTCACTGTCTGGTGTGCATCTTCTTCCTGCCTCTTTGCTGGGCAGGAGGGATGACCACCAAGTCATCACATGCCAGAAGGACAAGAGGGCATATCTACTTCCTTCTAGTCCTTTTATAAGGTAATTAATCTCACTTATAAGGATATTGTAAAGGCTTAATCCCATTCTAAGACCTCACCACTTTTTTTTTTTTTTTTTTTTTGGTATTGGGGCACTCAACCACTAAGTCATATCCCCAACCCTTTTTTTGTATCTTATTTAGAGACAGGGTCTCACAGTGAAGACACTGTGAAAGTACTTTATAAATTGTATTGCTTCTCATGAATTTACATGTATTTGATGATACTTCAAATTTCACAACTGTAGTAGTGATAAAACTATTGCACAAGAAATACAAAACAAATTGTTCCTCTGCTTTGTTTATGCCTAAAATATGCCTAAAATAATCCATATGATACCACTTAACCCCATACTAGCTCAATTCCAAATACAAGAGTAATCTTTACATATTTGAACTTAAGAAATGTAACTGTAAAAGCAATTATAGCACAAAAGTATTTCTTAAAGACAGTAATTTCCCAAGAATAAGTGTCCATTAAACATTTGTTGAATATAGAATGATTTTACTTTTTGTTTCCTATCAATAACTAAGGGACAGCAAGGATTCACGATAGCCTGCCTTCATTCCAAATCGCCTGACAAAAACATATATACAAAATAAAGTGAAATCCAAATTAAGTGTTTGGATATTGTCTTTCTGAAGTTTCTTGGGAAACCGTGAGAGTATTTGAAAAGATCTGTTGCCAACTTTGGGAAGTCTGACATTGCATAACTACAGTTTAAATGCCTTTCTAAATACAATGCACTTTTTTTTTTTTTTTTTTTTTAGGTGGGGGCATAGTTAGAAGCCCTTTTTCTTAAATGCTGGCAGAATTGGTGAAGTCTTTCTCTGAGTTATTGTACAAGGCACCACCTATTAGTTTTATTGGTCTTACCCTCAATGTGGCTTCAGCCCTTCAAGTGTGTCTTTGGAGCTCTTTTTTGTTTGTTTATTTAGAACTTTTTTTTTTTCCATTTTGTTTTAACATGGAATTCTTCGGTATAATGAATGCCAAGAAAGAAAAAAAAAAAAAAACAAAAAACATGGATTTACCCCCAAGGCTAAACTTTCCCCAGAACCTCTCCCACTTTTTTTCTAAACACCACCAGTTGCATTCACCTTTATTTGAAAAGAAATTTCTTACCCCCTACACAGCCACTGGCAGTGACTGCCTCTGTCTACCTCAGCTTTTGAGACTCACATTCATTCCTTCAAAAAATAATAATGGGAGTCCTAATGCTGGGAATGCTGGAGGGATTCAAGATACCGATTCAAATGTTGCCTGTTATTATTTTTCAGGACCTCTGATCCAGAGAATTTATACACACTGGTGAGTGAGTGAAAGTAGCTACCCTCTCCCAAAGATGAACTGATGGCTCTCAGCTGCCTTGATTCTCAGAACTGGAGTTACAGAAAGAGGCATCAATATGCTGTGGACAAAACACTCCAAAACTGCCTTATTCCTTCCTGCCCAGTCTTTCTAGTCTACTTTCTTCAGTATTAATTAGCAAATGAACCAATCCAAAACCACTTAAAGGTTGGCTATTTACACACTCATTCTCATTTTTGAAGAAAAGAGGTCGATTAAATTACTTTAAAAAGAAGGGAAGGTGGTGGTGCCAACATACTTAGTTCATTAATTTATATTTAAAAAGAAAAAAGAAAATAATTGTTATTCCTCCTTCCCCCCACATTCCCCACACCCTCCATGCTTCCTACTTTCTCCCGACTTTGTATGGGATTAGTAAAAGGGAAAGAATGTTCATGGAGAAGTTATTACTATAATGTGCTGATTGTTACATTACTTCTTCCCCCCTCCTCCCCAGCTCTATTGCTTGGCAGGAATTTTGGACTTTACTCAGGAACTGCTTAGTGAGCTTGTCGGTGGATGGGATTAGTTTAATCTCCTCTCACAAGCCTCTAAACACTGGGAGAGGTTGTCTTGGAGGAGGAGCAGTGGTAAAATGGGGAGGGCAGGGATGAGAAAAAGAAAGGTTGCTGATGGCCAATGCCAAAGTTTATTTTGTCTTAGAATTAGATTTGAATAGTGAGGAGAAGTGAGGGAGGGAAAGCAGGAGGTGCCAGGCATGGTGGTGAATAAGAGTGTGAAATTGGGATGGGTGGGGATGATCTCTTCATGGTTTCATTGTGCTTGGAGTGCCTCCAACTCCTGAGAGCAATGTACAAATGAGAGGGGAAGAAGATGGGGTGGTAAGGTTGATGATTAGAGTCTACAATTAAAGGACATTAAGCAAAGGGGAATAAAACAGGGGAAATTCTGGATATGAAGGGAGTATGGGGGTAGGGATTTGACACACTTGTTATGGTGTACTTTTTCCATCATTAGGACAGGCTATGTTGTGACCCAGGAAGATTTTAATAGAGAATTCCTAACTTCTTTCCCTTTAATCAATATTTTTGGGGAGTCTACATAAATTGAAATGGATGAGTTTTATGTCACAAAGCTTGTAAAATGTTTTTATGAACTCTTCTGTGCAAAAGAAATACAGAGTGGTTATCACTGTCATTGATTTTTCTGGACATGTCTGAGACAAATTCAATTTATATATTGAGAAGTGAAATATTATTTTTTATTTAATTAAAAACATTAGTGTATACCACTTTCTATCCCAAAGAATATAAATGAAATTTTTTTAAAAAATATTTTTTTTGTTACACATGGACACAATATCTTTATTTTGTTTATTTATTTTCATGTGGTGCTGAGGGTAGAACCCATGGTCTCACATGGACAAGGCAAGCACTCTGCCACTGAGAGAACACCCCAGCCCAAATGAAATTTTGTTGGTGAAGAAAGTATACTTCTCTTCATATTTATATAGACAATGGGAATAATTTTTTTAAAAAATTCTCCTACAGTTTTGAACACAAATAACAGTAAGTATAGACATGCATTGCTTAATGACAAGGATAGATATTCAGACATGTGTTAAGTGATTTTCTTGTGACAACATCACAGTATGTATTTATGCATTTATACAAACCTAGGAGTATAATCAATCACCAGATGTGGTGTCTTTCTTTTTTCTTTTTGAAAATTATTATTTTTTTACTATTTAGAGGTCATTTTATCAAAATCAAGCAATCAAATAAGTAAACTAATTTAGTCAATGTGGGAAATAATGAACATAAGATCCTATTGTCAGTGTAACACATCAAACTCTTTTACAGTAAAATTTTTATTAGCAGAAGTACACTATAAAACAGCAAAGATATAGTAAATACATAAACCAGTAGCATTATTATTATAATTATAAATCATATTGTTATCATTATAAATCATTATGTACTATTCATAATTGTATGTACTATATTTTCATATGACTGTGCAATAGGTTTTATTTAAATCAGTATCACCACAAACATGTGGGTAATGTATTGTTTAATGATATTAAGTGCTATGGTGTTATTAGGAAACAGAAATTCTTGGCTTTATTACAAAGCTATGGAAACACTATTATGTGTGGTTTGTTGTTGACCCAAACATAATTTAAAGCTGCATAACTATTTGTTAAAGATGAATACAAATTTTATTTTTGCTCAAAATAAAATAAAACCCAAGATACTCTCCTAAAATTATCCAAATTTGAAAAGTATAAAAAATGAAAGGTTGGCTGGGCATGGTGGCACACACCTATAATCCCAGAAACTTGAGAAACTGAGTCAGGAGAATTGCAAGTTTGAGGCCAGCAGCAGCAAGAGAGAGAGTGCCTATCTCAAAATAAAAAATGCTGAGGATGTGACTCAGTGGTAAAGTGCCCTGAGTTCAATCCCCTCTAACCACCACTCCAAATTGAGATTTGATTAAAGAATAATATTCATCTTTTATATTTTTTCTACCAGTTACATTGTAATACTTACATTTTGGTTTTTTGTGCAGTTGATGAAGATTCAGATTTAAATTCGTAAACTGACAGGTATATTGCACTCTTTTCCTGCATATTTCTGGTTTCCTCATCAATGATACATCAGTCCATAGAAAAATTATTTTAGAGCTAGGTATATAGATTAGTTGGTAGAGTGCTTGCCTTGCATGCACAAGGCCCTGGGTTCAATCCCCAGTACCTCCCACCTGCAAAAAAAAAAAGAAGAAGAAATTATTTTATATGCTTGAAACTCATTTAATGGCTATAAAAACAATCAATGATTACAATCTTGAGTATGTTTTTGTATATACTTCTTAAAGTTATAAGTACTGGGGTGATTTTTACAATTTACTTCTTGATTATCATATTTCCACTATTTACCAAATCTGTTTAGTGTCTCTATAAGAGATTTTTCAGTTTCATTAGTTATATCTCCAAGAATTTAACCTTGTATTTTTTACCATCTTAATTGTGGGTGAGCTTTCTAGTTCATTACATTCTTTTCTTACCTTTATTTACATGTAGGGGATTTATTCTATTACTCTTTTCCAATCTATATATCTTGAATGTACAGCTCATTAATATTTACCCTTTCTTTTTTCCAAATAAAACTGTGTAAGATTTTTTTCTCTCAAATTACCACTTCATTTTTAATAAGTTTCATTATATTTATATCTCTTATGTGTAAACATCTATTAATGTCTCATAGGTTTTAATTATCATTAAGTTTCAAGCACTGTGAATTTTAATGATTAATTGTCCCATTAATTACTACAATTATGTTTATAAATTTTCAAGTGTACTCTTTTTCAAGTTTTAGCCTTAGCAATTTAGTAAGATCCTGTCTCAAAAAATATTTTAAAAATTCAGTGGTAGAGCACTCATGGGTTTAAACCCCAGTACCCCTCCCCCGAAAAAAAATCTAGCTGATTAACTTTGTTTTTTTTAAACTTCAAGATTCTGAAATGATTTCTTTCCATGACTTATAAGTTCTGCAAGATAGAGGTTATAATCTTCACTATCACTCTCCTTCTGTACACTCAGTCATTCTGGACCTTTTATGATTTTTAAACACTCCAAACATATTCAAAAGTCAAGGTCATTTATTTAATATTTTGGAGTGTCTTTGTTTCCAGATTCTTCAAGACTAGTATCCTTACTTTCTTCAGGTTACATGACCTGTGCACTAAGAACCATTATGGCAGAAATAATCAAGTGGAAGCCTATAAGATGTCTTCAACCAGCCCCTTCCTTCTCATCAAAATAGTAGAAGAGAAGCAATATTGTATTCTAGGAATAACCTGAGATATTAATGCCACCAAAAAAGAAATATATCAGAGTTCTCCTCATCATATTTTCATTCAACTTTTCCTTGACTCCAAGAAAAAGCAGATGAATTGTGGCAGATTATGATATATCATCAAAAATTTAAACAACTGGTAAGTTGTCTGATATGGTATCCTTACTGAAATGGATTAAAAACAGGATCTGGCATTTTATCTATTGGTCTAGGGAATGCATTTGTCTCAGTCCTCATCAGTTCCTGTTTATGTGGTAAGAAAGAAGGACACATTTGTTGTATTGTCCCGTGGTTAGTTTCTGTTCTTTTTTACACTACAGTCTGCAAATATTTTGGTTATGTTGACTTTCTGCAGCACATCATGTATATGTATGGGTGGGAGAAAACTTCATGAACATTCAGAGATCTACTACAGCAGGAAAGATTTAGGAGTCCAATGTCCTGTAATAGGCTTGGGGTAGATATATTTGGATTCTGGTAGCAGCATGCTGTGGTCCAAAAGTTTATGTTCTCCTAAAATTCAGGTTGAAATCCTTACCTATAAGGTGATGGTATACAGAGAAGGGGCCACTTGTGAGGTGACTAGGTCATGAAGGTAGAGCCCTCATGAATAAGATGAGTGCCCTTATAAAAGAGACTTGAAAGAGATCCTTTGCCTCTTCTACAATGTGAGGCTAGAGTACAGACAGTTGTCTATGATTAAATGGGCTCTCATCTCACACCAAATCTGCCAGTGCCTTGATCCTGGAATCACCAAAAACCTCCAGAATTATAAGAGGTAAATTTCTACTTCTAAGTGATGTAGTATATGATATTTTGTCATAGTAGCCTGAATGAACTATTACAAAGCACATATTTCATTTGGAATTATAATCAATTACTGATTTTTGGATGATGTTTTGAGTAGGACAAACAGCAATGCCTACTGGACTATATTGCAATCTGTCCTTTCTTTTGGCCCATATGATCAGTAGGCCTCTTACACCAGACTAAACAAGAATATATGCAGAAAAGAAAGTGAATTTAGTTGTCAGTGGATGATAGAGTCTATAAATGTCTGTTAGTTCCAGTTGATTAGTACTAATATTTAGTTGTGAAGCATACAAGGTGTATGTCTGAATAATCTACTTAATGGTGAGAGAGGTGTGCTAAAATCACCCAGTATTATGGAATTGTGATCTATTTGATTCTTTATATTGAAAAGGGTTTGTTTCATATATGCAGATGCATTATTGTTTGGGGCATAAATATGTATGATCTTATCTTGTTGCTGGATGATTCCTTCAATGAAGTGACCTATTTCATCTCTTCTGGTTAATTTTTAGTTGAAATTACTTCAGTCTGAAATGAAAATAGCTACCAGGGCTTATTTTCAGTTTCCATTTATATCATATATCTTTTCTGGTCCTTTCACCTGTAGTCTGTGGATGTCTTTGTAAGACGAGTCTCTTGCAAACAACATGTTGTTAGGTCTTGTTCTGTCATCCAATCTGCCAATCTATGTATTTTTTTAAGACTTAAGACATTTTTATTAAAAAGACAGTATCCTTATAAATTAGTAAGATTTTATATTGATATAGTTTGACTTGACTGTATCCATCTTGTGCCATACCCACCATAATTGCCCCTGAGCAATCTGGACTTTTTTTTTTTTTTTGCATAGTTTCCCAGCAGATCACAAATACATAAAACCATTGAAGTCATATGTGGTGCTTTACTTTCAAACACTGGATCCAGGGATGCATCTGACTCTTCACTATGATTTTAAGATAAGCCAGGTTAACAAAATTAAAAAGATAAACCAGGTACATTGCAGCTAAGATAAAGTCACTTTTTGTCTCAGCCTTAAACACTGTCCTCTTTCTGACCTAAACTGTGGGGGATTCAACTGGTCTTGGCGCTACTAGGACTATGCTTCCATCAGTAAATCCCCTAAGAAATTGGATTTAGTCTGTCTGCATTTCTTTCTTCTGTCTATGGCACCTTAGGGTTAGTCCCCGTATACTAGGACTGGATTGTCCCAGAACACATTTCAAAAAGAATACTGCAAACAATAGAGCAAATAAAATCTTTTTTCTTTATTCTTTTCTTGGTACTGAGGATTGAATCAGGTGCACTTATCACTGAGCTACAACCATAACCCTTTTTTATTTTCTCTTTTGAGACTGGTTCTTGCTAAGTCCAATTTTTGTCTTTTGATTGAAGAGTATAGGCCATTTATATTAAATATTACTATAGATGATTTTTATTTCTTGCCATGTTGATTTGTTTCTAATATTTAATTCAGACTTGACTCTCCTTTAATTGACTATTCTAGTGAATTAATCTCTCTTCTGCTTTCATTTTTATTTTTCATTTCTTCTACCTGAAAATTTAATTGAGTGTATTTTTAGTGCAAGCTCAGAGGTTATGAATTCTTTAGTTTCTGCACATTGGAAGATTTTTATTTCAGGCCACGAAAGTCAAGGGTCAAATATTTTCTCTCATAGGTGGAAGTCAGACCAATGTAAGGGAAAAATAAAAAGAAATAGGGGTATATAAAAATAGAATTGAGATCAGTGGAGTAGGGTAAAGGTATTGAGGGAGAAAATGGAGGGACAGGAAAAGAGAATGGTGGAATAAATCTGACCAAACCTTCCTATGTACATATGTGAATATACCATAGTGAATTTCACCTTTATGTTTAGCCATAGTGCACTAATTTTAAACAATTATAAATTGAAGAAAGATCAGTATGGTAGAGAAAAAAAGATCAGGAGGGAGAGGAGAAAGGAGGATAAGGGAAGTGCTGGTGACTGAAATGGAGCAAATTATATTCTATGCTTGTATAATTATGTTGAAATGAACCCCCATGTTATGTGTATCTATAATTAAGTAATAAAAAGAATATATGCTGAGGTTCTGTAAAGCCCTAACAGAAGGTATTTTTTTAGTACAGATCTTTAGTATGTAGTACAAGACATGCTTTCTAAAGTACAGAATAACTTTTCATTTGAAGACAAGCTCTAGATATGTTGCAAGCTCTATATGCTGATGCTGGAAGATGAGTAGCTTATCTCGTGTGGTCTGCTGTGAGATCCATCAGGTGAGTACAACCACCATGCATTGTTGAATGGAATTAGTACATTGAAGTTAGTCTGAGTAGGTCCAGAGGACCCAGATTCCCATGCTACTGACCTATGTTACCTGATGCCACCCTCTTTGTTCACCTCTAGGGATCAATGGAGATAACCTGTATTCTGATTAACAGAAAGAAAATGTTTTAGCCTGTTTCATGGTTTGATTGACTTTACAATGTTAGCCCAGGAAGAAAAAGAAAGAAAGAATCAGCAAAGCTGAATTATACACAGGGTTATTCACCTTTAAGTGAGGAGGATATGGCCTGGGGTACGAATTGCTAAAGACATTTGGAACTGGCTTGATTAGATGTTCTAGAAATAACAATTTTGGAATACATAATAATCTTCAGCCAAAAAATAAGAAAATCCTGTAATTTGAAATGATGTAAATAAACCTAGAGGATATTATACTAAGGGAAATAAGTCAGGCATAGAAAAGGCAAATACTGTATAATCTCACTTACATGAGGAATCTAAAAACAGTGAAAATTCATAAAGAGAGTTAGAAATGTGGTTGCCAGAGGTGGCAAAGGATAATGGCAGAAGAGGAGAATGAGGAGTTTTTGATCAATTGTACAGAATGGTGTCTAAAATCATAATTTACTACATATTTCAAAACAGCTAAGAATAAATTTCAAAGTCCTTGCCATAAAAGTATGTAAAGGATGAAATGGATATGTTAATTAGCTTGATTTAATTATCCAACATTGTACAATATATTAAAACACATTTTCCCCATAAATGTAAAAAATTATGATTTGTCAATTAAAATAACATTAGTTAAAAAGAAAAAAATTGGAAATCGGTGATAAGAAGTTTGGGAAAGAGGTATGCAGAAGGATTTAATGGGATTATAAATCATATAGGTTTTCTTCCTTTATTAATATTAATTAGTTTATTTACTTACTTACTTACTTACTTACTTATTTTTGGTACCAGGGATTGAACCGAGGTGTGCTTGGCCACTGAGCCACATTGGCAGCCTACACATTAATTCTTACCCATCAGTATTTCTAAACTAATTGTTACTTTAAGTTTTCTTTGAGATACTTTTGCTTTTTCTGTATACACTATCTCTGGTCTAAGCATATGGTCAGTTTTATATTTTCCACCAAAAAGAATTGATCATAGAGAAAGTACCTAGAAATGAGGTAGACAAGAAGATTCATCCCGTGAATGACAATCAGCTTGTGCTCTTAGGAACTCCAGTGAGTAGACCATAGCTTCATGAAATACATGGCCATATGGCAGGGGTAAGTCTAAACACTGACTCAACAATAAGGGCTCCCTCCCAGTGATGCCAATCTAACTTCTGACGATGTTGAATGAAAAACCTGCCAGCTGTGGAGCGTGATGCTCAGCTAATGATGAAGCACCTTGGTAAGAACAGGTGGCCTTTGGTGATAATTCAATTATATCCAATTTCATATACCTTGTAATTTTTCTTTACCAGACTAACAACAGTTCCCAATTTCCCTTCTCTGGTTCTGCTATCATCATCATCTTTGAGGTTTAAAGAATATATGAATTAATAATATGAAATCACACAAATATAGCTGAAGACTAGAAAATTTATTTTGTAGCCAAGAGTGGAGAGATAATGCCCCCATGACTAGAGTACATTGGTTCCTCTGTATGCCTGGAATTGGCCAGCCAAATTGAATAAAGACATAGGCTATTAAAGATTCAGCAAAGGCCCCAGCTTGAACGTAAACTCTGTACTCCAGGATATGATATATGCATTAAAGCAGAAGCCAAAACATGGGATAGTCTTCCCAATAAGTCTGGAAAACAAGGTATCAAAATAGGATTTTCCCATGTCACCATTACTCATATTGATTGAATAATATTCCTCTTCCTTATAATCTGATTTATACATTCTCTTTTCTGGGGAGAGTGCTTCAACCAGAGGATATGGTAAGGTTGTATGACCTTAAAAATATACCTGTTGTCTTGTGGACATTAAGAGTTTCTTCCACTTGTAGTACACAAAGTAGAAAAGAAGTTACCACTGACAGAAATGGTTGACCTGGGTTACACCAAGGAGATAATGTTGTTGCTACTCAAATAGGGAAGAAAGAAGTGAACCTAAATCCTAGAAGATTCATTGTGACATCTCTTTTGTTTCTGAATATAGTGGCAACACTCCAACCTATAGGCACAGGGAATTCCTCAATAAGGCCCCTAAAACTTGGAAAATAAAAGGGATGGCGTTAAAATAAAAAGTTTCTGCTGCTACAGAAAAAAAAATGATTTTACATATCATTTATTTATTTATTTACTTACTTAACCAGGGATTGAACCGAGGTGTGCTTGGCCACTGAGCCACATTGACAGCCTACACATTAATTCTTACCCATCAGTATTTCTAAACTAATTGTTACTTTAAGTTTTCTTTGAGATACTTTTGATTTTTCTGTATACTATCTCTAGTCTAAGCATATTGTCAGTTTTATATTTTCCTTCTAATCCCTGTACTCGTATTTTTTTGTTGTTGTTGTAGTTTTTGCACCATACTGGACATCCTCTATACTGTTGAAGAAAGAAGTGGTAGAGCAAGCATGCTTGTTTTGTTTCCAATTTGTCGGGAGTAGGATTTTTAGTATTTCATGATTAAATATATTTGGCCTTAATCTTTTTTCATGGATATGCTATCAGTTAAGCAGTTAAGGAAGTTCTCATCCATTCCTGGCTTCTTGTCTTTCTTCTTTTATAATCATTAATGGTTTTAATTTTATCAATTTAATTTCCATATATACTGAGGTGATATTTTCTCCTTTTGCCTTGCTAATGTGATAACACTGATTTATTTTCAAAGACTAAATCATAAATATACAAAAAGGCAAACACCATTTAGTTATGTTCTTACTGTTCATTTTGGCTCAATTGTCTTATGTGTTTTTTTCAGAGAGAGAGAGAGAGAGAGAATTATTTTAATATTTATTTTTTAGTTTTCGGTGGACCTAACATCTTTATTTTATTTTTATGTGGTGCTGAGGATTGAACCCAGTGTCCCATGCATGCCAGGCGAGCACGCTACTGCTTGAGCCACATCCTCAGCCCCTGTCTTATGTTTTAAAAATATTTTTCTTAGTTTTCTTACATTGAAGTTTAGCATACAAACAAAGTCTCAATAAGTCCAATTAATAACATCCTGATATTAAGCACTATTCTTACTTCTACCATTATGTTGAGGGCCACAGCCGAGTCAGGATGACGCATGGCATTTTTGCCAGAAGTAGTGGTTGAGAGGTGAAGCCAGCGAGCCATGAAGATGACTTTTGAGTTCTCGCGGAGTTCCCCTTGAGTTCCCATTGAGTTCTTGTGGGGATTCCTGAAGAGTTCACATTGGTTGGGAAAGTGCTGGAGGAGGGATTTCCGATTGGTGGTTCTTGGTTCTCCCGCGTGGCGTTCGGGAGAGTTCCCGGGGAGCGTGTGTGGAGTGTGCTGGTGGAGTTCAGAAATAAAGTTTGTTCCTGCTTGAGTGGTTCCTGATTTGTGCCCAGCCAGACTGCGGCACCATTATAGATTTGATTTGCTTATGCCTTACATATATAGAAACATCTGTGTAGTATGTATTCCCATGTATCTACCTTGATTTATTCAATATCATATCTCTTTGTGCTTGCATGAAAGCCAATCTATATTTTATATATTCATGTGTAGTATGCCATTTATAAAGATATGGTTAAAAGTTATGAGAATATGGATAGCAGCTTTCAGTGCCTATATCATTCATT
Organism: Ictidomys tridecemlineatus; assembly: GCF_052094955.1. NCBI lineage: Eukaryota > Metazoa > Chordata > Mammalia > Rodentia > Sciuridae > Ictidomys > Ictidomys tridecemlineatus. Next base: position 135,753,607 of record NC_135479.1, on the reverse strand, counting down.
TCTATTGAGTTTGTTTATTTATTTATTCACTTACTTATTATTTTTTGGTACTGGGAATTTAACCCAGGGCACATAACCAGTGAGTCACAGCTCCAGCTCTTTTTATTTTGAGACAGGGTCATTCTAAGTTGCTTAGGGACTCACTAAATCGCCAAGGCTGACTTTGAACTTGTCATCTTCCTGCCTCAGCTTCCCAAGCTGTTTGGATTACAGGTGTGCACCATCACGCCCAGCCCTATTAAGTTTAGTCACAGTAGTAGAAGGACTAAATTATAATATTGTATATTCAAATTAGTAAATAATGGTAAAAGTTTGTGAAGATGGGTTTTATCAGTTGAAAGTCACACCAGAAGTGTATAAGAATCCTAGTTGTTCCCATCTACACTAACACTTTGTGTGGTCTTTTGTTCTTTTCTTTTTAAGTTTTGCTATTCACATGGGAGAATAGTAGTAATAGTGCATTGCAGTTTTAATTTACACTTTCCTGATAACTAAATATTTGAAAACATATTCAGAGCATTTGCATATTTTGTTTTCTGATGTGTCTGTTTATTATTTTTCTTATTTTAAAAAAGGTTTATAACATTTTATTTTCATTTGTAGTTTCCTATGTATTTCCATAGAAGTAAGATATGTGTATTGCAAATAGTTTCCCAGTCTTTAAATTCATTCTTCTCACTAGCAATGTCTTGATGTACCACAATTTTCAATTTTAAAAAAGCTTAATAACATTAATATCTATGGTTTTGTATTTAAGAAGTCTGCTTAAGAAATCTTTGACTACTATAAAGACATGAGATGTTTCTTTTGTTATCTTTCAGAAGCTTTCTTTTCTTTTCTTCCTTGTTTTACTGTTTGCTTTTAGATTTTGAGTTCTTCTGGAGTTTAATTTTGGGCACAGTGTAAGGTGCATATTCAATTGAAGCAGCACCATTTGTGAAAACAACCAGATCTCCCTGTGTATAGATGTGTTGTTTTTAGTACCTTAATTACTTCAGCTTTTTATCATTTTTTTGTTGTTTTGACTCCATATTTCCATACATATTTTAAAACACTTCAATTTCTAAAAGATACAGCAGAAGAAAAAAATTTCTTGTATTTTGATTGTGATTACATTAAATGCATGGATGAATTTGGATAGAAATGATATCTGTGATATTAAGTTTTTTAATCCAAGTATATCGTAGTCCTCCTGAATTTTATCTTAAACATATTTTATATTGGCTTCAGCACACTGTTATATTTTAGTTATCCCTTTAGTTACATCCACATTATTATTAAAAAATATTGAACTATGCAGAAGGTGACAGAGGTTGCTGTGTCTACCAATTAAGAAGTTTCCTCCTGGTTGACGTGGAGATTCAATGACTCTCCATAGTTATGTTTATTCAACTAATTATGAAATCATTTATATTCATTTTCATGCATCTCTTATTACTCTTTCTTGTTGCAAATACAGCCAGATATATTTATTACATTTACAAGAAAGCATAATTAGAGTTTTTATGTTATTTGCACACTGTATATTCAGGGAAAATTAGAAGCAGCATCAGGATTTCTGGAAAAATCCTCTCAGCTCCTTGTGCATGGTCAGTTTCCTTCCTTTGTCTCTACTCTGCTCCTATTAGCTTTAATCCCAATTCTTATAGTTGTCTGTGAGAACACATTTGTTCATTCAATGTGCTACATCTTTAGTGGTTTGTTAGAACATATCGTTCATTTCATATTGTTCAGCCCTAAAGTTTGGTCTGAGTTTCTGCTTTCAGATATAATACCTGTTTGGTAAAGGCCAAAACAATGATCTACCTGGATTTCTAATTAGGCTCAATATTCTTCCCATGCTTATATCCTGACTATGGTAATTGGTGGCAAAATCCTACATCTATAAATTTAGTGATTCTAAGAAAACAAAATTTAAACCTAGCTGGTACAAATAATTCCACCCATATTGGCTCCTCATTTCCTAATTTGGAAATCTGCTAATGTCCTGTTACTAATTTCCCCTCTGTAATTTTACCAGTATCAATTTCAAGTTCACATTTGTAGCATGTTAGATCTATACGTTACATCTATCCACAATTATAAAGTACTCTGTCTTCTATAAACTGTTCTTTTTCACTTGTAAGTATATCATTGAAATCATTCTTAGGATATACACCTAGTTACCAACAAATTTTTTTCCATATTATTTTCTTCTAAGATGTTTTTAATAATATTTATGAATTGATATGGTTTAGTGAAAGACCAATGAGAGAAACTACTTATCCTAGAGATTGAATTGTTTAGAGTCATCCAGTAAAGTTAAAGGTCACGTATAGTTGTTCAACTGATCCAACAAAGAGGTTATGTGGCAACCTGGACTCACAGTTGAGTGACTTCTTACCTGTTCTGGTTTCCTGGCACAGAGCTAAAACATTAGATGAAAATAATTTGGGCTTCCCAGGAGCTTCTTCTAGGTACCAGGGCAAGTTCTTAAGGGAATCCCGACACTGCCCTAGATTCCATGATGAAGGGCAAGGGGCAGATTGTCTCCTTTACCAGGACAATTATTTGCTTTCCCAACTGTATTAACCACAGAAAATTTTAATTATAGATTCGTTCCTATCAGTTATCATCTTTTCTATTTGCTTTTAGTACAGACCAGCTACCCCTCAACACATTGCTTGAGTTCTTCACAAAAATTTTTTGTAAAAGTACCTCAGTCTCATATCAACTTATTCTTTGGAATATCTGTGGTACTTTAAATCTTCAAAGCTTAAAAATTCATTATAGAGAAAGACAGAAAGGAACTTCAGCTTGCCAATACTATTTTACAGAAAGAAATCCAGGACACAGAAGTGAGTTAAATGGAAAGGACAAGTAATTTTACATTGTATATATTTTTTAAATATGTATTTTTAACAAAAATATGTATATTTATACATCTGGTTTCATATATATATATATACACACACACACACACAACATACATGTATGTAATACAGTGTGTTGGTTGGTCACTCTTTTGAGTATTTTCTTTGTTCTCTCTTTTGTTCTAATAATATAGTGTTATTTATTTATCACATGTTGAATTAATTTGGAAAAGATCTTTACAGAATAATTCTATGAAGACCTCAAAACTATAATAGATAGTATTTGCATATTAATCTTAGTAACCCAACATTAATTTAATCTCTTTTTATTCTCTTCCTTTCTCTTTTACTCTGTCTCTTAAACACACACACATCAGGCTAGAAAATAAGAAATGTCAATAGAAGAAACCATGGACTAATCATTGATCCTTCTCTTAAATGTGGAAAATAATGTAAAGTTCAAAGACACATTCTAGTACCCAGCAAAACAAAATGCCTAGGTGGTTTGTCAATGAGCAGTTAAATCCTGCTCTGAATGGAAACATTAAAAATTCTTCCCACTGGCCCCTTAAAAAGCGGCTTGTGTGCCAGGTTGGACTCTGCTGCCAGCCCTAGCTGGGACATTCCTCATCTCTCACCACTGAGATTCTCTAAATGTCTGTCAGCCATTTGCAGCACTCACTGAATAGGTCAGCATTACCTCACGGTCCCAAAAAAGGTGGCAAAACAAACCGGTTGTCTGTTCTCTCTGCTTATTATTTACTTTAGGCAAATGTGAGCCTTAGGTTTGAGACACAGCTCTGGGGGTAACTAGAGCCCAGAATAATAGCTTGAAGGAGGTGAAGGGGAGGGGTTGGCAGGCAGCTCTCACTTGGGAAAGCTTGAGGAGGTGGTATGTGGGGGTGAGCAGGGGGAGAAACGTGAGTTAAAAGAAAAGTCCAAGTGTGCGTCTGGGACCCTTTAACGGAGGCAGAATACTGACTAGTTGAGCAAATTAAGTTCTTTCAGGGGCGTCCAAATAAATGATTGGTTTGCATTCGAGCAGAAAATACCATTATTTCTGGCTTCGTGTAGTGCAAATTAGAGAAATGAGATGACAATTTCTTCTCTGTAACAAGAACCCACGAAAGAGATGAGAAAGGCCAGGAGGGTGAGAGTATGATGGTCTTCCTTTCCTTCAAAGAAGGTAAATTTCCTGAAGATATTTTTAAAATACAAAATTAATGAAAAGTGGAAAGAATACATACTCATTTGCTATGAAAATATATCCATCCTAAATTGTGCTGAAGGTATGGTGAAGATGAAAGAGCTCCTCAACAGAGGGACCAACCTTCTCAGGTGCTTGTTGAGAATCCTGGCTCCATTGTGGCCACTGAAGGCTGCAGGTACTTAGAATCAGCAAGTGTCAGGGCTTTCGTGTTTCATTTAAGCCAGAACCTCCCTTGACAACCTGAATCTGAGCAATCTTTCAATAATGTTTTTTAAAGGAAAACAAAATTTTGAAAACCAGTATGAAGCTAATTTCTCATTAGACTAGAATGGGGTGATAACAGAGAAATATAAACAAATTTATTTCGAAACCTGATGTAAAAAAAATCATAGAAAGGGCTGGGGATGTGGCTCAAGAGGTAACATGTTCACCTGGCATGCACAAGACGCTGGGTTCGATCCTCAGCACCACATACAAATAAAGATGTTGTGTTGGCCGAAAACTGAAAATAAATATTAAAAAATTCCCTCTCTCTTTTAAAAAAAATCATAGAAAGAGGCGGTTTTACATATTGACATGTATCTGAACTCATGAAACTAAAATTTCAGTGTTAGTTTAAAAACATAATATTTATGTGTTGTGGCTATTAGATTCTAAATTAAAATCAAAATGAATCTCTTTAAATTTGAGTAGACATTGCTCCATGTAATTAAAAGTTTGTAAAAGCAATTATTTTCTTTACATCATTAAGGTTTATGAGATAAAGCATTCAAGGAAGTTCAGAGACTGACTTTACCAAAGATGTACATGGTGAAGTTGAAGATTCATTTGTACAAATAAAGAGAAATTTAATTATGAAAGATTAGATTTAAAAGAGAGAACATCAGAAAGGGAAATGTGTAAACACTCATATGTAGATATATATTTTTCTTCTTAGGGCATCATAATTATATGTAGTGGTGGAATTTATTATTATATATTTGTACATGCACACAATATAACAATAAAATTTGGTCAATTTTGGTCCTCAGTACCTCTGTTTTCTCTCCCTCCCTCTTTCCCCAGGTCCCTTTCCTCTATTTTACTTGTCTCCCTTGTATTTCAAGGCCATACATATAAATTTAATAGATATCAGAGCATAGATACACATATAATATATGTATATTCAATATTAAATTATATGCCAGTTTTTGCAAATATGGAATTTGAATCTTAGTTTTTGTATACAGATAAGTCTTATATAGATATCAGACTATTAGGATCATTAAAGTATAATCTTCCATGTAAAATGAGCATGATGATTTTTTTAAATTATTTTTTTGTGTGTGGTGGTGGGGATCAAACCCAGTGCCTTGTGTGTGCCAGGCAGACACTCTACCTTTGATCCACATCCCCAGGCCTAGCATAATTTCTCTCATAGAATAGTTTAAATGATTAAATTAAATGATACCCACATGCATTGAAGGTTTGGCATTGTACCTTATATGTGGTAAATGCACAAGATTTTTGCTGCTGGTAGCTTGTTTCCCTTTATTTTTTTTCTATTATTTAAGAATCCTTTATTTAGAATGAGAAGAGGGCAAAGCACAGTGACACATGCCTATAATTCCCCCAAATGGGACTCTGAGAGGGTCACAGTTGAAACCAGCCTTTGCAACTTAGAGAGACCCTGTTTCAAAATAAAATATAAAAAAGGGCTGTGAATGTATCTCAGTGTTAAAACACCCCTGAGTTCAATTCCCAGTACCACAAGACAAAAACAACAACAAAAAGAATAAAAGAGGCTGAGGATATAGGTCAAAGGCAGAGCTCCTGATTAGCATGTGCAATGCCTTGGGTTTGGGGGAGTACCACAAAATAAATAAATGATAAGCAGCTACAAATAAATAAAAGTACTTCATCACTCAAGAATAAAGACTATAGGAATTTTCAAACACATTCTGAATATTTTATTAATATTAGTGCATGGGAATAAATCTGTGAAGGTAGGGATGGGAGTGTCTATATAATGTAATTATTCTCTTTTAAAGATTATAAGGATAATGGATTGGTTAGATTTCCACAAGTACACACACACTTTTCATTCCACGCCCCCCCCCTTTTATTTAGGCACATACAACTTTGGTCTAAGCTAAAGTGCAGTGGTTAGAAAATGCTCTACCCATCATATATCCATGAAGACCTGAATATTGCCATGGCAATGAGGAAAGCAGGCCGGATTTCTTACAGTGTGAATGCTTCAAAACAAACCATGGGCCCACACAGCCTAGTTTAATCAGCATTAATGGCTCTGACAACCATTGGCTCCTTTATTTTCTCTGTTTACAACAATTTGCTAATTATAATTAAAAATGCCTGGTGTTTGCCAATGATTCCAGAGTCACCTTCTTCAATGCAAGAAGACAAGGATATGAAAAAGTCTAAAAATAGTATCCATCCTAGCAGTTTTAGAAGTAAAGGAAAACCAGTGAAAAGATATAAGATGGTCTTGAATCTGGTGAGGGTGTAGCAGCACATTAACTGCAAAGTCTTTAACCTGTTCCAGGAACATAAAAGGTATTTATAGAAGAAAATAAAAGTTAGCTTGGAATTTTCTTAACATCAACATCCTCAATCACTAGAAGAAATAATTAGGGTGTAAGTATTTATGTTACTTAAAATTCTATAATAGAAATTTCTGTTCTGTAATTCACAGACAATAAATTGACTCCAAAAGGTCTACACAGTCCAAAATTTTAAGCAATATTGTGAGTTCAGGCTCATTTGTGAATTGTTTTTTCCTGGGTATATGATCACTAGTTCAATAAATTATAACATGGCTGGTTACTCATAAAAGACAATATAATCTTCGTTGTTATTCTGTCTTTGCTTTACAGGGCTGTTGAATTTTACAATTTTACTGGAAAGCAATTTTAAAACGCATTTTGAGAGCAAATATCAATAAAAACTCTAGTCCTAAGAATGCATTCTAAAATAATCCAACAGAAGAATAAGAAAACGATGAATCATTTAGGAAGGTTTAGCAACCACAACTTTAAAATAACCTTAAAATAAGCATATTTTTATCTCACAGAAAAGACAACAGCCATTTGTTAATTCAATGGTTCATTAACTTGTCTCTGTCCCACATTTCTGTTATTTCTTCTCCATGTGTACACTTAACACAGAAGATTGGGCCCGTGGAATCAAGATGGTATCAACATGACTGCAGGCATTCCAGGAATCACAGGCAGGTAGCAAAGCAGGAAAGCAACAATTTTTGTTGTGCATCTTCATTCTAAAACTAATAACTTTCCCAGAATCCCCTCACATGGCCCTTCCCTCTCATTGGCCAAAATGTCTTTACATCCTCTGCCTCAAACATTTATTGCAAAGGAAATGATCAGATGCATTCCCTGCAGCTGGAGATAGACCCAGCCTACTGTGAAGGACAAGATTGCTCATAGGAGGGCATGGAAGTTAGAGATCTGTTGGAGAGTAAGAAGATGGGCACTAGATTTTTCTTGGGTAAGAGCCACTTTCCAGCCATGATGCACTACCTAGGTGATGTCATTGTAGGAATCTTCATTGTTTATGGTAATATTAACCTGTCTCTATATATTTCACATACATGAAAAAGAATTAACAGGATCGTGAACACATGAGTACTGAATCACTCAGCTTTAAGTATTAACATTGGTTCAGATCTCATTAATATATTTGTGATTGCTGGGCATGGTGGCACATGCCTGTAATCCTAGCAGCTGGGGAGGCTGAGGCAGAAGGATCACAAGTCCCAAGCTAGCATAAGCAATTTAGCAAGGCCCTAAGCAACGTAATGAGACCCTGTTTCAAAATAAAAAATAAAACAGGCTGTGGATATACCTCAGTGGTTAAGCACCCTTGGGTTTAATCCTTGGTACAAAAACAAAAAACAAATAACAAAAACATCTGTATTCAGTTATCCAGAATTCATATGATTCCTACTTTTTACCCAGGTATGACTATTAACTGAATTCCTTATTCATCTTTCTCATGCTTAATTATATATTTATGTATTATAAGGACACTTTAAAAATTCATTTGTGATTTTCCAATCATGGGTAAGAAAAACAAAATAGATATTCAGTATGCAAGAATAACATTGTATTCCTAGGAATTACCAACTACAAAAAATTTTAATTCTTTATGGTCTTGATTTTAGTTTCACCCAGTTCATTCAATCAAATGAATCAATAAAAATTGGGATCACATACCACAAGAAATTATTTTTATTTTTTTCATTTATTTATTTATTTTTATTGGTGCATTATAATTATACATGATATGGGTTTTACTGTAATATATTTGTATATATTGTATAATTTGGTCAATTGGAAAGGTCAAGTAAATAAGCCAGTGATAAGCAATCCCTTATTTCTGATGTGAAAAAAAAAAAGCTGAAGAAATACGCAAGTAAATATCATGGCCCCTGAGTTAAAATAACAGAGGAACAAGAAAGAAACAAACTCTAATTCCAATATGTAAGAAGAGTGCTATAGGAGTGGTACTTTGAAATTCAACTTGATTCTTCTAGTTTATTATTTATTTATTTATTTATTAGTGCTGTGGATTGAATCCAGGGCTATACGCATGGTATGTGCTCTGCCATGGAACTACACCCATAACCACATCTTAGTTTTGAAAATGAAGACCCAGTAGCACATAGTCTAGAAGAAAACCTTTACATTCCATATTTTGCCAGCCAGCTATATTCATTTTTCTGGGGAATTCTGACTGTGAACATGTCCTGCTCATACTTACAGGGGGATTCTAATTGCCATATTGTCTGTACCATCCCCAAAATGTTGGCCTGTTTTCCTTCTTTAAGACCTTGGAGTTGAATTCTCAATTCATCTGATTAATATGTATATATTAGAAAAGTCTGAGCTGAGCAAAACTACCCTGCCCATAATGAACTTGCTCATGCCTCAAGTAAAGAATATCCTATTCATCTATTACATGCAAGGTATGTAGTTAACAAGAAATCCAATATGAATAAAAACCAGTTCACATATTAAGGAAGTCCTTCTCTATGGGCATCAACAAGTATAATGTGATGTGGTAAATTCTACCTGAAGCAAAAATTATAGGAAGTTCATAGATGTCAGAGACTGGGGTTCACTCTGGGAATCTGAAATATTTTATGGGAGAATATTTGAAATTGTTGTTGAAGAATAGCATGAGTTCACCAGGTCAAGAGGGAAAGAAAATGTCAGAAAAATTAAATATTCTGTATTTCAAATAGAAAAACCAATTCCATTTGGCTCCTGACCTCTTGAATGTCACTTTATGATGCTTTTATTATTATATGTGGTTCTTAATGAATTGCAAATTTCCTCCCATTCTGTGTAAAGTCAGTTCAATCTTGGACTTCTGAGGTTCCCCTTTGGAAATGCTTTTCATATATTTCTTCATTTCATCTGTGGCCTCCCTTTGCCTTACCACTTCTCTCAATGACAGTCTCTTCTCAAACCCAATACTCCTGTTCTTCTCTCACTATAGAATTGATTATCCATTGGGACCTCAGCCTCTTGAGTCAGTGGGATTATAGGCAGGCACCACTATACCCAATTAGGTTTCCTTTAATTCATCAGTGATTGTATATCTTTTCTCTCTTTCATTTTATGTTTAGTGGATAAATGACTTGCTTTGAAATCCAGATTTTAATTCATGTCCCACATAAAATAGTTGCATGTTTGGTAGAAGTGATTTTGTCTTTTGAACTTCAGATTGGTCATTTAAAACACTGAAGGTAATTTAGTTTTATAAGATTTGAGGGAATAATTAAGTGAAAAAGATGTGAGCCAAAGGAGACACTCAAAATTTGAATCTATGTATTCTTTTTCAGGGTCAAGATTATACTTGGTTATGGATTTGCAAATATTCATTGTATACAAACTACTTTCTCCACTCTAACAAGGCAATTTCTTGGGGATTGTAAGAGATTGACAAATAAGATCAAGAAAAAGAATCATTTTCATTCCTTATCAAACATTAACAGAACATATACTATAAGTGAGGCCCCATACTAGGCTCTACGTGAATCTTAAGAAATAATAGCATTGAGTTAGTTGAAAAGTGGATGATACAGACAAACAGCAATCAACTTTAACAGGAAGGGCTTCATAATCTCCTGTCACTGGGTTCATAAAAAATTTTGTTAGAACACATTGGAAAATATGTGACATTTTAGTTACAGTAAATTATTTCTAAAAGAAGAAATAAAAAGCAAAGAATCAAAACCAGCAGACAAACAAACAGAAATAGAAATCAGTGTCCTATTTGTGATATGCCTATGTTGTAGTTTATTGAGAGTTAGGGCTCACAAATGGTTTGCCTTTGAAAATATTTCCTTGCCATATTTCATGAACTGGTATTATAGATCTACTGTTTTTTCTCACTTTCATCTTACACTACATGGACTTCCAGAAACTATAAAATAAACTTTTGCCAAATATCCAGTGGAGTAGATCAGCTATGGTTGTTAACAAGGAGCAACTGACACTAGCATTCCTCAAAAAAAATGGCTTGCAGTCAGGATTGGGGAACATGATTAGCCAAATGGGAAATTTGTGGGTGTTAAATTTGGAAGTGAACAGAAAACTTGTAGGCTTCAAAATCCCATTTGGCTCCTAAACTAGACACAACTACAGGGCTGTGTGGGGCTTTTTTTCTCCTGTTTTTTTTCCCCCTTTTCTATTTTATTCCCATGGCAGTTTTAGAAGAAGGAGCAAGAATTCCTTTCAAGCAAGAATGTTTATTGCCTGCATGATGCAGGCTTCCATTTAGTTAGAAAAACATGTTTTTCAATTAACTTTCCCCTGATAAACAATGATTTAATTTAAAGGATGACTGTTTTTCAAATTGAAATAAAAGACATTTTTGTTTTTGTAAGAGAAAACTTTACTTTTTAAAAGAAGAAACGATTAGTTGCCAAAGTTTCTAGAAGCTGAGTAATTTTTGAGCTCTTGTTCTAATTCCAAAATATTTTTAGTAGCATACCTGGAATGCTAATGTCTGTATAATCTCACTTGAAGTGTCTAAGAAGATGGCATCCATCCAACCTAATCCATTTGATTTTCTCTCGTTTGCCTTTTGGTGAACAAATTATCTCTGCTGATAGCAATTTACTTTAAAATTGACACTAGATCTCAGCTTGATGAAGAGTGAATAACTCCTTGTTTCCTCTCAAATCATCACATTTAATTTCCTCCCCTCTTTCACTCTTCCTCATTTGCTATCTAGATGCATGAGGATCATGAGATTTCTTTTCCTTCTTTGATTACCAAGATAAGTAATTAAAATATGTCTCTTGAATTCAATTTATTTATTGTAATATAGAGAAGTCCAGGTGGTTTTATATACTATGTACATTAAATATCTAAAATAAAGAGAAAAAACCCTAAGGATAAAGTATTCATCTGGAGAAAAATCACTGCATAAGAAATTAGAGTAAATGTTCCTTCCATAAAGGTAAACGGAAAGTACACTCATTTAACAAGAAATGATAACAATGATAGGAATTAGCTGAAGATCCTGTTTCACCCACTCCAAAACAAAGAACCTATCTCCCCCAAGTGCTCCTCTCCTCCACCACCACCAGAAGGTGTGGGGAAGAACAAGTCATGTTTAAGAACTTATTCTCTTAAAAGTGACATTTAAAAATCTTTAGCTTGGTGTTTGCACAATTGAAGTAGTAACACTAGGTAGGATTTGATCCATAGAAAGGCTTATCTTTTTAATTCTAGCATGAGTATGCAATTTGAGAATGGGTATGGGATGAGGAAAATACACAATACTAAGTAAATAATAACTTCACTGTAAGATAGATGGTCTTACATATTTGGGAGGCTATTAGGAAAATATTTTCCACAGAATATATTTAGATGGTATCCTGAAATGTGTCTGAGAAATGTGTGTGTTCAGGTGTAAGTGTACATATGTTGAAGAGATTGAATAAATTACATGTAGGACATAAAGAAAAACAAAACTATATGCCTATGTGCAGTTTATACTTTCAAAAAGAACTAACTTGGTCTGTTTGTGGCTGCTCTAAAATTTGCTCCAAGTCTTAGTGTTGCCAGCTGGCTGGGCTGGCAACTAAAAGACCATACAAATACAGAAATACCTTTTTTGGGGGTCAGAGACAGCTCTGAGACTTCAGGTGTCAGCTCCCAAGCTGGAGGACAAGGAAAGCAAGGGAGGCAAGAGACAAGAGAGTAAGTGCACCCAAATGCCAGTATTTATTAGGGGAAGACATTTGATAGAATACTCCACACAAATAAGGCAAAGAATTGTGTTACAACAAACAGGGTGGTGTGTAGCCCAGTCCCATTGGGTGACATCCAATCCCAGAGCTGCACTTCCTTTCCCAGAAAAGGTAAGGCCCACTTGCTTCTCACTTCATGGAATGTCAGTTTCACACCCCCTTTACTCAAGGCTAAGGAGGCGTGCTCAGCTCCTGTTCATGGGGGCCCTCCAACTTGGGGTATCTAAGCAACCTCATAACCCTGGACAATCCTGTGAGTCTAGGAATGTCAAAGGCCACCATGAACTATTTTGGTGACACCCATAGAGTGTGTTCTACAATGGATAACTAAGACTTAGAGTAAGGAGAACACACTCTGGAGGGAAATCAAATCAATGGGTACATAGTAGGCTTTCTTAAAAAAATAGAGATTTACAGGTTAGAATTTTGATATTATTTGTGGGGGTTATTTTTAAAAGGTAAATTCGAGTACAAGAGAATCAAAATAGGACCTGGAGACATCTGTGAAATTCCCCCATTGAAAGATTTAACCCTTTTGATGTCTTTCGTTTGTATAATAGTTAATTCAAATATAGTATAGTGATAATAATTCATTTCCTTTCTTATGGTATTTAGCTATCTCAACTTTCAGCAAAGATAGATATTCCTATATATCATCCTGTGATGTTTTCATGGAGAAAGGGTGACTGTGAGGAGGGATCAGCAGTCAACAGCAATGATTAATCTTGAATTTCAGGTAGTTAATAGAAGTGAAGTGATTGGTTGACCCTACAATACTGAGAAGCAGTTGTCAGATGAATGACTCAAGATGAATATGAGAACCATCAAATTCTAACTGTATATTGACCAAAATATAAGAGAAGAATATGATTCTTAGAGTGGAGAAAATACTTACACTCGGTTAAATTGATAAACAGTGTTTAGTGTGTGCTGTGTGTTCTTCAAATATTATTTTATTTAATAATCACAAATAATACCACATTACACAAGAAGAGAATAAACTTTAAAGAGATGAAATGATGTTCCCAAGTTTATACTGTTTAATGGTGATAGACTCACCATCCATCTCAATTTTTTTTTTCAAGTTTGTCTTCCCTGAACCTATAGCTTGACTAGTAACATGTCATGGTTGTGTTTGCTTTATTAAAAATTGACATATTAAGTATTCTTAAAATTCCAGAGACCCTTTAATATACTGCTTGGATTGTATTGATTTCAACATTTATTATATTTAATTATCTTTTGAGTTCTGGTTTTTAAAGAAAGATACCACTGCAGATGACTTTAACTTCTGTTGGTAAACTGTAGGAGTTCTGTGTTTGGGATTGGGTCTCTGATACTCTTTGTGATCGTGGCATTCTTGGTGGCTAGGAAGTTTCTGTGCAAAGATACAGAATGCCTGGATGCTGGGAAGTATCTGTGCAAAAGTGCAGAAAGCCTGGCTATTGGGAAACTCCTCTGTCAAACACATGGGATGCCTGGCCACTGTAGCAATGCTCTCCATGAGGGTTTCGACCTTGATCTTAGACACATAGCTCCTGGGAATAGAAGAATTTGTTTGATAGATAACTACAATGTTTCATCAAACTCTGGTGCTCTGGAAGCTGCCCACCTAATAGTAACTTCAGGCAGTGGATTTTCTTGAGAACTGCACAAAGCTCCTAACATTGCATATTGTAACTATGAAATGTAACTGCAGCGTGAGCAACTTTACTGATACTCTAAACAGTAATGTAGGTATGGTCCTAATCACCTAATATAACCTATTGGTATAAACAAACATGGCTGCTTGGACAAAGAGCCACTCTGCCACCCTCCCTGCCTCTGCACCTTGTCTGTCTCCTCTTTATTATAATTCTTTATGGTAAACATCACTGACTATTCCTGTACTTCTGCCTTTCTTTCCAGAGGAAACCACTGAACTGAAGTTGGATTCTATCATACTCATTGATGTTTTTTATTTTTTATATTATTCTCATGAATTGAATTATGTATAATATATTTTCATTACACATATATTATAGACACACATGCATTTATCTGTACATTTAATTACTTACCTGTAAATATCTGGTTTATTCTGAATTTAGACATTAAAAACCCTCACCATCTTTTAAAATATCTTTATTGGTGAATTATAGTTACAAATATTATTAGGGTTCATTGTTACATATTCGTACATAAATACAAGATTATTTGGTCAATTTCATTCCTCAGTACCTCTCCTTTCCTTCCCTTTCTTCTTCCCCCCTTGTCTCTTTCCTCTACTCTACAGGTGTCTCTTCTATTTCATGGGATCTCTCTGCCTTTTAAAAATCCCTTTTCTCTTTCTAGCTTCTACATATGAGATAAAACATATGATGATCCTTGAATTTCTGAGCATGGTGTATTTCACTTAACATGGTGTTCTGAAGTTCCATCATTTTTCCTGCAATTGACATGACAATCTTTCTTAGATACGGCTGAATAAAACTCCATTGTGTGTATGTGTGTGTGTGTGTGTGTGTGTGTGTGTGTGTATATATATATATATATATATATATATATATATATATATATATATATATATCTCACGTTTTCTTTTATTCATTCATCTCTTGATGGGCACCTGGTCTAGAAAAAACCACAAACATCTTCTTTTTTTCCAAATTCTATCCATATGGATAAATGTAAACTGACTTATTGATTCTCACACCTGTATAGCAACAACATACATGAATGCATTACTATTTATTTCTGTATTTCTCTACTTTTGGATATTTAGATTATTTCATTTTTTTCTGCTACATATAATGCCAAGGTAAAAACCTTTGAACTTACTACTTTGTGTGATTGTGCTAAGAATTTTACATGTGTCTAGAAGAGAAGCTGCTAGGCTATAAGGTGAGTCAGTTAAAAACTTCAATAGGGTTTGTCCAACATTTCTACCCTCCACAGTAGTAAGAGCTCCTAATTCTCTATATCCTTTTCATCAATTGCTATTTTCAGAGATTTAAATTTTCTTTACCTGGCAAACATTAAGTGCACTTCCCTGTGTCACTGATTTTCATTTTTCTGACTTCTACTATGCTGGTGCAAGGTTTGTTATGTTTACCCAGCTTTGAAGCACCCTCACCAGAGGTAATTTGAAACACTTCTGCAATTTTTTTCATACTTTTTAAAAGATGAAACCGAATGTCCCTCCTCTTCCATGTGAGCTAGATTTTGTGCTTCACTTTTAAATAATAGAGCAAAAGAGAACTTTATTGTGCTTCAGAGAATAGGCCATAAAATTCACTGAGCCTTCCTGCTTCTATGCTCTCTTGAATCCCTTGCTAGTGGCAGGGAGCAGGAAGCAGTGCCAGCTGCCATATAGTGAGTGTACTCAAGTAGCCTATGAGAAGCCTATGGGATTAAAAAAGAGGCCTCTTGACAAATAGACAACAAGCAATAGAGGCCTCCTGCCAGCATCTAGCAAGGTGCTAATGACTGATGCTTCCAGTGATTGATGTCTTGCCTGAAACCTCATGACACACACTGAGCCAGAAAAATGTGATGGTCCAATATCACCCCAACTGAGCCACTCACAAATTTCAGACATAATAAATGTTTATTGTTTTAAGCAATTAAATTCTGGAGTAATTTGGTATCCAACAACAGGACTGGTAGAGGCTTCATAGAGCAGGTGCTACTGGTGTTTTATAACTAGGGACTAATTTTATCTTCTTAGAATCAAGGTTCTAACAGACAAAGAGAAAATATAAGCCTAACCCCAGATTTATAAAATGATGTCCTTGCTCTGTTTAATTAAATCTGTCTCAGGCCTTCTAATCTTTTTTTTTTTAAATTCACAATATATTACTAATATCTGCTGCCTATATTTCAGAAAGGAGGTTCTCTTGCCCTAAGAAATAAACATTAAAGTATTTTTGGGCAGTTAGTACATTTTTCCTATTATTTGTATTGAGAATAATGGTTTTTGCCCAGGAGAGTTGCCTAATAATATAATGATGAATAAAAATTTTAACTCAAGAAAATTAAATTTATTGTCCTCAAATTCTGCAAAAACAGAAATAAGCAATTAAATTGATTACATGTTGAGTATGAAGCTAAATTCTATATTGTACACTTAGCACTTAAATTTTCAAAGCCATTTACATAAAATATTATCAGGCTTCATCCAAATGGGTATGTGAACATTAACGCAAAATCATTGTTGATAATTGGACCAATTTACAGGGCTTATAAAAGAGCTCATGCTAATTTAAATCCAGATCCAATGCCATGAGATCCAGGCTTTATTCATTACAACATATTACCTTGTCTACAGCGATAATGTCAATGTGAGTGCCTTTCTTTTCCTTTAAGAAAGAAAGTGAACATGTCTTTTCAATATAAAATATTAAATTTATTACTAATGTTTATAAAACTAGAAGTGCTTAGAAAAGCTAGAGAGTATCATAGTCTGTGTGAAATACCCTCTCTCCATCCCCAACCACAAATATATATTCACTTAGCCTTGGGGTCCAAGATACAAACCTGAAGCCAAGTCTTATATTTGTATTTTAATTTTGCAACCAACTTCATGTTCAAATTAACTACCTTTAACATCTGATCTTTTTAAAACAAAGGTATAAAGTGTATATTTTTAAATAACCTAAAGTCCCAGAATAAAAAATTATTTAAAATACAATGTAATCATAGGCAAAGAAAATAAAAGCAGATAAAACTTAGTCACACACTAGTTACATACGGAAATGAAAATTGTATGTGTTTGTAAGTACGTATTTTCATAAAAATGGTTTCAAAGTGATATAACCTTTTGACAGCCAGTTGTAAATATTTTTCCTTAAAATTCACTGGCTTTTTAAATTATAAAGAAAGAACATACAGTGTTATTGTTGTAAAAATAAACAAATACTAAGATTGCAAACAAAAAACACAGTATGATGTGGTGGATAAAATTGTGGGTTACAGAGGCAGAAAGCCCAACTCTGTCACTCATTAGCTGTGTGACCATTGACAAATCACTTAACCTTCATGTGCTCCCATTTCCTCCTCAGTAAATGGAGATAACACTGAAATCTTTCTCATAAATATAGGAATAACAAATAAATATATATAAAGCTTTTGGGACTATGCCTGACTCACAAAACATTTAATAACTGGCAACTATTGACTGTTATGCCTATAAATTCCTATGGGCATCGTTTAGAAGAGAAACTGAGTATTTGGAGAAGAACAAGATCAGAAAGTGAACGAATTATGAGTAGAAAAGAAATATTTTGTGAAGAAACACAGAGAAAAACAGGAGATAAGGAAAAGAAAAGAAAGAGAAGGTATAAAGAATGATAAACAGGAGATGTCTCATCTGAATTCACATTGAACTATTTACTTTCCTGTGTCTCCTGGCTAGGAACCATGAGGGCTGGGTAGAGTCTGTGCTTTCTTTGTATTTATCTTGATTTGCTAACTAGTTAGTTAACCATTCTTCAGTTTTCTTTTTCCCAAATCTATACTCTGGATTAAAAAATAAGAAGGGAGAATTTATATTGGGGGCTTTATCATCAGAAAATAGGACTGGCAGGATCTGGAATATGGACACACACCCATGTACTCGTGTATGTGAGTGTGTATGAGCACACACACACACACAGGTCAATATATACCAATATTTTTATATTTAATATATACTTTTATATTTAATATATACCAATATATTCATATTTTTATATTGTTTATATATATTCTATATGGTCTAAACTACTTAAAAAGACCATAATTTTGAGCAAACAAACCCAAGAGGTTTACGTATGTTTGAGTGTATAAAACTGGCTGTTAATGAAAGAGTGATAATTTTGCTTTCCTCAAGTTCACAGATTCAGGCTCACTGAAGCTAATCACATTGAATATAGCATGACAATCACGTAAGAGATGATTCTGTTATAGATGACTGTCAATACAGCACTTGGAAATATTTGCATAAGATACCTTCAGGCAAATGAACAAATAGCTATGTTAACATTCCAGTAGACTACAAGTCCCATCCCTATAAGGTAAGATGATTCGAACTGAAATGGAACTACTGAAGCCCCTTGATCTCAATACCCAGCAAAATATGCCTTCATTGATTTGTCAGTTAGCATTGCTCTTTCTGCCTATACACATGATCTCTACAAGAGCTAATCTGGGATCCAAATGTTGCTTAGTACAAAAAAGTCATTATTCAATCTGTCATATATATAAGAGATCTTTAGATACATTCTCATTTGCATTTGGTTCCAGAAAAAAATATCTCTCTGAAGATAAATATCTTACCTTTCCTCTGCTGTGTAACAATAATAATATTTAAAAGCTTTCCTTGTGTCTCTTTTTGTCTCAGCAACCAGTTTAAAGATTGCTCAGATAAAGACATTTGCAGGGGCTTAGCAATTACTTTTATATTTTTATATATTATCATTCTGTTCCCAATTTTTCATCTTATCTTTAATATTTTGATTGATCACTTTTTAAAGGATATTAGTGGTACATAAATTCGAAGGAAAGTCAAAGATTTTAACATTCTGTTTTAATTTGTGGCACTTCAAAATTAAGCTGTAGAGAAATCTCTCTTTTGAGATAGATAGTAAGATAGTAATTGAAATTTTGCAGTATTCCATTTGATTTAATTGAATGTACTGAACATAAATTCTACACAAAATATTCCTTTTAAAGATGTGGCATTTTTATTAATTTATGAAATGGATACATTATATCTGGCTTTAAATCCTTGTTTTTCATACTTATGTTGAAGAACTTCAAATAATTTTAAGTGCTAGGGTAAATATGAATTCAGTAAAAACTTTAGCTAGGAGAGTGTGTCCTACTTGCTGAGGCAATTTAACTTATAAGTCAAAGTTTTATACTGAAATCTGAAATATAAGTTCCTCAAATTTTGCACACTACTAAACTAAAACATCACTCTTATCAATTATCAATGATATTATTAGTTAACTACCACTGCATAATAAATTATCCCCAAATGGCTTAAAGCAACCAAGTTATTACATCATTGTTTCTGTTATTCAGGAATGTGAATGTTATCTTTTCCCTTAAGGTCTCCTATATGGTTTTTGGCTGGTTGTCTACCACTCTTGGAATTAACTGGAGACTGAACAGGACTGTGGATCTATTTCCATGATCACTCCTGTGCTGTTGGTAGCAGGTCTCAGTTCCTCACTGATTATTGGCCAGAGGCCATAGTCCTTTGCCACATAAACTGTTCCTCAAGGTGATTTAAGGGCCACACAACATAATGGTTGATCCCCCCCCCCCAGTAGGTGATCCAAGAGGGAAGGGGACTTGAAACTGCTTTTGACCTAACTTATACACCTGTGCTTTTGTCATATGATTGTAGTTAGAAATGAGCCATTTAATCTAGTTTACACTCAGAGGGGTTGGGTGTGGACTAAGCTCTGCCCTTTGAAAGGAGCAATATCAAAGAGCTTGTGGGTATTTTAAAACCATCACAATCTTCCCTCTGGGCACAGTTTATTTACACTAACCACAGGGCTCAGCAGTAGAGCTCTCACCTAGCACAAGCGGGACCAGTTTGATCCTCAGCACCACATAAATATAAAGGCATTGTGTTGTGTCCATCTACTATATATATATATATATATACTCACACACATATATATTTCTCCCTCCTGAAGACCAAAAGCACTGTTACTTTATACCATCAACTCAAGTATAAATTACATCCAGGTGCAGACACCCCATAGGTGCAACTTCTTATTTACAGCTCCCAGAAGAAAGTTCTAAAACAATGAAATAATTAGACAAAAAGAGGAAAAGGGATTCACAGAGGAGTCACTGTACATAGTAAATTTGAAATCTCTCTGGGCTTGTGTTGTAACTGCCTTGATCAAAACTTAGGTTTAGGTAATGATTTTCCACAGTTCTTCCTCTATCTTTTGGGGTTTGGATCTTATTTTCCAAGTTATCCTTTCTTTGTAGTAAAAGGCATTACATGTTACAGTTGAGTACTCTGCTTCCAAAGTTCCTTTTTCATTCTATACTTTCTCAATCCCTTTTAGTCCAAACTGGTGACTTTCCTGAAAACACAATTCTTTTCAAAACTTTCTTGGTTTTCTGAATTTATTAGACCAGTGTTACAAAGTAACTTGGGCTTTTGTCCAGGTGGCTGTGAGACAATATCTTCAAGCTTCTTAGAAGGGTCACTGTCTGATTGAGGAGATCTATGAGACATAACCTTTCACACAATGATAGGGCTTTTGTTTGAGTGGATGCTACTCTGAAGCATCATTTTGATCTTTCTGAACTAGTAACAAAGGCATTTTTTAATTAGCCATTTCTTCAATGCTTCTCAGGATTTCATTCATACCTCCAAGTCCTTCTTAGCGTTTATCAACGGTCCAATAACAAAGTTTGTCCCATGCTTCATGTTTTTGTTATGGAAGCACCACAGTTCCAGTTATCAAAATCTTTACTAGTTACACATCACTGTGTAACAAATTATTCAAAAATTTAGCAACCAAAAATGCCAAATCTTTATAATTTCATATTTTCTGTGAATTATAAATTTGAAAATGGCTTTCCTGGGTAGTTATGGCTCAGAGTTTCTCATGTGGTTGCACTCAAGAAGTTTCTCAGGACTGAGTCCTTGAAAAACTTCACTAGAACTGAAGAATCCATTTTGAAGCCCATTCACAAAGCTGTTGTTCATTCCTCCTCAGAAGGGCCTCTCAATGGCATAGCTTGTGTGTCCTTTCACAGGGCAGCTGGCTCCCTCAGAAGCAAGCAGGGAGAAAGATAATTGAAGTAACAGTGTCTTTTATAATCTAATCTGAGAAGTAGCACAATGTCATTTTTGTCCTATATTGTATACTAGAAGTAAGACACAATATCCAGCCCAAACTTAAGGAGAAGAAATTAAGCTCAACCTCTGGAAACGAGGTGTCAAAGGGTTTGTGAACAAACCAAAAAACTTTTACAATGATCCTTTTCTGCATCGGAAAAGAACTTTAAAAATACTTTTCTGCTTTATGTCATGGTAACTTGCAATTTTATTGACATTCCTTTCCTAGAACATCCTTTTACTGACTTACACAATGAAAGTCTTTCTTCTTTTTTTAAAAAAATAATTATTGGATCACTGTTTTCATTATTTTCCACGTTCTTGTCATTGTGTATTAACATCTTGTTGTATTAACATCTTGCTGACTAAATCAATTAATATGCATCAAACATTTTCAACTTTTATTTGGAGATGAGGCTGAGCACTGTCACTGAGGAATAAAGGGAAGGAGGCAGCTTCCTCATACAGTCAGCTTAGTTTAAATTTGATGTTTTCAAACTGTATTTGTTTGAGTTATCTGTAGTTCTGTAACAAAATACCCCACAACTTGGTGTTTTAGAGCAACAATCCATCTCTTAATTCTTAGCGTTAAGTTGGTGCCCTTTAGGTGTTCGTTTGCTGGGTGTGCTGGCAGCTAGTATTACAGCTATCTAAGAGTTTCATTAAAGCAGTCACATGGCTGCTTGTTGGAGCTGGATATTGGTTGGGAGCTTGCCTGGGACTATCTACAAGGGTGTCTCAATTATTCTTTATGGGGCCTCTCTGAGTGACTTGACATTATCATAGCATTGAGTCTGAATTCTATGAGTCAGAGAGTTGAAGTTTCCAGTAGAATTAAGTCTTAAATTTTTCAAGATTAGAACATCATTTTTTTCCTGCAGTCTATAATAAAGCCAGTAACAAAATCATCCTCAATTCAAGGTGCATTGAAATAATTACCATGTCCTGATATTAGAAATGCAGCATACATAGAGGAAGGGGAAAGTATTATTTATTCCATCTTTGGAAAATAGCTAGCATAGTCTATTTTTTTTTTTTTTGGCCACAAAAATTCATGACACTCCTCTTACTCAACTCCTTGTAAGACTTCAAAGAGCCTCAACTACTTATAGCATTAGCATATAGTAAATCTAGAATTTCATCAAATAAATCAGGTTAAAGTAGCAATGGGTATCCTTGGGTACCTGTTCCTGGATGTGATGGCATAGAGAATAAGTCCCCCCACCAAATTGCCTGATTTTCCTAAATACCCATTATGAAATGCAAGAAATTGACTTAATAACAGCACTAAGCATCCCTATTGTAACAGGAAAGAAATAGTACTCATAGATGTCACTGGTTCATAGCAATTCTGAAATCCATGTAAATATGTATTGTTTTTTTATCTTGTCTTTGGTAGAAAACATTGGCTGTATTGAGTCATTTATTCTATTTAATAAAAAACAATCTTGTATATGCTGCCAGATAATTTTGTCAGCCTGTATTCTTCATAGGAAAACAAGGAGGACTAAAAGTCTATTTTCATTTTGAACTAGTTCTGTCCCTTTAGTTCAAGATAGTAAAAATTTTATAAAAAACCTTGTGGATTTATAGTGAATCAAGTTGTGTTTTATTCTATTAGATTAAATCCACAACTACATATCTGAGATAAGTTTCTTTATATGTTGAATTAAGGGTAAGCATGTGGTGATATAATACCTTTAAGATTCTTAGAATCCCTTTTATCTAACAGAGTCTATAAAGCACATGGTGTATAGCTCAAAACTCTGTAGACATGACCTTAACCTTCCTCAGTTTGCATCAAAAGGTTTTATAGATGTCCTTTTGAGCTGTTTATCCACTGTAAGGCTTTTACTAATATATTCCTGAATTTGACATTGTGTTCTATGTTTTAATTTACCTTGGGCATCTTTCATGTGTTAAGGTACTTGGGAATGATAAAGATTTTGATTTTCCAACCTAGCAATTATGAGATTTCTTCTATGTGTTTTTTTTTTAAACTGAATCATGGTAACTTTAGTTCATTCACTTCTTCCCATATTTTTCATAGGCAAATTTTTAAAAATCAACTTTTATTTCCACCACCCTGCCTGGAAGAATCCTTATACTAGTTTATTAGGTTCATGAATGCATGTAACCACTATTGCAGGGTTCTTAGAAATTATGGAACTACATAGCATCTGCCACTTTTTGCCTATATCCAAATATACTTCCTTACAGCTCTTTAGTCTCTACTAATACTGTTATAATTTCTGTATAATACCAAATCTACTGCCACATGTTTTAGATTATAGCAATGGTAGTAGTTCGCTTCTAGGTATCCATTTTGTATTATTTATTTCTGTGCAAAAAATTACTCTGTATTTTAATGGCATGAAACAACAATTGTTTAAAATTTGCTTAATCATTCCATAAGTTTACAGGGATCATCTGAAAATTCTGCTGTACATGATGCTATCTGAGTTTCAATTACCTGGCGGCTCAATCAGGATAGAATATCCAATATATTTCACTCATAGTAGTGGGTAGTTTGTGTTGGCTGCAAGGGAAAACTGAAAGTCAGTCTGGGAGATCAGCCTATCTTTGAGACTGGGGCACTTGGGTTCTCTTTCATCTATTTTTCTCTCTAAGGCTTTAGCTTCTCAGAATTTAGTGTTAAAATGGTCAGAAAGTTAAAGGTCTTAATCATTTCAAGATCTGAGTTCAGATCAAAACCACCACTTTGCCACGTTATATTGAGAAAAGTCAACCACAATGTCAGTTTACAAAAATAAGAGAAATAAATTCTAGCCCTTTATATTAAGTATGGAATGTGCCTAATGTAAGGGAAGAAATAATTGAAGTTAAGTAACCTACTATTCAGAACATAAAAGCCCTGCAGTTTAGGTTAGATTCTGTAGGGAACTAACTCTAAAGCAGAAATAATTCAAGTCAGAATATTACTGGGAATAAAACATGGCAAGAAACTTGAGAGAGTAAAGATAGGAAGTATGGTATAAGAAATTTTAAAAGGAGGTAATTTAAACAAAAGTCTCTGAAAAGTCAGTGGAAAATTCTGGAACTGAGGTGTCTCTACCAAGTTTCTAAGAATTGAGGCAAGGGTGTCTTTGTATACCCATATCCCCAGAGTTGCCTCTAAGCAGGGATTATAGTTTTGAATAAAGTAGCACCTTTGGCCACAGGAATTTCTGGAGAGTAACTCAGGTATAAGCAGTCAGCAGCAGACAAAATTCCTGAAAGCTGAGGGGAATAATTCCTTAATCCTGAAGGTCAATTATTACTTTATGGTATCCACTAGCTTCTATTCCTTGCCAGTTCTCAGGCCCAGAAGCCACTGACCAAAAGAGGCTAAATTCCTGGGAAGACATACACTGCAGCATCAGGTCTAGTATTTTATGTGAATGTATATAGGTGAGATATAATTTACATTGTATAGTGAAGATGTCTATAGTCCAGTATGCAACCATGCAAAAAGGAAAACAGGATACCCAGGTGTAGTGGCACCCCCTCCTCTACAGAAAATCTTAATTAAACGTTTCCAAAGACCCTCACCATAACTGTTCTTAAACTATCAGCAAGAATTTCTGCAACAAAGTTTTCAGGCAGGAGGTGTGTTGCTGAAGCAGGATGTGATAACAAAGATTAACCCAAGGCCTCCACAGAGGCATTTGCATTTTTGTATCCAGGCCTGGGTTTAATGCCCAGAGCAGCAAAAAGATTGCTTTTGTGTGGACTTCTACAGATTTCGAGCCTCTGAGCCCCTACCCTATACACTAGGTATAAAGTTCTCAAACTTTCTGAACTCGGGGTTCAGAGGGATTGAAGGACTATGGTGAAAGCTCCCTTCTAAGCCTGGCTGCAGCCAATAAACCTACTTACTGCTAATTCCTTGGTGTTCAGCCTCATCTGCCCCAGAACATATGTATTTCAAAAACTGTTAGACACAAGATTTTACTTGAAATTGACACCTGGACATCAAAAGTGCCATTATAATCTAACATCTATTATAGCAGGCCTCTAGGCAGGCCATGGAGTAAATGGAGTCCCATTCATTGTCTAACTTACATTAATGCCACTGAGTTTCTTACCCCATTTAATACCATTTTTTCAGTTCCTAAATGCAGTATCAGAAAGAAAATCTTGGTAGTTAGGCCAACCCTCCAATGGGTTTCTTGGCCTTTGTGGTAAGAGTTTTTATAGTGAGGAAGGCTATGTGGCAAACTCTAAAACTATCATTTTTCAGGAGTGAGAATCAATGAGAAACAATGTCAAATTCTGGAGTAAATGGTAGATTAGTGGTTCCTTAAAGATCCAAAGGAGAAATTGTCTCCTCCATTGTGTTTCCATCAATTCACCCTTTGCAGCTCTAGAAAAATAAGAGAAAACCTGGCAGATAACAATGAACTTCAAACTTAGTAGCCATCCCTGTTTTGGCTGCTGTACAGATTACATGTCTTTGTTAGAGTAGATTAACAGTCTCTTATATACTGCATGCAGCACATGTGTGTAAGGATGAGTACTTCCTTATCCACCTATCAAGAGGAGAGCTGAGATATAGTCTGCAACCACATGAAAACAATGAAGCAATAACTGTGCATGTTTCACTATTTTGGCTCAGGGTCTCCTCATCTTTTATTATAATAAAGACAAAAGAACCTAGATTATATGATTATAATGGAGACATCATATTCATCTACTGTATCAATGACCTCATATCAATCACAATGGATAATTAATGGAATGCATATTGGAAGACCTATAAAGCTACATCTGTACAGGGATCAGTAGATAAGCCATATAACATTTCAGGGGTCTAACAAATCACAAACTATTGGGTCTAGTAGTCATGGACTTACTAAGACATCTATTCCCAAATCAAGGACAAAAATTATTGTATTTCATATTTTCTTTGACTAAACATAGCTTGTAAGGCCTCCATGAGCTTTAGATGCACATTTTATTCATTTGTGAATACTAATCTGACCCATTTACCAGATGACAAAGAAGCTTCCAGCATCATATAGGTCTGCAAAAAAAAGCAGTAAAAGGCTCTGCAACCAATTCAGTTTGTGGTACAAGCAGCTTTGTGTTTTGGGTCTTATGATCCTGATACTGGAAGTGGAATTCTGTACAGAATTTATTGCAAACCATTGTAACGTGTTGGAGGAAGGCCATGACATCTGCAGCAGAGCACAAGACACAAATGAAAAATCAGCACCTGGTATGTCATTGGATCAGGTAAAAATTAAGCTTTGAAAAAACATTTTTATGTGACCACTTAGGGACAACTCCCAATCAAGAGCTGGGTTCTGTTAGGTCAATCAAATAAAAAGATGTACTTCATTAATTACTTACAGGCTGGAATTAACACATCCTTTACTAGGCATACATAAGGCTGGAGGACACATTAAGCTGCCCACACAGATGGACAGACACATTACTATTGGATTAGCACCTGTTTCAACTCATACCTATGTTCATATAAAGCTATTTATGACCAGATGATGGAAGAGTTGAACAGGTGGGTTAGCCTAGTATATAAGTAGAAACAAGAAAAAAATAGACATATGCTTCCCTATAGTCTAATTCAGAGATAGCTTTAAATTAATTTTGGTTACTGCATCTGGTCATATACTTGGCATGGCAAAAAAATGGCAGAAGAAGAGAGATGGGCAAATATGAAACAAAAAGGTATAGAGAAGAGATGTGCAGTTGAGAGTACACATAAAATGTTAAGTTTCTTGGATTACATAGTAACTCTCAACAAAGGAAATCCACTATTGAAGAAAAACTAAACAATGAAAGTCAGGATGGCTTTCAATAGTTGACATTGGCCAGACACTAACTAGGCCATTCCAGTGCTGGTACAAAATGCCTGAAGAGGGTATCTATTGTGATTGATATGAAAGCTATGAATGAGCCCAATTACACAGGCTTGGGATTATCAACATTTAGTTAGCTACTTTGACTGTTGAATGTCTGACATGATAGTAACAGGGACAAACACATGACCTCATACATTAACCATATCAACCATTCAATTGGCGGTAAGCTAGTTACAATAGATACCTTCGAGCTTAACATTAATTGACCTTGAATAGGACTATCATTTATTTTTGGAAATGACTTTACCTTTTCTGCCTGTTAGGGGACTTTTCCATCAAGGGCAGGGGTTCTTATACAACAAAGCCTTGAATCCTGTAGTCTCCTTTACAGCAGAGTAGGCATGCTTCAGACCTACTAGTCCTTCTATGTCATACCACCCAGAAGTTGCCAGCCTTATAGTTAGATATATCCACTCTTTGAAGGTACAGCTAGGGAGTCAATTTGAAAGGATTGCTGTGAGCAATCCTCAAGGGTATACTTTACACTTGACATAACCTGACATTATGATGTGTTCCCTGTGGTTAAAGTACTTGGCTATGGGAACCAAAGACTTGATGTAAAGATGGCTCCACTGGTTATCCATCTCTGTGACTATTTATATTTTTGCTTTATTTTCTGAAAATCTCAAACCCTGCTGGTCTACAGACCCAATTTCTCAGAGGATAGACACTTGCACCTGGTAAGTCACTAGTAAGTAGGGCAACTAGCCATAGGTGAAACTAGTCAATCAGCAAAGGTATGTCTCATCCTACCAACCTCTTCTTATAAGTTTCTCATAAAGGAGGTCAGTGAGAATTCTGGAGAAGCTGTACATGGATGTCATAAAATTACTATAAGAAGGGAGTGGTTCAAGCAATATAAGGGATACTTATTGTGAATAATCTGTTGTGTTGTCCAGAGCTCTCTTTCAGGAGTGAAGCATTGATCTTCTTAGCAACCAGAAGTCTAGGAGTCTTAGTTGGATGTCCCATGGTTTCTACCCTCTCTGGCACTTATCCTACAGAGAAATGACAGGCTCCACCAATAATTAGCATGTTCCAGCTACTGTTTAGCGGGATTCAAAAGTTGCACTTGCTTTGAGGGCATCTCCTATCCAAAGAATAATTTAAGCAGGGATGTGAAGATTCTTGAGACAATTTTCTCCCTTTGAATATCAAGGGGCTCTTCCAACTCCAAAGGGCCTCAAGGGTCTGGTTGAGAATTCTCTGTTAACTGAATCATAGTGAAACTTTTTTCTTACCCTTATTTCTTTACAGGCATTGTTCCAAAATCTCCTATAAACATTTTTAATGCAGATCTTTGTTTCCTATAAACCTAAATTAAAATCATCTTATTTGCTCAGTAAACTGAGGGAAGGAGTATCATTGAAGGATGAAATCTTACAGAACTGGCTACTGGGACAGGACATTGTCCTTGAAAATCTCTGTCATACAATATTTTGCTTTCCCTCAGTCTGTGTATAAAAATATATATAGGTATACACCTACAAGGAATATATATATACATACATACACACATATGTACACACACACTAATAAATGATATTATATATTAATGTATACATCATAGGTATATATATTACATAAATATGTTATGAATAATATGCACATATATAATATATATGTATTTATGTAACTATAAATACAACATATACAATGTTTCTCCATATTTCTTCATCCGAGGTAGAAGTGTCTCATCTTTTTAAGGGATCATGATTTTTTTTTTTATTTTGAAAGTACAGAGGAGAGGTAATTCTGAACAAAGAGTACAGCTGTGCTAATATAAGTTTCTAAATCCACCTCTGTGGTAAATTTCTGTAACCACTATATCTGTTATATTACCTAGCCCTCCAGTGGCCAATTTAGGTATTGATTGATCAAGTTTCTACAAGCAAATTTTAGCTTTGGAATTAATTAGGTCAACGGTACTGGTTAGCATTCTTCAAATCATTACTTAAGTTCATTAACCTAATGACCTAACCATTCAAGTTACTCAAGTAGATTTATTTTCATAACAATAAGAAACCAATTAAATGAGAAAAAGAGTAAATAAATAAATAAATAAATAAACTCGTGGGCTTATTTCTATAGGGTAAGTTTTCTTTAGATGGCACAATCCAATTAAAACCTACCTTGATGGATATTTGGTAGATTTTTCATAACCAGCCAGTGATTCTTTTACTCTACTGTCAATATGAGTAACTGATCAAAAAAGAAAAAGATGAAGGAGAAGACAAACACCACCCTATTGAGCTACTAAGTTCTCAAAGTAGCAGGATCAACTCTTCCTGAATAGTGACAGTGACAAGATCTCAGCAATAGAGAACACAATCTCACTGGTTGACTTTGGATGCCTGTGGAAGCTGTTTAGCTGAACAACTATGGGATTCCAGTAGATGTCAACCAAGGTGATAGAATAAATTCTTTTGCTTTATCTCCACTTAGTTCCATTCAAAAGTATTGATCTGAAAACTTACAATGAATGGTCCTTGGTACTTTACTGAACTTTAAAGTAGGTATGCTTTGCCTTTTTCACAGATGAGGAAACTCAGGCTTAAAGGGCCTAAGAAACTGTACAAAAAATCTGATCACTTTGGTCAAGTTTAACAAAGTTAAATCACAATTAAAAACTATTGGAAGTTGAACAATTTCTCAACAAATGCTGTATTTCTTTTTTAAATGAAGACTACAGATCTCAATTTTTTTTCACTAGCTCTCTGTGGATCATTTTTAAATTTTATTATGTGAATAACTATTAAGGACAAATGTATTCAAAGTATCCAGATGGCATTCAACTATTTCTATAATGTTAACTTGCAAATTACTTTCATTTTTTTCTCAAGTCCTCCAAAAAAAGATAAAAAGCATGCACATTTATTTTCTAGTTACACTAAATATTGGTACTTACTCACTAACCTAGTATAAAAAAGGGCTTGAATTAAATCCATTTTTTTTCTAAATACAAAGCCTTTGTCTTCTACCACACCAATTTTTATATGGTGTACTTCTTGCCACTTCTTGGTACAAGTATTTCTCACTTGAGCTCAGATACTTTGCAAAGAAATCTTTTCTCTCCCTCTACTTTTCTTTGCTAATTAATTTAAGAGGAGTTGAATAGGGCTGATATCATGATAGTGCACCAAGATCTCCCTCAACTTGTATATATATTGTGTGTACTTAAGAACCTTCTTTTGTCCATTTACTCCCATTTGCCCACACAGTGTTCCAGGACTGGTAATATTTGCTATGTATTGAATGAACTAATTCATTAATCTAGCTACTTGCCCGCCCCACCAGCCTATAAATCCATCATCATACTAAGCAGGATTAAAAACAAAACAAAATCTCAGAAAAAAAAAAAACAATAAGCAGACACTACAGGAATGTCTGAACAGGGAAGAAACTCCACAAAAAATGTTTCCTGCAAATTTACATCTTTAAGAGGATTACCTCTGGAGGGGTGTGGGTGACTTTTTCCAGAGTAAGCAGTTGTGGGGCAGTTAATTCTCACCTTTTGGCCTCGGATTTTATTAAGAGCTCAGCCCCCCACGTGGAGATCTTGGCTAGTTGGCACCTGACTAAGAAGTGTTTTATTATAATGGAAGGGAGGAGACATGCACAACCTTGACCCTGCAGCTTTGGACAATAAGAATCCTCAAAATGCTTTCCAGTCACTGCAATTCTTTAAAATCAATGTTATTAAGACAAAATTTGCATACAATAAAAGGCAGCCATCTTAAGGGTGCAGTTTGATGAACTTTTGGCAGATGTAGGCATATGTGGCATAAACCCATCACAGCAGGTATGTCATATATCTGTCATCCCCAAAATTTCTTCATACTGTTTTGCAGTAAATTCACACTCGCCCCAAACCCAAAACAATCACTAATCTGATTTTCAACATGATGAATTACTTTTGTCTTTTCTAGAACTTCATAGAAATTTGTAAAAATCTAGGAATATAACTTCTGGATCACATGGTAAGTATATTTCCAATTTTATTGCAAATGCCAAAGTCTTATAAAGTGGTTGTGTAATTTTACATTTCTTTTGAAATGAGTGAGTGTATAGTTGCATGTACTGAAATTATTATATGTTTTTCCCCCAATTTTTTTTTAGTATGGTAAATTGCCTTGATTCATTTTAGAATGTTAAACCAATCTTGCATTTTTAATAATCTTCTCTTATTTTATTTATTTTTCCCAGGATATCAGTTTGTAGTTTTCTTTGTCTTTTACTATGTCATTGTTTTGTTTTGCTAGCATAAAAAGGTAAAATGACTTGGGAAATTTCCACTCTTCGAATTTGCTTAATAAAAAATTGTGAAGGACTTGTATTTATATCTACCATAGAAAGCAAACAGGATTCACCAGAGGTAATATTTGGGCCTGGTACATATTTTTATTATGAATCCAATGTCTTTAATTGATATTGAACACTATATTTTTTTTTCTAATCCTAAATTATTTTTGTGTCTTTATGGAATTTGTTCATTTCATTTGAGTTGTCAAATCTATTGCTATAAAGATAGTTATAAAAATTTTTGCTATCCTTTTAATGTCTGAGGATCATCAATAATATTGCTCTGTCATTCTCAGAATTAGAAATATGAGTGTCTTTATTTTAATTAATGAGTGTCCTTAGAAGTATATCAATTTTATCTCTTTTTAAAAACTTCACCTCTTGTGTCATTGATTTTTATCTATTATTTTTCTAGATTCTATTATGATAATTTCTATTTCTTTTTTCTACTGACTTTATAGGTAGTTCTCACATAACTGCTTAACGTGGAAAATTAGATCATTGATTTTTCTCTTTCTTCTTTTTGCTAAACTGTTTTCCTTTTCATTTGGTTCCAATTATTTGTTTTTCTAATTTGTTAAGTTTGAAGACATTTACATTTGTTGATTTAAGGCTAATTAAGTTTTTGTCAGAGCATATACTTTGTGAGATGTTTAAAAAAATTCTCTTTTCTCTCTCACTTTTCTTTTCTTGGTGAATATTTCATGTACACTTAAAAAATGTGAATTCTGCTATCATCACATACATAACTATGGAGAAGCTTCAGTGAACACTGAAGAACTTCTTCGAACTCAAAGTAAAAACAAGACACTTTTTTGATAGTTGCTAACTCATCCAAAGATGGGTGAAAGAAATTTTAATTTAAATTTTGCCACAAATTAAATATATCTTCTAAAAGGACTTATTTTTAGTATCTTGTTCTGGATAAAATCTTTGTTTTGTACAATTTTAAATGAGTGCTTACTGAACCAAGAAAGGATGACAGCTAAATATTGATCTCACTCATTATATCTCTATTTACCCCGTAGAACTCTAACCTAACTGAAGCAAGAATTATGGTCATTTTTCTTATTCCTGAAATTAGTGCCACAGTCAATGATAGAAAGGCAATTTCATTTCAAACAATGCCCTCACTTACTTTACAAACTCCTTGATAGGGAGTACTCTCTGAAGGTCAGTAACAAAGAAATAATACTCAAGCTACCTAATATTCATTATTCATAGTTTTTCTTTAGGTTCATATTGCTTTGTACAAATAATTATTTATATGTAAATTCCAGCTTCTGATTTTTGGGTGTTTTTAGAGATTGTACTTCCAAAAATAGCAGAGCACAACATTATTGAAATCATATTTAACAAGTTCATCATATTTGTTAACAATGCATTGCAGATACTCTGGTTCTCATCTCCCTGTGGAACTATAGATGATTGTACTTTCTCCTTTATCTTATGGTTGAGTGGTCATGAGACTGATATGGTCTATGAGTTATGAAAGGAAATGACACATGTCACGTCTTGGCTTGAGCAAGACACATGGGGCCCTCTCTTCTCTGCCACCTACCAGCAATATCCTGCACAACGGCTTCCCCATAGGATTTTTATCAGGGCAGAAATGACAGAAAACAGGTATGCACATGGTCCATATGGGGTATGTAAGATGACTAAAATATAAACCTGTAAAAAGCCACCACAATTGGAAAGTATTGATTACTCTAGCATAACTTTGTTTAATCCAATTAATTTCTATGTCCACCAGTGAAATACTCAGTTACTAGAAAGAAAGCAATATAAAAACTATCCCTGAGTTATTTGTACCTCCTCAAAGAAAAGATAATGAGGTATTAACTGAAAAATGCTTACTTGATGTTCATTTCAAAGGGTACCCATTTAATTTCTTTTTAGTAACAAGAATTAAGTCTTTTAAAAAAATTTGTTATCATTTTGTCTAGTTATAACATCCTGAATCTTCTCAGGTTCTTGGACAAAATAAGAATGTGAATATTTATCTTATATATGTATGTAATTCATGAAAGAATATAAGAAACACAAAGTTTACACTAAGATAAAGTAATGTTGATATGTAAAGTAATGTAATTCTTGAGTTAAACTATAGTCTCTCCTACATAGGTCTAGATATAAATCAGGCTGCAATGACAACAATGAAAGTGATTTTTGACATAAAGAATCAGAATTTGGGATCTTGGTCATAATTCTCAGAAACTCTTTCTTTCACTAATTGTTTATATTACATAAATAATCTGAGGTTATTCATGTCTTTACAAGATTTTAACCCTTCAGTGTTTTACTTTGAATGTAAAGCTCAGGCATTTCCAACTTGGGGAAGCATGGCAGATGTATACCCCTTATGGGTGATTATTGCGATACATACATCTTTTTCTTTGCTGAACATGGGCATATGTCTTATTCCATGTGTTTAAAGAGCTCTTTCCCTTGGCCCCTTTCTGAGCTCTCAAAAGCCGTAGGTACAGGTGGAGTGGGTAAAATGCTTATAAGAAGCACAAACATTATTGAAAAATGTGTTCCTGTCATCTGGAGAAGCACAGCAGACTGAGTGTCCTCTAAAGCAAAGGTATAAGTTGTAGTTGGGATTTGTTTACTCAGGGATAACTTAGGTAAAACCTCAAGTCTTGAGGGCTAACCTTAGACTTATTCTACTTCTGAGACAAGATACATTCCAAGATCAAAAGAACCAAGTGAAAAATCAAATTTGGGATCCAAAATGGTTCAAATTTAAGAGGTAAAGTTTAAAAGGTAGTTTTCCAATACCCATGTTTTTATTAGATTGATTACACTTTCTGAGAGTTTGAATATTTCTAGAATGTTTTGATTATTGAAGCTTTTTTTGGTTATTTGAGCATTCAAGTTAAAGAATGCTTAAGACACTATCGCCTCTTCCTTTTTTCACAATGTCCAAATGCATTGGATTTTGTCAAAGAAGACAATCCTAAAATTTTATTCTGATTCACCAAAAGAAATCTAGGCATAATTTGCCCTTTTCTATTCTTTCTTTGAAGTCATTAAAATCCAGACAATCTTGGTTCACAGATTGTCCCCACTGTTTGTCAGTAACTATCAATTCATCTTCCTTGTCTGTGCATTAAATTCTTAGTTCTTAAAATTACACACTTAATATTTGTCTACTTTATATATACGTTATGCTTCAATTTTAAAAAGCTAATATATTTTGGGGCTGGGGTTGTGGCTCAGTGGTAGAGTGCCTGCCTAGCATGCGTGAGGCACTGGGTTTGATTCTCAGCACCACATATAAATAAATAAAATAAAGGTCCACTGAAAACTAAAAAAATAAAATATTTTTTTAAAAAAAGCTAATATATTTTGTTACACATATTTAATTTTACTACAACATAACCTTTTTGTGTGTGCATTCAGCCAAGTATGCCTCCATTCATTCATCTAGTTATTCATAATATTTGTGAGTACATATTTGTGATTCAAACTGACTTGAGTTCAAATCCAGATTCTGCGACTGCATTTTTACTCTCCCAAAGTTTGAATTCCTCATTTCTTGAATGTGATCATTGCTTATTTTCAGGGTTATTTTGAGGGTTAGCTGAGTAATGTAAGTGAAGTACTTAATGCAGCATATGCTATGTAGTAAGTCTTCAATAAATAGTAGAATTACCATTTTATAAATATAATGCTTCTATACAAAAAGGCAAACAGTGCTTGCTTGTAGCCACTGTGAAGTTGACCCAGGAGAACAAAGTTTTTTTTTTCTTCCAAGACAAGAAATAAATGGTACAAAAACAGTAGTGAAAAAAACACAAAACACGCAAGACCTGCTTCCCTTAATTAGAAAGGCAATAGAAGAAATCATAAATTGAGAGTAAAAAAAATGGAGTGTCCAGACCTATTTTCAAGCTTTGTTTTTTAAGCCTGTCATGAACATAGTGTACTCCCATACTCATTCCAACAGTTTTGGTTTTGAACTTTTAAAGTCAATTTAAAATGCATGTATTATGTCTAAGTATTAATTGATGCACTTCCTATCTCAGTATCCTCAGTAAAAAAAGTTCAACATAATAGTTTTATTACTATTATAATCCTAGTTAGCTTGCAAGTAGAAGAGGAAAGTAAAAATATGACACCCTGAGTGAACTTCCTTTACAGTGTTTGTAAAATTTTGTTATTTTCTTGACGCCTATAATACCTCACCCTAACCACTGAAGTTATTTCACAAATATTAAAATTGTCTGATGTTTCCGTTTCAAATTACTTTGTTAACAAATAAAAATTGTATAGTTTTATGGTGTACAAACATGATTTTTTAAAATATGTATACAATGCAGGATGACTGAAACAAGCTAATGCTAAAGTTTTCAATAACTATGTTTGGTCTTGGACTGGGATATTATCACTCAACTAATATTAACATAAGAAAGTAATTTTTGACTGTGAGAATTTTTCACCAAAAATACAATGTAGATAA
The DNA here is from genome assembly GCF_052094955.1 of Ictidomys tridecemlineatus. NCBI lineage: Eukaryota > Metazoa > Chordata > Mammalia > Rodentia > Sciuridae > Ictidomys > Ictidomys tridecemlineatus. The sequence goes on along the minus strand of NC_135479.1, from coordinate 135,717,758 downwards.
TTTTCGATATACATGCAATTGTAAGAATAATGCAGAGAGAGCCTGTGTGCTCTTCACTTCATTTCCCTTATGGTACTACTGTGCAAAATTATAATATAATATCGTAATCACAATATTAATATTTATACACCATGTTGCTGTTACTCAAACCACCTATTTTATTTGTACTCACTAGTGTGTGTTGGGGGGGATGTTGTATATAGCTTGATAATGTGTATAGTTTTATGTTGCACCAAACACACTCAGGATACTGAACATTTCCCTAACTACAAGGATCCCCCATGTCAGTTGAAGTGTAAATTTTTTTTCTTTCTTTTTGGCCTGTCAATGTGATGAATGGCATTGATTGACTTTCTAACACTGATCCAACATTGCATACCTGAGAATAAGTACTATTTTGCCATGGTGTACAGTTCTTTTTAAAATGTTGTATACTGTTTGCTAATAGTTTATTGGTGATTTTCATGTCTAAGTTCATGAGCAATATCAGCATTTCTCTTTTTTAAAACGATGTTTGTCTGCTTTTGGTATTAGAGAAATATTGAGAAAGACTATATGAAATTGTTTTTCAGTTTTTCAATGTTTGCTAAAGTTCTCTGGTGAAGCCATCTGGGGCTGAGGATTTCTTCTTCAGGAAACTTTTAATTACAAATTTTACTTTCTAATGGTTTAATGGGATTTGATAGTTCATGGTTTTAAAATAATTGGTCAATTTTCTCTAAATTATTGAATTTATGAGCATACACTTGTTCAGAATGATGATTTATTATCCTTCCACCGGTTTCAGGTCTGTAGCAGTAGCTTCAATTTTATCCTGATATTAGTGATTCTTTTTTTTTCTTTTTATTTCTGTCAGTCTTACCAGAGATTTACCAATTTTGTTGTCTTTGTTTTTTGATGTGTTAAGTATTTTTTTAATTAATTTCTCTATTTTCCTATTATCTGATTTTCATTTATCTTTATTATGGTAATTGACAGAGGCATATGGTGAAGTCAATGCTATAATTGTGGAATTGTTAATTTCTCATTGTAGTTTTATTGATTTGCACTTCCTGTATTTTGATACTCTCTAGTCTGATACATATTTAGAACTTCTATGTATTTCTGGTATATTGATCTTTCTCTTATTGAATTGCCATTTTTTGTTTCTGATAAATTTTGGAAATATACTTTGTCTCTTATTAATACAGTTATTCTTTCTTTTTTTTTAAAAAGATAATGTTTCTCTGGTTCATCTTTTAAATCTTTTCACTTTTAATCTACATATGTTGTTCAACTGAGAATGAATTTCTTTTAAATAGAATTTAATTGGGTGTATATTTGTTTCATGGTTCGTTTCATTGACCCTGCTGCCAACTTGTCTTTTCATTGGTGAATTTACACTGTTCACATTTAGGATAAGTAATAATAAATTAAACTTAAATCTTTCACTGCAATTTTTTTGTGTGTGTGTCCTCTGGATTTGTTCCTCTGTTTTGCTTTTTCTGCCTTTTTTTTGACACATAAACAAATTGTCCAGTTCCATATGGATTTGTGATAGTGTATTTCTGTATCATTCCTAAAGAAAAGGGGACAACAACAACAACAAAAAATGTGTCCTTGAATGTTCCTTTTCTACTCCCAAGAAACCTCGCCAAGTTAAGGGAAGCATGAGAGCAAACCTGGGCTGGAAAGTCCAGATACATATTATCTTGAAGGCATGGCCTTCTCTGTGAACACAGGTAATTAGAGTAAGTTAGTGTTACCTGTAGAAAGTTACTTTCTTGCATGTGTGCAATGATGGTTGCTCCTTGAGATTCTGGTCTTTACAAGGAAGCTAATGCTGATATGTTGCCGCAGTCCAGCTACAGCAAAATAACCCGGGGGGGGGGGGGTGGGGGGGTGGGGGAGTGACGAACAACTTGTGTACATTGATACAGCAGAAGTGGGCACCATTTATTGTGGGACAGGAGCGGTATATATACATTCCACACAGCTTATCTTAATTTACATAAACTAGATACAGCAGTCAACCAATAAGAAATCTCCACATTTAATGGCTCTCTGGTGCCACCTCATAAACCATTCCCCCTGGCAAAATGCCAGGCGCCATCCTGATTTGTTTATAGACTCTAACAATATGTCACTGATTCTGCCTCCTAATATGGAATCCATCCTCTGGGGAGTTGCGGGATGGTGTGAACTGGAGGCACTGTGGAAAGGATTTGTATCATTCTACACTCATTCAGCCAGCCGCCACTGGACAAAGCATCAAGAGGGAGAAGAGGCTCTGCCTTGGTGAAACACCTTGAGGTACAGAGGTTCTATTTGCTCAGCCTTCCACCACTGAACTTTCTTAGAGCAGTCACTGATCTCTCCTAAGCTTTCCCTTAATAGTCATATATCTCTCATGTGGGCACTTTCTTGACTTTCCCAGAGCACATCAGAGGGCCCTGGCATACTGGGCTGTGGACAAGACAGTCTTTTTGTATGGTTTCTGTCAGTGTTGCTCTGGGAATTACAACATATATGTGAATTTCAACATAGATAGATGACTTCTATTGTTACTGGGGTTTCCAATTGACCTCCCTTGCTTTGGTGCCATGCTGGCATTGTAAGTAAGCTCCTGAATCAACAAAGGAAGGAAGGTATCAAGGAAAACACTGTGCCTCCTTAGGTAAAATGTGTGAATCTCACTTCTGGTTGCTGTCAGTATCTTTTCCTTTGTCTTTATTTTTTATAAGTTTAAATTATTTTTCAGTATTAAATTCTCTGGAATTATTTTGTTTAGAATTTATTCAGTTTCTTGTATCTATATATTTGTATCATTTTGCCAAGTTTTGGAAGTTATTTTTCATTATGTCTCTGAATACTCTTCCCAAACACATTCTGCATTCCCTCTCCTTCTGGGACTCTGACAATACAAATACTGAATTTTGGAATATTGTCCATAGTCCCAGAAAGTATTTAGTTTATTTAACTTGTTTTCCAGTTCATCTTTCTCTTTTGTTTAAATTGAACAAATTCTATTAATCCATCAAGTTAACCATCCTTATCTTCTGTTATCTTCAATATATGATTGAGCCTTACAAGTCAGTTTAATAATGTTGTTATTGTACTTTTCAGGTTAACATTTTTCACTTGTTTCTTTTGTATGACTGCTATTTCTTGGTTGAAGTTTTTATGTATTTATTTATTTATTCATTTGTTCCATGAAAGTGTATAATTGATTGTTTAAGTAAATTTTCTGACCATTAATTAAAACCCCTTGTCATGGTGCCGGCTAATTGTCTTTTCTCACTAAAGCTGTCATCCTCTTTGTTCTTGGTATAACTAGATAATTTTGAATATATTTTATTACTAGCAGACTCTGGATCTTCTAAAATCTCTTGTTCTAGTAGATGAACATTCTTCTTAACTTTAGCACTCAGGTCCTGGCATTCTTCTATGAGTTGTTTTTTTCTCTAACAGTTCAATTTTTAGAGCTTGTGCCGTATATTCTAGTCTAATCTTCATTCTGGTACTGCTGGGGCTTCCACAGGTCTCTTTCACTGCAGATGTTTGGAAAGGGTGAAAGAAGTTTCTGAAAGCTAGTACTACAAAGCATTTTTCATCAGGTAAAGGAAGTCATTGATCCTAGGATTAAGTGGCTTCTGTGGCCAGAAATGTATTGTGGTGGGTTTCTCCTAATTGTCACGAACAGAGAACAGAGTATTGTCAGTAAGCATCCTGGCCAGCACTCCTCTTCCCTGACCTAGCATCTCTGGCAATGGCATGACTCAAACCCTCAGAAACAAAATGTTTTCCTTGATTTGGGTGATGAGAAGACTATCAGTTACATAGGTTTTTTTTTTTTTTTTTTTTAAATCTTCCTATCTTCTTATGTTGGGCTGCTCAGTGTGACACATTTCTTTTGCTGTTGCTGACCAGTGGTTTGGTGTCTCAGGCTGATATGAAGAGTGTTTCCTCTGGCTTTTGTTGTTACTGGAGTTTCCAACTGACCTCTCTTTCTGTGGTGCCATGTTACCTAGTATTCTAAGTAAGCTCCTGTACCAACAAGGGAGGGAAGAAAGCAACCTGGGCTACTCCTGGGTCAGCTTCTGTTGAGGGTGGGAATCATGAGTCTTCTTACAGTTAAGGGGCTCTGCCAGTTCTGAGTGACAAACCAATTTGCCTTTCTCTTACCTCCTTTCAGGGTTTTTCTTTGATTGCTCCTTGCGTTGTTCCCAGAGTTTGTGGTTGTACATATTGGGGAAGAACAGAGGCAAGTGTGTACATTGAAATCTTCTCCAGAACAAAAGCTGTAGATTATTTTTGAAAATAATGATTTTGAAAATACTATATAGTCAACAACCCATTTCAAAGTACAATAAAAACTTCCTGTTACAAATTTGATAGAAATAGCAGATAAAGTTTAGCTGGGCCATTGTCCACAATATCATATGTGATCTAGACTTCATAAGCATCTACAGTTGACTTGTCTTCTCACTGAGTTACTCAAGTTATTCATGTGTTCTAATGTATCAGGCCAGTATAACAATTTTTCAATATATAATAGGAAAGCAACCCAAAAGTCTCCTTAATTTTTAGTTGCTCCCATTCAATCATTCAACAATTAGAGGTTTATATTATAATTAATAATGCCATGTTCTGATAGATAAAAGTATACAAAATCAATTAAAATGTGTACCTCATCCTTTCTAAATTAGAAACTTTTAAAATAAAGACTAGGAAGAAAACCAAAATAAATTTTCATTTATTTATAATTTATTTTGATTACACATCAGGTTTTTGAACTACTCTATATCTACACAAAGATATATTTTTAAAGACACACATACAATGCTTTACACGCCAAGCACATCTAATTCAATAAATACCACACATCATAATATGCTATAGATTGGATATAAGATGCCCCCTGGAGAACTCATGAGACAATGTAGGAGTGTTCAGAGGTGAAATGATTAGATTATGAGGACCATAACCTAATAGATGGATTAATTATTTTGGTGATTTAATAATTTGAAAGGAATACTGTACTGGGTAGTAACTGTAGTTAGGTTGGGCATGACTGAAGGATTATGTCATTGGGAGCATGCCAGTGAGGGTTATTTTGTCTCTAGTTGCTTGATATTTGCTTCCTGGAGCTTTCCTCTGCTGAGATATTTCACCATGGTGTTCTGTCTGACCTCAGCCCAAGAGCAATGGAAGCAACCAACCAAGGACTGAGACTTCTGAAACCATGAGACCAGAATAAACTTTTTCTTCTCTAAATTATACTTATCAGATATTTTGGTCACATTGACTAAAAGCTGCTTAACACAATGTACTACAGGTAAAACTACATATATTATAAAATGAATAAAATTGTATTATTTTGATATTACAATACTTTTCCCAATGTAAATTAATAATAAATTAACATTAATGTTACACAAAATGTTAATAAAACAGCAGATTTAAATAAAAAAACTGAGGGGCTGGGGATGTGGCTCAAGCGGTAGCGCGCTCGCCTGGCATGCGTGCGGCCTGGGTTCGATCCTCAGCACCAGATACCAACAAAGATGTTGTGTCCACCGAGAACTAAAAAATAAATGTTAAAAATTCTCTCTCTCTCTCTCTCTCTCTCTCTCTCTCTCTCTCTCTCTCTCTCCTCTCTCATTCTCTCAAAAAAAAACTGAAAAAAATGAAAAAGCAACTTTATTGATCATATTTGCATATTAAAGTATTTATGCTGTAAGGTTTATTTTATAATAGTCCAGAATATTTATTCATTTTTAAAATTCCTCCAGGGGAATTTATATCAAAAGGAAATGAGATATTAATAAAGGTAACATAAATATGAAACATCATTTAATTATTTGTCCCATTTTCAATCTTAACATAAACCACCAAAATGACTAAATATGCATTACCATAGTTTGTAGTTTATGTAAATTAAAAGATTAAAAAAAAGTTATGCCTTTAGCTAAGGAAAAGAAATAAAGTAAAACATTTTACAATTGTATTGTCAATTCTAAAACCAGTGAATTGATTTCAATTATTCTATCTATAAGAATCAATAAAAGACTATTTTTTAGGGACAGGAATCGAGATGAGTTGAAGATTGAAATAATGCTAAACACCTGAGTCTTTCAACAGCATAATCATACTCTGATCACTTGCAAATGAAAAATGAAGGTTAATATTTTTAGAGATTTCGAATAAAGAATCTTTGTTAACCTCTGCTTTCAATTTCCCAAAAGCCAGTCATCTGACCATAATATTTATGATTAAACAGTAGAGTTTTATTATAATATTCCGGTACAGTTCACAGCATGTTTCCACACACTGTTTCAGAGGGAATCAAGGCTTGAGAAAGTACTTGTCTAAAGTCACCATGAACCCAGAATGGAAAGCTTGCAGTCTGTGATCTTCCCATCTTACCACGCAGTTTCTTTTCTCTTTTCTTTTTCTTTTAGGAGGAGAATCATGTCCATCAGAACTTTATATTTATACAAATTAATTATAGAGTTGTGTGTTTCATTATGGCATACAACATAATTAATCTATATTTTCCCAAACACCTCCCTTATTCTTCTCTCCACTTTTCTCCCTCCTCTGATTCCTATACTCTACTGGCTTATCCTCCAGTGGCCTCCCTTCTACTTTCATGACATCTTTTTTTTTTCTTTTTTTCCATCTAGGCTTCCATATATGACTGAAAATATATGACATTTGTCTTTCTGAGTCTGGCTTATTTTGCTTAACATGATGCGCTCCACTTTCACTCATTTTCCAACAAATAACATAATTTTGTTCTTCTTTTTTGGCTGAATAAAACTTCATTGTGTATATATACCACATTTTCTTTATCCATTAATTGGTTGATGGACACCTAAGCTGGTTCCATAACTTGGACATTATGAATTATGGTATGATAAACATGGGTATACATGTATGTATAAAGTATGCTGACTTTAATTCTTTTGGACAGAGACAGAGGCATGCTATAGCTAGATTACATTGGTTTCTGAGGAACCTCCCTACTGATTTCCATACTGCTTGAACAAATTTACATTCCCAACAACAGTGTGTAAGAGATGCTTCACCCCACTAGAACCCCCACATTCTTGACAGTTATTATGGCTATTTGTACTATCCATGATAGACATTTAGCATCTCAATGTAGTTTTGATCTGCATTTTTCTGATGGCTGAAGATTTTGAACATTTTTTTTTCATAGAGTTGTTGGCCAATTGTACTTGTTTTGAAAAGTGTCTGTTTTGTTCCTTTGTCCATTTATTTGCCTAATTATTGAATGGGTTATTTCATCACACTGTTCCTTAAATCTTAAATCATTGCTTACTGCCTTTTGGAATGAGCATAGGTGTTTGAACTTACTTGTATATAAATACACATACATTTATGTGTGTATAAATATATCTGTATATGTATATATATACATATATATATATACATGTAGCAACATTCTGAGACATCTTTTAACAATAGATATATCTAATAATTATAAGTTATATAAATATGAATTAGGTATTGAATTGTTTGACTTTCTAGTCAAGGCAAATGACAGTGGCTCACAACACAGGAGTAGTACCAAATAAATGCAGTAATTCGTTCCATTTACACAAATAGCTGCTGAAAGGCAGATGGAGGTGCCAGTTGTGTGGGGTGCAGGTGATTATGGCCCAGTCCACACACCACCAGGTTGTTTTTTTTCTTCACCAGAAAACTGTCCATTAACTTTCCAAAGAGCCAAAAGCAAAAGGAGAGGAATTTGTGAAGTTGCTAGCCCATATGGCTGGTAGTGAGTTAATCTGTGTCTGAGCAGCAGGTAGCAAGAGCCAGTCTGTCTGTTGGGGCTGTTAGTAACCCAGGGGCAGATCAGAGAACAGCAGGGAAGGGATCAACTCAGGCTGCAAATACAGTCAGGAATGTGGCAGGAAATTATTTCTGAAAACACACTTTGCAGCATAAGGGCAGCCATCAGATGCTACATGATAATCTAATCTGTACTTCATTTTGGTAATTATTTTAGAGCTATACATGTAGGTATGAATTTTAGATAGTTGAAGATATGTAGTTACTGTGAATGTTCACTTTATATAACACCTTGCCTTAAAATAATTATTTCAAGTGTCCTTGCTTCACAATAAAATATGCATGCAAAAAGATTTTGGAATTTTGAAAAAGAGGAATTGATCTAGATCAGCTATATTAGAAAAAATAGGGACCTGTTCAAAAGGCAGAACTGCAAAGATAATGGCTTTGTTAAATAACCAAGAGAAAATAGGGGCTGGATAGTATTTCCCTTGATGATCTGGCAAAATAGAGAAAATGAGAAATAAATTAGTAATTTCCTGAAAACAACTAAAAGAAGCTTGAATTATATTAACAACTGGGTACTAAAAATTAAAAAAAGGAACCATGCAAATGGTTGAATTATTATTGGACAATGGTTATTAATATCTTCTTTCCTTCCTTCTTTTCTTTTGCTTCCTTCCTTCATCTATCAATAGATCAATCTCTCATCTATTGATGTATCTATATGAATGTTAAATATAACATTAAGATTTGGCATATTTTTGTGTTCACAGAATTAAATCTAAACCATTGGCAAAAATAAACTGGACCAAGGAATCTGTTTACATGTAGTCTTCTTGTTTCTTAACCATGAAAATAAAGCATTAGTTTTCCTAAACTTAGTTAATATAACTTAGTTATATTAAACATCCATCATTAAAATATTGAAGAGAAGGGTTGAAGAGATAAATGATCAAAGAGGACTGAAAGCTAAATTAAAATGATATTCACAACTAGTAGCAAATGTGATAACTAGGATCATATACTTCTAGAAAATCCAAACTGCTATTTATTTTTTTATTTTTAAAATTTTTATTTATTTTTTTACATGAGCTCTATTATTGTTATTATTATTATTATTATTATTTGCATTACAATTCTTAATACACTTCTATACCACAATTTATCATATCTTTGTATGCAAGACATGCTGACACCAAATTCACATCTTCATACATGCACTTTGTACAATGAAGAGGTTCTCCTTCCACCATCCATGCTATTTCCCCTCTCTCTCCCCTTCCTTCCCACCCCTCCTCCCTATCTAGAGGTAATCTTCCTCCCTTGCTCTCCCTCCCTATCCCATCCTGAATCATCTCCCTTATATCAGAGAAGACATTCAGCATTTGTTTTTTTGGTATTGACTAACTTCACTTAGCATAATCTGCTCTAATGCCATCCATTTCCCTGCAAATGCCATGATCTTATTCTTTTTTAATGCTGAGTAATATTCCATTGTGTATAAATGCCACTTTTTTAAATCCATTCATCAATTGAAGAACACCTAGGTTGGCTCCACAGTTTAGCTACTGTGAATTGTGCTGCTATAAACATTGATGTGGCTGTGTCTCTGTAGTATGCTGTTTTTAGGTCCTTTGGGTATATATATATAAACATACAATCTTTTCAAATTCATAAACTTGTGCTTACTCTTAAAGAGCTTTAAAAACGAACTCTCTAGAGGGGGAAAAAATTAGAAAGGGCCAAGTCTATGCTCAGGATCAGAATTCAAGTGAACCTCATGTTTCTCTTCTGAGACCTATGGCCATTAGTTTCAGTAGACTGAATTTCACCTTCTGTCATATCATGAAATTCTAAAACTAAAAGGTTTACTGTTTGGGGGTCTATCACCTGACCCTCGTGATAAGATGTGGTTATTTCCATAGTGAGGCGTATTCTGCTTTTTTCCCCCAGAAATAAGGAAAGTGAAATACTGTTAACTCCTGCACAAAGTCATTGCTTCAGAGTGGTTCCTACCATTCTTCAGTAGCCAGTATATGTTATCCACATCACAATTGTTCTCTAATGCTTACATCACTTACATAATTTCAGGTGCTCTTGGGCATGGATCTCAGAGGCCAACTCAAGTTTTCTTCTCTTTGCTCCAAATTGCAAAAACATCTCCAAATATGTTAGGGTGATCAAGGGAGGTATCATGTTCAAAACTGCAGCTGAACTGGCCCTCAGAGTTTTGAATAATAAGAATTGGAAGATAAATTGTTATTCTATGAAGATTGACATGCTAGACACAAAGTCATCAAGAAGGATTCCAGACTGTGTCCAGGGGGAGAATGCAGAAGAGCAGGATGCCTAAATTTACTTATATCATTTCTGAAATTGTAATACACAGGTCTCATGAAATATGAAGTTCAAATTATGACAAATGCTAAAAATTTTATTAGATGTCAGCAAATCCTAGAAATGATGCTTTGGAAGAAGCTTGATTTTTTTGATAATCAAGGAAAATGACAACAATGACAAGAAAAAAAAAACTTGTTCAGAGGTATCTATAACAAAAGGCTTTAGGGTGAAATTTATGTATATATTAGTAGTATTTAGCAATAATTTGGATTACCTAAGTTTCAGAGAAAATATTAATGTATTTCTATGTAGAAAGAGTTTGTATTTTTTAAATGAGATGAATTTGTATTTTATTTGCAAATGCACTATATTCTATGTAGCTGTAGAGAAACTAAAAGCATATTATTAACATAAGACACAGACACATGCATATCTATAATGAATTACACAGTACCCGGCAATGTCACATTTGCCACTTTCACCTACTCTTATAGTATTCATTTTCCTTAAATCATGACAACCTAATAAATCCCATTTTACTACAAATAACAGAAGCTTTCTCAAAAATAATAAAAATTAATGTTGTTCATCTATGTATCTGAAAGACATCAATGTTCATTGTTTGTAAAATTACATTTTAAATTTATTATCAAAGTAATATGTTTAAAAGTAACTCTACTCTTCCAAGTCCACTACTAATTCTTAAAAGGAATGACATCCAGCTTACTTTTTGTATATTTTATTATCCACACCTCAAAATGACACGTGTGTATAATTTCTTAATTTATGAAAATGAAGTCATTTGTCTATTGTCTTCTGATATGACCAAAAATATTTAAAGCATTTAAACTACCACATCTCCTCCATATACTCTGGGTATGGTTACATCACTATTCTTAAATTCTTTGGGGGTGATTTCTATCATTTTGAACTATTAGAAGGAATATAAATTAATATAATAAATCAATGTGAATATCGCCCAATTTAATAAATCTCCAATGTAACACTTGTATTTCTTTCTCCTTCCTTTCCTTGCAAATGTTAAGTTCCACTTAAATTTGGTGTTTGTTTTTCCATACAAGTACATATTCACTTATATTTATCCATCTTTCCTGTTACAAACCCTTTTGAAGTCAAAGGTATTTTGAAATTCAGAATGGTTTAAATACTATAAAAAACATTACCATAAAGACACTATCTACTATAGAATATGTGACATCTTCTGTAAGATTTGGAGCAGGCGCTATAATTAAAATGAATAAGTATTTCTGAAACAGAAAGCATAAATATCCATAGCAAGTGTGTTAAACAAAAGGAACTAATAGCTTCATGTTATTTTGGTCAGATTTTGTCAGCAAGTGAATTAAGATTACGTAAATTTTAGAGCCAATGGATTGGGGGTAGGGTAAGAAATTTCATTTTTATAGCTCTTAGGATTTGGGAGTCATTCATGAGAGATTGTGAAAATACAGTAAAGAATGGATTTCTAATACACTCCTAATACATTTGTTTCTAACTTTGTTGACACAGATTAGTGTGGGTCCCCTCTGTGAAACACACTTATCATCACCATTTCCCTTCCAGGGACCTTTCTTCCCAATGCCTACCTCTAAACGGAGGTCCTTTTGGGCTTGATAACACTTGTGTTCTGTTACAGAATGATAACATAGCTTGTTTTCTCTGCTCTGTCTGTAATTTGATTTGGAGAGGGCATGTCAATAATCTGCTTACATTACTTTGTCTATGTGAATATGGGTTATGCAGCTCCATCCAGCACATCCATTTTTCTGCCAGCTTTAACTCTATTTAGTTGTGATTTATTTGCATTATTTTAACATACATACCTTTTAATTTACCCACAATGACTATCCAAATGTGTTTCCTGTCAGCTGCCTGTAAATACTGAACTCAGATCCTGCATTAAAAGTGATTTCCTTTTTGCTGACATTACCCTATGTGCAAGGCAAACATTTGTTTCCAGTTTCCCACCATATCCTTCACTCTTTTTCCATCTGCTTTTTATCTTTAAAATTTGTTGAAATACATCATTTGCAAATGACTCTTGTCTTTTATATTTATGTTGATACTATAAATGTAAAAGCATAATTTTTGTAAACATTTTTGTAAAATTTTGTAAAATACTATATATATATATAAACACACAAATAGTATCAGAAAGGAGAGCAAATGAATTTATATTGCTAGCTTAACATTTGTTTCTATGAATTTTAAGAAGAAAAATGTTCAAATTATAACTATAAAAGATTATGTTATCTGGGAGCAAGGTGGTAAGGTGCAGAACTTAAGCAATAGTTCTGACTTTAAAATGTCAGTAAGTTCAATACACAATGTAATAAACATGCAATAAAAAATAAAGTATGTTTTTAAAATATAAGTAAATGACAATAACCCCCTATATTCTCATAAGAAAATCTAAATATGAGGCTCATTTTATATTCTAAGAACTGTGGTTATCTTATTTTGACACATTAGTAAGAAAGCATAAAATTATAAAAAAGCATAAAATTATAAAATAAAATATATTCCAGCATAGTAGTCATTTTGTTACATGTGCATTTTATCACATCATGTTATATACCTAAAAGATTCACAATAAAATTTATTAAAAATAAAATTTAAAACCATGAAAAATAAATAACTTAAAAATACAATAATTCAGTAAAAACTGATCCAGTGGCTCAGGAGGCTGAGGCAGGAGGATCACAAGCTCAAAGCCAGCCTCAGCAAAAGGGAGTTGTTAAGCAACTCAGTGAGACTCTGTCTCTAAATAAAGTACAAAATAGGCCTGGGGATGTGGCTCAGTGGTTGAGTGTCTCTGAGTTCAATTCCTGGTACTTCCCCCTCAGCCAAAAAAATAAACAAATAAAATAACTGATTCTTGTTTCACATTGGTGCTGGTGATTTGTTGAGAAGCCAGCACTTTTAAGTTCCCAAATACATGACTAAGTTCATAGCTAAAATATTGTAGGTTATTCAGCAGATTTTATTTAAAGAGGTTAAGCATTCACTGTTGAAATTCCACTCATATTCCCACATTTTAATCACTTCAGTCTGTACTCCACACACTTGCAATTGAGAGACTGCATTTCTTTATGTGATTATTAAAGTCTTTATTTTATCCATGCACTAGACCAGAAATGCCAGGGAACAGATTTCCAGAAGAAGTACTCATTTGATGACTGATGAGAATTGGTGTATGAATATTTCAGCTTCTGTTAAGGACCTTTATGTTTGCGCTTCTCCCCTGGCCCCAAATCTGTATTTTGAAGTCTTAACTTTCAATGTGACTTGTGAAATACAAATATTTGGATTATGTGTATTTGGGCCTATGAGGAGGTAATACAAATTAAATGAGGTCAGTAAGATGGGATCAAAACAATCATATTTAGTTTCAAAATATACAAAATATATTGTCCAGGGGGCTGTGGATGGAATGCTTACTTAGCATGTTGAAAGACGCAGGTTCAATTCCTAATACATGGAAATATATGTATATATATATATATATATATATATATATATGTTTGTGTGTGTGTATACACACACACACACACACAGAGACAGAGAGACAGATAGAGACATGGAGAGAGAGAGAGAGAGAGAGAGAGAGAGAGAGAGAGAGAGAGAGAGAGAGAGAGTCCAGATAAATATATAGACCAAATTAATAACATGTTATATTTATTTGATCTTCAGAAAAGGGCAGTTTTTAGGGTGAAAAAATATAGAGTTTGATTAATGCCAGACATACTGAAAATGATTAGCTTTTATACAGACAATATATTTGAGTAAATTTACATCAAGAAATTGCTTGGAAAAATTCTAGCAAAATGAGATCACTGAGTGGAACCACTAATCCCTCATCAGTTTATCAATTCTATCACTGTATTGATAAGGAATAGCCCAGGTCCATGAAGCAGCCAGTGTATCATGCTTGCTTTACTAACCAAAGCCAGAAATTATTTCTTGTTCTCTTCATATCTTCGAACATATTTCTAGTCATCTGGAAGAAAAGTACTTTCTCTTGCCTTTTCTAATATTGTTTCTTTTATATTATATATTTCAGAATAAATATTTGCATTTTTCATATTTGAGGGTTAAATTTAAACTTTGTTCTCTAAGATCCCAAGTGCTTCTTTCTTTATTTTCTTTATTTTTTCATGAAAACTATCCAAGCCCCTGGTTTGGATAGTTTACACTGGTTCCAGGGTTTCATTTGATGAAAGAACACTATTCAAAAGCAATAAACAGAAGGTAGGCTGACTTTCTAGTTACTGACAGCAAGAACTTGTTGCCTGTGTTCATGATTAAGTAATAAACTATTGTTATAGAGTTTATTAATTCCATCAAATCCTTTAATATAAGCTCATATTAATTGTATCTTTAAGCTTCATTCCTCAGCTTAGCAATGCTGAATTTTCCTAATTGGAATTTGGACTGTAATTATAACTTACTTAACTGGAATTTATGAAGTGTGTTACCTCTTATAATACTTAAAGTTGAATCCCAAATCAAAATTTTGGAAAAAGGATTCTGAGGGAGGGTGCCTGAGCCATACATGGAAAGATTTGTCCCTTACAGATGTGTCATCTTTGAGAGTAAGGACATTTATACTCTTGTAATGCTGCAATGCTGTCTGTGGATAAACAATAATTTCAAACTTTTCTTCCTTTCTTTTTAGGAAAAAGCATAAAAAATTCATTAACTAAGCATTGGAAACCTTTAAAAACATTTAAAGTATAAAATCTTTTGGAGGACGGCATGTTTATATATTACACTTCTTCAGAATTATCTTAGGTGTGAAAATTTTCAAATGAGTAAGATGCCATCATCAATACTCAATAGTCAATGACTTAAGACTCACATCTTCTATATCAAGTTCACACTTCAACTTCAATATTCAGCTGGTCAAGAAGTTGAAGTCAATAGCAAAAACATCATGTATAGTTATCACTGAAAGAATATCCATGGACACATCTGGTTCCAAAAATTCAGTGTCACAGATTTGACCCCTACAGAAACATCTATAGGATTCTTAAAGTCTTATTATCTAATATCTAGGCTAGATGAGACAAAATTATATTTTGACAAAAATTATCACAATAATTCAAATGTAAGTATTTTTGATAAGATACAAATATTATATTCAAAGAAAGGTAGTAAATTTAATCTGATTACTCTAAATGATGTTTATTTAATCTTGTAGCATGTTGTGCATAGAAAATATCATAAGTACATTCATAACTATACAATTAAAGGCAAATAGCTATTTTAAATAGGATTGAGATGTTTTATCTGTCAATCTCTCTCCACTCTCTTAAACCATGAGATGGGTTGAGGGAAGAGAAGCCAAGCCTGGCTGCTGCATTAAATTTGTTGACAATTAAACTTTTATATTCTCATCTGTTGTTTTTACTACTAATAGTAGTAATTACAATTTACTGAGTTTAACTATAGACCAACCTTTAGGCAGATCACTTTATACAACTTAATTCTAATGTTCTCTATCAATGGATAAAACAATTAAAGTTTGGAGAGATCAACAGACTTCCCCCTAGTTACACTTTACAAGATGATGATTATTAGGGTTTAATGGAGGATTAAGAATTACAGAGAATTTTGAAAAGAATTTTCCATTTCATAATAAAACTGGCACTTTGTGTGTTTCGTGTAATCAAATAAAACAATGTGTCTGAGTAAGTTTTGCAAACTAGAAAGTATTAAAACACATTATTATTATTTATCCTCCTCAACAATCATTAAGTATAAAGACCAGTAGATGAAACATGCACAGAGCCAAGATGGAGAAAGAGTCACTTCAAACAACTAAGACACTAGATAAAATATATGAAAAAGTTGTTCTAAAGATATTGGACACTGGGCAATAAAGGATAAGGAAAACTAGAGAAATAAGAATTGCAATTGCTCTAGCACCTGTTGAAGAGTTTCCTGGCAAGGATGCAGAGACAGAGGGCACCAGGTGGAGTCTAGAAATCTCTCTGCATTAATAAAATAGATCTTAGAGTCCACGAAGGTCAAGGTGGCTAGAATTCACAGGGCTGAGTGCAGGAGTGAAAAAGAACTGCTCAGTGAGAACTTTGGAGAACAGCAGAGGGTCCCCTATGAGAATTCAGCTGAGTACTAATGATTGCATTCATTTGAGGAAACTACAATCTAAGTTCACTGAATAGAGTCCTTAGAAGATTTTTCCCTCAGTGGTTGCAAAAATTAGTTCTTGACTACATGTGTTTTAGTAATATTTGTCAAACCATAAAAACAAGAGCAAAAATGGCCAAATATTTTCCAAATAAGTTAATGAAATTCCAAAACAGTTCAAAGATTTTTAGAGAAAAATTTTACAGGTTTTATTTTTATTTTAAAAATATTTAGTTGATAAAGATAGCATATTTTCAATGCACACCACAGAATGATTTGATATAGGTATACATTGTGTAACTATTACACAATCAAAATATATAACAGATCCATCAACATCATATGCATCAGGTCCCTAGAAACTGTTCATTTTATAACTGAAAAGTTTGGACTTTGACTATCATATCCCCATTTTCCTCATCCTCCAGATTTTGGCAATCACCATTCTATTCTCTGTTTTTATAAGTGTGTGTGTGTGTGTGTGTGTGTGTGTGTGTGTGTGTGTGTTTTGAGATTTCACATGAATGACCAATACAGTATTGGTTTCTGATGAGCTTATTTTGCTTACCATAATGTCTAACAGAATTTCCTTTGTTTCATTCCTGAATAACACTCTAGTGCATGTGTATGTAGGTATGCTCACTGCATTCTCATTTGTATGTTGGTGTCTATATATGTATATATACATAAAATTATATTTACATATTATATATTTTATATGTATTATATGACATTTTATATGTTTATTTTATAAATTATATATTTTTCTGAAACACTTTTTATGTTTTTAACTTTCAATGTACCTTCACACTGACTTATAACTTGACTATTGTGAACAAGGCTGTAATGAATACGAGAGTATAAAGCAGATATATCTTGGAAAAGATAATTTCACAGCTCAGAGATTATAGCACTGGTCTTACAAAATAAAAATGAATAAATACATTTCTCAAGCAAGTAAGTCTCACATCTCACCCTTGGAATCTAAACAAAGACTGTCACTCATGTAAAGCAAGGTGTTCATCAACTTTCTGTCACTATAACAAATGCCTGGAATAATCAATTTATAAATAGAAAAGGTTTGTTTTGGTTTATGATTTGGATCCATTACTTTTAGGCCTCTGGAGTGGTGTGGTGGTAGATGGTAGTGACAGGGAGAATGTTATACAGCAAAACTGCTCACTTCATGACCAGAGATAAAAAATTAATCAAGGAAGGGAGTAGAGTCCCACAGTCCATTTAAACGGCAAATTCCCAAAGACCTAAAGACCTCTCATTAAGCTCTACCTCTTAAAAGTTTTTCCACCTCCCAATAGTGCCTTCCTGGGGATCAGGTCTTTACTACTTGGGCCTTTGGGGGCCATTAAAGATCCAAACTACGATAAGCAGAAAATAATAATTAAGGAAGAGAATGTCAGTCGCATGAAACAGACTGAGAAGTAACACACATGATAAAATTAGCAGACAAGGGCAGAAAAATTATTACAAGTATATAGCATATACACAGTAATCTAGAGGAAAAAAGAAATATGTTTAGCAGAAATCTGGCTGAGATGTTAAAGAGACAAAAATCTGACTTCTTCGGGTGAAAATTATAATATCAGAAAAAAATTGGATTTGATAAATAACAGCTAATGTAGAGAAATATTTTAATGATTTTAAAGACAGAGCAATTGAAACTATCAAAACTTTAGAAATATTTTTTAAAAATAGAGAATTGGTAATTTGTGGCTTGTGGTCTAACATACATGATACTTGGAGTCTCTAAAAGGTGGGGCAGAAAAATGCATTTGAAATATAATATCAAATATTTTGCTGAATTGGAGAGCTGCTAAAAATTCATAGATCAAAAATGATCAATAAACTCTAATTATAAGAAGTATGAAGAAAATTATACCTATATACTTCATAACAAGCTAACTTAAATCCAATAATAAAAATATTTTAGAAGCTCAATGTGAGGGAAAAGCACAGTCCATGCAGAAAAATAAGCTGAGAAGGTGAGCAAATGCAGTGTTGAAAACAATCCAAACACAAAGGCCTGGAAGTAACAGCTTCAAGGAACTAAAGAAAAATATTGTGCATCTAGAATTCTCTTCAGACCAAAACTAATTTTAAAAAATGAAGATGAAGGAAACACTTTATTTTAGACCTAAAAAAAAAGCTAAAGGAATATCACAAGCAGACAAGAAATGTAAGGGGAGTACTTCAGGCAGAAAGGAGAACTATACCAATTTGGAATCTGGGTTTGCATGAATAAAGATCACTCAAAATCATTCCCCCATCTCTCTCTCTCTTTCTCTCCCTCTAGTGTGTGTGTGTGTGTGTGTGTGTGTGTGTGTGTGTGTGTGTGAGCGATACTGGGGATTGAACCCAGGACATCTTTTCCACTGAACTATATATCCAACTGTTTTTATTTTTTATTTTGATATGGGGCCTCATTAAGTTGCTGAGCCTACTGAGTCACTGGAATTCAGAAATGTGCACCTGAACCTGGTTAAATATAATATTTTAATTAAAATTTATTTCCAAGATAATTAGCAAAAATAAAATAGCAGAAACGTTTCAATAAGAAATAATTATAGAAATAAGCATAGTATTGTAAGTTTATTATACTACATGTGATGGGGTATATTATCAACTAAAAGTAGACTGATAACTTAAAGTTAACTGAGAACTATAAACTCTAAAGAAACAAATGATATCATAGTATAGATAATAAGACAAATAAAAAGAAGATGGGGAATAAAAGTATATTCAGTTAATAAAAAAAGGCTGAAAATCTAAAAAATGGAAAAAGGAACAAATGGGACAAATACAAAAGAAATAAGAGTGTTTGATTTAAACCTAACTATATTAACAAGTGCATTAAATGTAAGTGTGTAATTGTCCTGAACACCACAATTATTGTAAGAATGGATCAAAAGTAAAACAAAACCATTTGATGTATGCAAGAATCCCACATTAAATAAAAAGACAAAATAATGTTTGGGACCAATTGAAATGAGAAGAGCTATTGTGATAACACTGATCTGAAGAGAGCTCAGATGGCTATATTAATACTAAAGTAAATTTTAGAACTAAAAGAGATAAGCAGTATCAAGTCCTTGTTTCTTAAAACAAAATTAATCAGTTGAATATTCCATGATGGAGCTGTGAGGACATCACCCTCAATTTTCTGCCCCAAAGCAATGATAAAACATAATAAAATTGCCAACTGCAACCATTTAAGGTTACTGGAGAAGAAAAAAAAGATATATAACTAATTGAGAATCAATAATTAATTTAAAAATCTAGCCAAGTTCAAGAAAGTACAATGCATTTGGTGGCCTTCTTGCCTTCTTTTCACTTCTTCTCCAGGTCTCAATTAGCATAGCAGCATCAAAAAGAAAATAATTCATTACATACAGGGAAGCAATTATTCTATGAAAATCTGACTCTCTTGATTCTTGCCAGAAGTAATGAAGAGAAGAATGTATCCAGTGATAAAAGAAAAACAAGATGCTGGGCAAAAGCTAATTTCCAGTAAAAGAATTCTTCAAAAATGAAGTAAAGACTTTTATGTGTAAACAAAGACTGATGGAACTTTTTGCTTGCATAATTGTCTCAAAATCCTTAAGCAAGTCCTTTGAGCTGAAATAAAATGACATCATATAGTAAGCTGAATCCAAATAACAAAATACAAAAGTGAGAACATTAAAAAAAAAAGAGGAAAGTTTCTGGATTAAAAAAATTAAAAGGAATGTATGTTACATTTTATAAAACAAATTACAAAACTGTGCAATTGGTTTTATAGCATATATAATTAATATGTATGTCAGTAAGAGAACAAAGTAGGTGGGCAGAAATGACTGTATTTGAGTCATCTTAACATTTTACCAGAGTCTATGTTTGAGTCTATATTTTAACAGAATTTTGTGTAAATCTAGCATAGATTTTTTGTTTTGTGTGTGTGTGTGTGTGTGTGTGTGTGTGTGTGTGTGTGTGTGTGTGGTGATGGGGATTGAACCCAGGGTCTTGTGCATGCAAGGCAAGCACTCTACCAACTGAACTATATCCCCAGCCCTAAAATAGATTATTATAAGTAAAGATGCATATCATAATGCCTACAGCAAACTACTACTAAGCTTAAAATGTAAAAACATCAACAAAAAATCAAAAGGATACACTAAAAATATCTCCTTTATCATAAAAGGAGTTAGTAAAGGATGAAATAAAAAAAAGAACAAGATGTAAAAAATAAAGTCAAAACACAGACATAAATCCAACAATGAGAACTATTATTCTAACCATGTTATTCTAATAAAAAAGCTGAAATTGGATTAAGAAATTAATTTATAACTAAATAGAGCATCCTGAAATTCAAAGATAAGAAAAATGGCAGTATAAATGACAAAGTAGACTTTAAGGCAAAAATATTATTGGAGGAAAAAGTGGCTAATTTATAATTACAGATCAATTCATGTACATTTACCTAATAATAGAGTCCTTAAATACAGAAAGCAAAACTTCACTGAACTAAAAGAAAAAATACTATTATCATACAATAATAATAGATGGAACATCAATATATATGGACTTTATTATCACACTCTCCATAACATATTAGAACAACTAGACAGAACTCAACAAAGGTATACAGGATTTGAATGACATTATCAGTCTATTTGTCCTCACTGGAAACAAATCATTTTCTTTTTGAGCAAACAAGGCACATCTCACAGTAACGTAGGTGAGGCTGTAACCCAAGACTCACTTTCAAAGGCTGAAAAACATACAAATGTTTTCCAACTCAAAGAAATTAAATGAGAAATCAACACCAGAGTGAAATTTGAGAAATTCCTGTATATTTAGAAATGAAAGAGTGTCTGTGTAAAATCCCATGGGGCAAAGAAAAACTCACAAAGTGAGATACAAAGATATTTTAAAATGAATGAAAATTTTAACACACCAAACAAAATGTCTAAGCACAGCAAATGTTTTAGAGGAAAAATGTCTTTAAATGCCTATATTAGAAAATAAAATAGGACTTATAAAATCCATAAATTAATTGTACAACTTGAGAAGCTAGACAGAGAATGGAAAATTAAACTCAAAGCACAAGCATGGAATAAAAAATGAATAGAAACAAGTTGACAAACTAAAAAGGCAACCAAGAGAAAATAACAACGAGACTAAAAATTGTCCTCTCTTAAGGTTAACAAGATTGAAAAATCATGGACTTAATAGTAAAACATGATAATGACTCAAAATTCCAAAATTGGGAATAAAAAAAGGAGTATCATTACTAATAAGGAGAAAGTAAAACACTATAAAGAAATACCATGAGAACTTTTAGCAAATAAAATAACTTTGGCAAATAGATAAATCCCTAGAAAAACAAAACTAAAAATGACTCAAAATTAACTCAAAAAGAAATAAAAAGTCAGGAAAAAATCTATTTGTCAACAACAAATTTTAAAATTAAGTATTTAAAATCCTTCCTATGGGCTGGGGATGTGGCTCAAGCGGTAGCGCGCTCGCCTGGCATGCATGCGGCCTGGGTTCCATCCTCAGCACCACATACAAACAAAGATGTTGTGTCCGCAGAGAACTAAAATAAATAAATAAATATTAAAAGATTCTCTCTTTCTCTCTCTCTCTAAAAAATAAATAAATAAATAAAATCCTTCCTATGAAGACTGAGCCTACTCGTCCTCAAAGCTGAATTCAAAACATTTTAAAGAAAAAGGTAATACCAAGCTTCCACAAACTCTGTCAGAAAACAAGAAAGACCAAGTCTCAACTTGTTAGAAAATGAAATCATAAAAATATGCAGATAATTATCGCACATTAACTTAGATTTATAAGTCCTTAACAAAGTACTAGCAAAATAAGTCCAGAAATATAGAAATATATTTCTGAAAAGGTGGAATTTATCTTTCAAATATAAGGCTGGTCCCAAAATTAATTAATGTAATATACTATACTAAAGAGAATAAAGAACAATGGACCATATTAAAACTTCAAAAAACACAGAAAAAATCATTTGAAAAACATCCAAAACAGAGTCACAAATAAAATTCTAAACAAACTAGGATAGGAAGGGAAATTATTTTACTTGATAAGTGAAAGCTGTGGGAAACTTGTAGCTAGCATTATAATTCAGGGTAAGAAACTGAATTATTTTCTTCCTAAGATCCAGAACAAGACAAGGATGACACCTGTTGCCATTTATTTTCAACATTGTACTGGAGATTTTATCAGGGCAATAGAACAATCAGGGCAATAAAGCTAAAAAATAAGTAAATAAGTAAGTAAGTTAGTAAATAAATAAAGTCATCTAGATGGGAAAGGAAAAAATAAAACTGTCCTCATTAGCAGATAGCATGATTCTGTATTCAAATTCTGTGTTATCCACAATGTCACAGGACAAAGGATATAAGATCAACAGGATAGAAGATCAACAAATAAAAATCATTTTTATTTCAAAATATTAGCAATAAAATACTTGAAACATTTCACAATGATAACACTAATTAAACAGAAGAAATAAATAAGATCAAAGGCATAAAAAAGAAAAGTACACTAAAGAAAAAAATTAAGAAACTCCAATAGCTTTATGTTGATTAAAATAATTAATGTTGCAGTATTATTTTTTTAACTTCCAATAAAAAACTTTAGACCCATGTGGCTTCACTGATGAATCCTACCAAATACTTCAGAAAACAAATTTTACACAAACTCTCTAAAAGTATTAAAGAGAAGAAAATACTCCTCAACTCATTATATGAAACCAAGGATATTTTCATATGAAACTGGAAAAAAATTCATAAAAACTGCAGACAAAGTATCATTGTGAATATAAATGCCAAAATTTTTAGGAAATGGAAAGCAACAATATATAAATGGTGACATGGAAGGCCAATTAGGATTTATTTCAGTAGTTCAAGGTTAATTTAACATTTGAACAGCAATAAAGATAATGTATCATTTTAATAGATTAAAACAACATGTTCATCTCCACAGACTCAGAAAACTCAAAATGTGGGATAAGTACAACATTCACTATGACTAAACATTCTCAGCAATCTAGAACAAGAACATCATCAACGCAGCCAAAGAAATCTATGAATAACTTGTAGCAAATGTGTCACATAATGATAAAGATTAGATGATTTTAACTTATAATAAGGAACAGGAAAATGATTCTTATTCTCACATTTTCTATTCATCATTTTACTGGAGATTTTAGTAAGTGCAATTAAACAAGAAAAAGAAAAGTTATTCAGTTTGGACATAAAAAATTAAAACTATGTAAAAATAATATGATTGTCTATGTAGAAAATTCTACTGAATATCAAAAATACTACCCAAACTAACAGATGACTTAAGCAGTTTGCATAAATGAGATTAATATTAAAAACTTATTAGACTTAATATATGAGAATCAAACATTTATCAAACAAAAATTTTATAAATATGCAATTTCAAATAGCATCTAAGATATGAACTGCTTAGGGATGGATCTGAAAAAAATTTGATCAAAATCTGTTCACTGAATTTATAAAACATTCCTGAAAATCATTAGAGTTATACAAATGAGGAGATAAATGAAGATTAAGAACTAGAAGTCTTGAGCTGGGGATATGGCTCAAGCAGTAGCACGCTCACCTGGCATGTGTAGGGCGCTAGGTTTGATCCTCAGCATCACATAAAAATAAAAAAATAAATGTTGTGTCCACCGAAAACTAAAAAACACTTAAAAAATTCTCTCTCTCTCTGTCTCTCTCTCTCTTTTTTTTAAAAAAAAGAACTAGAAGTCTCACTATGTTTAAGATGTCAATACTCATAGATTCTGCAAAGTAGCAATCAAAATTCTAGTAGCATGCCAGGCACAGTGACAGACACATGTAATCCCCATGACTCAGGAGGCAGAGGCAAGGAGGATCACAAGTTCAAAGCCAGCCTCGGCAAGGTCCTAAGAACTTGGTGAGACCCTGTCTCAGAAAAAAAGGGCTGGTGATGTGGACTTTAAGATTCTCATAAAGATAAGAGTAATCAAGACAGTTGACACAGGTAAATAAATCAATTAACCCAAATGGAGCTCAAAAATAAACTCACATATATATGAGCAGTCATTAATTCACAAAATAACTGTGTCCATTCAATGGAGAAAGGACAATCTTCAGAAAATAATTTTGGAACTATTAGATATCTGTTGCAAAACAATAAAATTGCTTCTATAAACAGTTAATTCAAAGTAGATTATACCTAAACATAAAACTTAAAATTACAAAATGTCTAAGGATAAGGTGACAATATTTGTAAATTGAGGTTAGCTTTCTTAGTTATAGCACCAAAGGCATGACCATAAAAGGAAAAAAAAAAGTGATGACTTGGATTTACTTAAAGAACTTCTGTTCAACAAAAGATAATATTAAAAAAGAAAAACATGAAAAGACCATGCATTTATTGAAGTTCATCTAGTTTAGTTCCACAATTTAGCTATTGTGAATTGTGCTGCTCTAAACATTGATGTGTTTGTGTCACTGCAGTATGCAGTTTTTAAGTCCTTTGGGTATAGATTAAGGAGCGGGATAGCTGGTGGTTCCATTCCAAGTTTTCCAAGGAATCTCCATACTGCTTTCCAGATTGGTTGTAGCAATTTGAAGGCCCACCAGCAATGTAGGAGTGTGCCTTTTCCCCCACATCCTCACTAACACTTATTGTTGCTTGTATTCTTAATAACTGTCATTCTGACTGGAGTGAGATGAAACCTTAGAGTAGTCT
This sequence comes from Ictidomys tridecemlineatus, assembly GCF_052094955.1. Classification (NCBI taxonomy): domain Eukaryota; kingdom Metazoa; phylum Chordata; class Mammalia; order Rodentia; family Sciuridae; genus Ictidomys; species Ictidomys tridecemlineatus. Next base: position 135,692,666 of record NC_135479.1, on the reverse strand, counting down.
TGATTTGCATTTCTCTAATTGCTAGAGATGATGAGCATTTTTTCTTATATTTTTTGATCAATTGTTTATCATCTTCTGAGGAGTATTTATTCAGTTCCTTATCCCATTTATTGATTGGGTTATCTGGTTTTTGAAGTTTTTTGAGTTCTTTATACATCCTGGAGATTAGCCCTCTATCTGATGTGCATGTGGTAAAAATTTGCTCCCATTCAGTAGGATCTTCACCTCACTGATTGTTTCTTTTGCTGAGAAGAAGCTTTCCAGTTTGAATCCATCCCACTTATTTATTCTTGTTTTTATTTCTTGCCCTATAGGAGTCTTGTTAAGGAAATTGGGACCTAATCTGACATGATAAAGATTTGGATTTACTTTTTCTTCTGTTAGGTGTAGGGTCTCTTGTTTAATTCCTAGGTTCTGGATTCACTTTGAGTTGAGTTTTGTGCATGGTAAGAGATGGGGCTTACTTTCATTTTGCAATGGATAAAGAAATTGTGGTATATATACACAATGGAATATTACAAAGCATTTAAAGAGAATAAAATCATGGCACTTGCAGATAAATGGATGAAGTTGGAGAATATCATGCTAAGTGAAGTAAGCCAATCCCCCAAATCCAAAGGTCGAATGTTTACTCTAATAAGTGGATGCTGATCCATGGTGAGAGTTGGGGGGAACAAGAAAAGAATGGAGGAACTTTGGATAGGGCAAAGGGGAGGAAGGGAAAGGGAGGGCACATGAAAATTGGTGAAATGAGATGGACATCATTACCCTAGGTACATGTATGAACACATGAATGGTGTGACTCTATTTTGTGTACAAACAGAGAAATGAAAAATTGTGCTCCATATATGTACTATGAATTGAAATACATTCTGCTGTCATGAATAACAAACTAGAACAAATTAATTAATTTAAAAAATTGATTGATAAAAATACCCAATCTTAAAAAAAGACTATGCACATATAGCAAAAAAAATTTGCAAATCATAGGTGTAAAGGTTTATGTTCTGTCTTAAAGAATAACTCTAAACTAAAAATCAAAGAAACAGTTTTTTCCAAATTTTAAAAACAAGCATCTTCCAGGTGTGGTGGTTTACACTTGTAGTCCCAGTTACTCTGGATGCTAAGTCAGGGGAATTGCTTGAACCCAAAAGATCAAGGTAACCCTAGGCAACATGGCAATACCCTATAGGGGGGCAGTAAATTTGAATGGACACTTCTTCATGGGATATATGGTGTCAAATAAGCATGTGAAAAATGTTAATTAGCATTAGACATTAAGGAAATGAAAATTAAAACCACTCTGATATACCCTTACATATCTATTAGAATGCTCAAAATTTTAAATATGAATCATACCAACTTAGTACAAGGATGTATAGTAGCTAGAACTTTAATATATTTTCAGTAGAAATATAAAATGGTATAATTATTTTGTAAAATAATGTACTAATTTTTGAAAACATCAAACACACACATTTTAGCCATTCCACTTGTACCATATTTCATATAAAATCCTGTGCACAAAGCTATCCACATGTCCATCAATAGATTAATTTATAAAGACATAGTTAAATGTACATTTAAAATATTACCCAGTGGACACATGCTGATATTCCATTAAATAAAATTCTAGAACATGAAAATTAATAGAGATAGATGAGTTCCTATCTGATAGTTACATGTATATACGTTAAAATTTACAAATTGTACATTTTACATGCAATTTGTTGTTTGTCAAGACCATAATAAAGTTTTTTTTTTTTTAAGTAGAAAGTACAGAGATTAGTGGAGTACTTCCATAACAGTATAGTATAGCATGTACTGTTATAGAAGGTTTTGTATGGAAAAGTAAGAGAATATATTCTGGACATAAAAAGAAAAACTCATGAACTTTATACAACAATATGCCTTGAATGATTTCAATTTATGATACTCCCAATAAGCTCTGGTAATTGCTGCATTTATAAACTCATAAAACTTCCAATTTCCCTCTGAATAGCAGAATACAGGGAAACCATCAGTTCCCAAATGCTGCTCTCTCTTTATCCCAACAGGTGGGCTCCAGGCTTTTCTTTACACCTACTTATTGGTGGACAAATCTTTCCCACTCTGTCTAAGCCATTCACCCCTCCCTTGAGCCACAGTTCTTTATGATGAGATGACTCATTAAGCTTTGCTCCTGGTAGGGAGCTGACACCCAATTAATGAGCTGACACTGTTCTGTGTCTGCTCTCACAAGTGCAATAAGGCTCTGTTTACAAACACAGGCTGTTGTGCCTGTTAGGGAGGGCAGGTTAAAATCTCCCTGCTGGGCCAGTTTGTTCAATCTGATAAGGCTTCTTTAAACAATGTCTTTGTGCCTTAAACATCAGACATACTGCTTTCAGCAGGAAGCAAGTCACCCTCATGACAACATCCTGTTTGGCGGGAAAGTCACTAATATACCCAGGTTTTGCATTATAAAACAATACAAATAGTGATATTTTTATCACAAAGTTGTTCTCCAGACTATCTCATGGTAGATTTTGTTTACCTCTAAGAATTCAATTTCATATTTTCAATTTGTTTTTTTTCAGCTGAAAGTTTGGGCTAAAGCTAGACTCTGTGTTTTACTCCCTCCACCTGGAATTCCTTTTGCCCTTCTCGCTTTGTCAAACTCTGTAACCTCAGACCCTAGCTAAAATACCATTTCTTCTGTGAAGTCGTTTTCAAAATTTTCAGGAAGAGGTAAGCTTCCATAAAATGTTCCTATCGTTTTTAAATGCCTCTACAGTAACATTGCATTTTTCCTTTTTGTTTCTTAAGTCATAGTATAGTCCATCATGCACAGTAATCACTGACTTAGGCTTCAATTCTGCGGACATGGGCTTCCTACAATTGTGCTCTAAACCTATTATTCCCCACAATTACTTTGTCTCATACTGGTTACTGAAAGAATATCTCCTTCTATACCATTTGGATTCCAAATCTTTCTCACCTCTCTAGTGAGTTATTCAGAACAGCCATATCTGTGTAGAACTCATGGGAAGTGCTGGCCATGAGCCTTTCTGTTCCAACTGTATAGTGTATAAATCTCCATATATTCTAGGCAGTGAAGGATAACTATAAATGTCTTATCTCCAGCTAGCTTTTTCCTTTGGTCATACCTCAGCCTCTAAGGCCAGTGTCACTGAAATTGAGAGATGGAAAAAGCAGGAACAAGAGTTCAGCAGGACCCAAGAGCTACAGAAATTGCAGGCCATGCCAAACACTATAAACTGTTTTCAAGATTTTGCTTTTTCTTTTTCTGAAGAAAAATGGCAGAGGTGGACAATAGGATGAATTGACACTCCTAAAAGATTATTTGCATTGTGGAGTTGGGATGGGAGGATAATATAAAAGGGTACTGGAAGACCAGTTTGGACTCTATGGAAGCAGAAAATAAGAGTTCATTGTGGCTCAGGTGAGGTTGGTGGTGATGATGATTGTGATAGTTGTGATAAAGGTGAGAAAGTGTGATAGATTTGAGAAGCATCTGGGAGTAGATAGTCAATGATATACAAAAACACAGTAGATGAAATAGAAAAACTAATGTTTCTTATATCCATACCTTAGCATATGGTTCATGCCATCAACTGGGCAAGGACGGAATTATTAATATCTATTTGGGGGTGGGAGTAAAATTCAAGGGCAGATGTGAGGCTTTCTTTATGGATACCTGTATTCATTTTTGCATATGTTGGATTCAGCATCTTCATAATTCTGATGAAAATGTTCTGATGCTGTCCATAGTCATTTTATCAAATAATTGCCACTTCCTGAGAACTTCAAGCAACTCCCAGTCCTTTACTGTTTACTAATGCTCTTAAACTTAAAAATCATAAAAAGAACATAAATAATCACAGAGGAAATTCCAAGTCTTCTACATGTCAAACAATAATGTATTCATCTCGATTGCTGCCCTATCTTCCTTTTCCCTTGCTTCCATTAAGAAACTTGCTCGAACTTAGAATTCTTCCTTTCCCTATCTAACACCCCTACTTTAACTATTGGACCTCATTGCATTATTTCTTCTTGGAAGCGCACATTATTAAGTGTCTTAGATGGACACTTCTTATATGATTTTGAAATACTTGTCCCTTTTATTCAACAAAAGGAGGGAGAGCTGTCAACTCTACATTCTTCTCTACCACTTCTTTTCTACCTCCCATTAAAACAAATCACTAAAGGAGAGAAATGAGGAGAAGTTAGTGATCAATGGACATTGAATTTCAGTTTGGAGATGGATTGTCTTGATAGTTTCATAACAATGTGAATAAAATTAAATCCACTAGATTATACACTTAAGATGGTTAAAATGTTAAATTTTATGTTATCCATATTTTACCACAATAAAAGGGAGAAACACCCTTGTTCATGTTCAATGATGCTATTTCTTTATCTCCCTCTACTTCTTAAACTTTTGCATATGTTGCATATGAAATGTTTTGAAGATATTCAATTGCAGATGCAAAAATGCAGTTTATTTTGGGATCTGGAACTCATAAAAGAGATATTCACAGAGGTATATATTCATAATCACCTGACTACAAAAAAAGGTCAAGATACTAAAATCTTTTTCCTTTTTAAAAATGTTGATATTCACTGAGTATAAACCTAAGTTCCCATGTTTTCAGCAGATGTCCAATGGTGCACACATATTGTCCAAATTCCCATTTATAGTGTTTATATTATATCAACAAAGCCTGAAGATAAGGAAGGAACAGGAATAGTAAAATAAATTGAAATGATAAGATGAGAAACTGGCACTGACTTGCTGTTCACTGGTTAAAAGAAAATGGAGAAAAGCAGAAGGGAGCATATTCACTGTGCATGCACTTTGGAAATGTAAATATGTATATCTACATGCATATATACAGATACACACATACATACATACATATACATATGCACACTTTTCAAAAAAAGCATTTTCAGTTCACTATCTTCTCTAGAAGACTCAGCAAAACAGCAAAAAGTACTTTAAAAAATTGGAATAACTTTTTTTCTATGAAATAGCCATGAATTCAAACTACAGTACATACTTTTAATTAGGAACTAGACTAGGTTTCTTACATGAATTAATTATTTTTTTGTGTGTTTGCATGTACCTTGGGAATCAAACCTAGGGCCTTTTATGTGCTAGATAAGAACTCTAACACTGACTGAGCTAATCTCCAAACCCAATTAATTCCTTAATTCTCAGAAAAAGAAAAGAAGGAAAGAAACCTACATCTTAGATGCTATTATCACTTATTTCACAAAACGAGGGGACTGATGTAAACAAGCCTAAGAATGTGTGCAGGATTCATAGGAAGCAACAAGTACAGTCAGACTTTGACCAGGCCAGTCTGGAAGTACAATGTGGGCAATTTTGTGCTGTCAACCACCAGTCTCTACTCAAAAATCCAGAGCCATTATGTACTATTTCAGACTAACAATAGGTATACACAGTCCTCTAATAAGTGTGTCAGTACTGATAGACCCATTCAATGATCCTTTAAGGCAGCAAGACCCCTTTCCAAACCCTGTCTCACTCAGATACTTCATTTTAGAATACATGATGGATGAGAAAACACCATATTTATTGTCTCAGACAAAGTCTCTGATGAGAAAGATTATCGGTGTAATATACAGAGCAGGAGAAAGAGGAAGCAGAAAATTTTAGCTCTTTTATAATTTGTGGACAAAACAATTTGGAAGTCTGAATTTTGATGCAAATTTGATATATTAATTTGTGTCTCTTGGATCTCTTTTATACCTTCCACTACTAAATGTTTCTAATTTTATTCATTATATTATTCATTATCTAGAATGGCAGGCAACTTACTTATAGGCTTGTTTTTAAAGTTGATTCTGCAAGAAAACATTGTGGTCATAGTGTGTATATTATTTCTAGGCAACAGAAACACAAATACACAAGCATGTTTTTGTATATTCCTTCTTCAAACTTGTTTTTCATATAGTTCAGAACACTATTAATAATTGAAACACAAAAGTCTATCACACATTGCTGTCATTGTATTGAAAAATTCAGAGCACTTATACATACTTGGAACTCTGTGTTTTTTTTTAATAACATCCTCTCAAGATCTTTGTAAGATTATTGATATTCTTATTTTATGCATAAAGGGATTGAGACCTTTATAGTCAAATATCTCGGCCAAGTTCCTGTAGCTGATCAGTGACTTCCTCAGAGTTTGAATCCATTTTTATCTAAGTTCAAAGCTAATGTGCTTAATAATTAAAGAATATTTTCTATCACCTAACTCTACTGGAATTTATTCAAGACATATGTGCAGTTACTTGCAGCTAGTTTGAAGAAGTACTTCAAATATTCTGATAGAGATCAGAGAAGAAATAGCGATTGCTCTTTATCCAAGAGGGGAATAATGGACCTGTGTTTCGAGGAATAAATAGATTTCCCAATAGAGAAGAAAAACAGTATTAAATATGCAAAGGAAGAAAAGTGGAGAACATGGTTAGGCTTTGAGAAAATGGAGTAAAGACAAAGAATTAATTACAAAGTCTCATGAATCATGGAAAAAAAAAGCTGAGGCTTGAAAAACACATTAGAGCTAGATTAGAAGGATTCATGAATACCATACAAAAGAAGCATAACTATCAAGGTTTTAATAGAAACTTTAGTAAATATCAACAGCAGTGTCTCTTGTCTTTTTGCTTATAATATTTCTATCACCATCACCTCACACCAATGAATTTATTCCTTACTACCAGGCATTTGTTTCTCAAGACATGATTCCTACTTTTAAATTCACCTATAACCTACTTAGTGATAGGTAGATGACATTATATAAATGAAATGTTGACATTATATAAATGAAATGTGTATGTGTATGACGTTATATAAATGACATGTTGTCCTGTATGCTAGACCCCTGAAGATGATGCAGAAAATACATAATAGATACATTAATCCAGATAAGCAAGGAAATACTTTGTGTTAAGTGAGTCATGGAAGGGTGCATAGTGGTAATGCACATAGCCATTAGAATTATAATGAAGTTGTAGTCCTAATAACTCCCAAATTTGTGTGATCTTGAATAAATTACTTACATTTTTGTTCCTTGGTAAGTAAAATTGTGATTATAATGCATACAGTGCTTGAAATATAATAAACAATAAATAAATATTGGCTAGAAAAAGATTTTTAAGGGCAGGAAATTGTTGACAGTCATATAGATCACTTGTGAATATACAACCTATTATGTACTGGAAAACTCACCTGGCTCTAACCTTTAACCATTGGATAATGTCTTCCTTCATGAAGAGTGATAGGAGCTCTTTCCTACTAAACAGGTCCATGAATTCCGTAGTAGAATAGAAAAGCAAACTACCAAGCAAACAGTTTTAGGATCAAATGAAAGCTAAAGTTTCTGTTATTGTATTTTTATGATTAGAACCTCCAGAGTCATAGGATATAAATGACTTTTTTTTTTTAATCTTGAGGGAAAGAGGCCTTCCTGGCTTTATTTAATTCAAACTTTCTCACTCTTGTTTGATTATTGATAGATTTTATTATTACACACCTGCCAGAGTCAAAGGGATCACGGTACTTGGGTTAGTACATTAGACCAGGGCTGCAGCCGTCTAAAGTAAAGACAAGGATGGGATTGGGAGCTTCCCTTTCACAGAGTGGTTTGTAGGAGGCCTCACATGTACTCCTCCACAAGATTGCTTGAGTGTTCTCATGACATGGCAGCTCACTTCCTCCTTAACAAGTGATCCCAGAGATACAGGAAGACAAAAACCAAAAGGTTCTTTAATCGAGCTGGAGTTGTGGCTCAGTGGTACAGCACTTGCCTGGCATGTGTGAGGCCCTGGGTTCAATACTCAGCACTGCATATTGGGGGAAAAAAAAGATCCATTTACAACTAAAAAATATTTTTTTAAATGGTGTTTAATCACTTAGTCTTGAAGGTGATCAAGACCCTCAATTCTAGAACACTGGGTTTACTCCAAGTGAGTCACTAAATTCAGCCCATCCTCTCACGGAGAAGCATTGAACTCTATTTCATGAAGGAAGGAGTGTCAGAGAAGTCAGGGACTGATCTTAGAAACACTGAATAGCTCTTTAGAGGATGGTAGGTATGCTCTGTCAGTATCCTGCATGCTCAGTCACCTTCTAGTTGCAGCTTTGTAAGATCAAAACAGAAGTTAAAAGCATTATTAGACTAGCCAAGATTTTTTCTTTTTCTCTTTCTTTCTTTTTTATTTTTTTAAATAAATGATCTCACTACATTGTCTAGGCTGGTCCCAAACTTTTGAGCTCAAATGAACCTCCTGACTCAGCTTCCTCAGTAACTGAAACTGCAGGTGTGTGCCACTGTACTCACCCAGATAATTCTTAATTTAGAAAACATAAATATCAAAATACATGTATGAAGATTTGAATTTGGTGTCAGCATACTTTATATACAAACAGAGATATGAAAAATTGTGGTATATATGTGTATTAGGAATGGTAATGCAAAAATAAGTATATGTATAATGGCATAATTTGGCATGAACATACTTTATATACAGAGTTAGGAAAAATTGTGCTATATCTGGGTAATAATGAGTGTAATGCATTCCACTATTGTCATGTATTTAAAAAATTTAAAAAGAATAACAACAACAACAAAAAAGAAAACATTATAAATAAATACAATATTCATCATATATTTTTATATAAGTATTTTTATGAGTTCTGATAGTTTTACTGAGAAAACATTTATTTACTTTAATACTCCAGAAAGCAATCTTAGAGTCTTAGTCCTAGTTAATAATTTTACTAACCATGAGTTCTTGGAATTCAGAGATAATTGAAAATGCAGCAAGTGTCATTTAAGAATGGCTCTGAATGCTAGGTCTTAAAACCACAAAATATTCTCTAGGCAAGCTTAGACTCTCTTGTTTGCAAGAAATATTGCACGAGGAACAACTTGGATTTTAAAATTTTTCACAATATTATTGAATATTTTATTTAATTCTTCTAAAAATATAAAAAGCAGTTTTATACAAGAAATATGACATACTCAGATATTCTTGGTTTTGGTGTCAATTGTGTGAACTTGACAAAATCATATGTCTCTCATCAGCCTGGTCCTCTTCTGTAAATAGATTTTAAAAATAAAATATGTTGTTGAATTAGATGGTCTAAGTGCTATTTGATACAAAATTCTCAGGTTCTAGAATTCCAACTTATTTTTTAAGTTGAGTTTTGGTAAAAATCTTAATGCTATAATCTATTTCTATCTCTAAAATGTCTACAATGAGAATTTAAAAGATTAATGTTTTAAATGAGTAAAAATCCATAAGCTAACATTCAGGAAAAAGTATTTTTTAAAATTTTAAGTTGTTTTCTAGCTTCAAAATATATAATGCAAAGGTTAAACATGAATCTATAGAAAATATGGTTGTATTCTTAACATGAATAGTAAGGTTTATATTTTTACAAGGATATCAAGTAGATATTTTCCCCTTTAAAGTAAACTACCTTGTGACTAAAGTGGTTCAATCAAGCAGGAAAGCAAAGCACCATGAGGTAAGGTGAGTGATGTGTGCTTATTTGAGAGAGAGAGAGAGAGAGAGAGAGAGAGAGAGAGAGAGAGAGAGAGAGAGAGAGAGAGAGAGAGAGAGACAACAAACTAAATTATGTCTCCAAGTATTAAAACCATATTTTACAATCACCTCATAATTCACAACAAAAAAAGAAAAATTATGTGGATCTGGCGGTAGTTCAATGCTAAGGAATTAGGCCTCTGTTAGATCTGTAACTATTACAGATTTCCCCCAAATATTCCCGAGAGCTAAAATAAAGGACCTGGAAAACGAGAGTCTTAAAAAGACCAAATAAATAACTTTCACTTTACTCAAGGCACATGACCAAAGAGCAGTCAGCTAATCTGATCCAAAACACAGGTGGTCTCTGGGGGGGAAATCATGGTGTATATTGGCCACATTGCAGAAAGTTTTCAAAAGCTAGAAGTTCTGAGGAGAGAAGCCCCATGGATTTGCACCTGTCTCCCTCATCTCTCATTGCAGGACGGGCAAGTCTTGTAGGTAATGCTTGAAACTGCCTTCTGTCACCTAACAGATCCAATTGAACTTCCCCCTCCCCCTGTGGATTTCTTTACCTAGGTATCTAAGTTATAGATTATTTGTAGATTTGGGTTGAGTTTATTGTTTCTGTGAAATTTACCCTGAAGGGCCAGAACACTTAATGATAATGGCTATCTGAAAATCATAGACGTCTTTCTCTGTCTCATTTTTAGTGAACATAGCATGTAAATCTTTCCAGTTTATGTTCATTAACTCAGTTCATCTTTCTGCTAACCCTTGGGATGGGTCAGGTAGAGCAAGTGCTATTTATGGATGAGGGCATGGAGACTTCAAGAAGTGAGCAATTTGTCCAAGGTTGAAGCATTAGAGCCTGGTCTAAACAACCTAGCTATAGATCCTACAGTCTATAATGTCCCCCTTCTGTTCTTTCTTATTCCAAGACTCCTATGGGTTTGTGTTCAACAAGTTGTTGGGTTTTGAATATTTAGAAAATGAATTGTAACTTCCTTAAAAATGAAATCTGTTTAAAGCATTCTCAGAAAAAACAAACACTAACTGTTGATGCACACACACAGTCACTCACACACAACACTGTCCTGGTGTGATCCAGGCACTGCCAATACAGGAGTCTATTGGGTCCTGAATGGGACAAACTGCTTCCATCTGGAAGTTCACCAACAAATATCTCAAAGTTATTACTGACCACCCAGTAAGGGAGGCTGAATAGTTAATTTTATATCATTGTCCATACTATTTTAAATGACCTATAAGATATTTCTACAGTCTAATCCTCAGAAATTAACATAACAATTCCATAAGGGCAAAAATTAAAAGCTATTTCACAAGTTTCTTAAAGGCAAAAATTTCTCCATAGATACACTAGTCAGCCATAGACATCATTAACATTTTTTTAAATATTCAGAAAATTTAGTTTTAGAAAATTTATAAAATTTAGACTGGTCTAAGATTGAATAACTAAAATCAATAATATCCCCATTCATTGTGACTAATCTGACTAGAAAGCTTTATGGTCCAGAGAATACTGCACCTTAAACATTTGGGACAAAGTATGAGTACTATATACAAAACTATAGATCATGGGAAAATATCTATTTGCTACAGCTATGCAATTGAATGCCAAGAGTGTGTGTGATTTTCCAGTTTATGTGACATAAGATTCACAGAGTATTTTGAACTATCTACTACTAAATTTTCAAGAATTTTCCTTTCTACAGAATATAAATATCCTCTTTATTCCTCAACAGAGTAACTCACATCTCAGTCTAACATGTCTTCTCCCAATCCTCTATACACCTGCATTTTTCTCTAGGTAATTTGAGCTAATAGTGCACTTGTAGGGCTTTTTGCTAAAGACTTTCCCTGCAGTCCTGTTCTCAAGTGTTCTCTTATTCCTCTGATGGCAATCACACCAATAAGGGGTGACATCTGTGCCTCAGATCATTGTGAGCCATTTCAGGTAGACCATGTGTTGTACCTTGACCTAACATCTCATTTCTTTTCCCACTATTGTGGCCAATTAAATGGGGGCCTTTTAAGGAGCCAGTTGACTGGTCTGGTCCTGTGCCTGTGCCTTGTGCCGGCTATCACCACAAGAGCTTAAGGGCCACAAATCTCTGTTATTACCAAGCTGTTGCTGCCAGAAGCATGCTGATTCCTGACAAAAAGAATAGATTAGGATCAATCAAATCTCCCCCAGGCTTATCAGTGGGACTTTTAACCACACCTTCTACCTCAAACTTTCCCCTTCACCTCCTTCCAAACACCTACAGCAGCAAGCTAACAAGGTGTCTGCCAAACCATATGTTCGTAATTAGTTAACTTCTTGCCTGTCGCTAGAGGCACCACTGATTCAGCAACAGCCCTCAAGGGTGTTGGGCATCCAATAAGACACCTCCAACCAGCACCAGCCCCTCCCCTCAGCAGTAGGAGAAGAAGCATACTTAATTCCAGCTGTGGCATTGTTAAGTGAATTAACTTTATCCTCAATTTAAAAAGCCAGCATGAAATCAAAGCAGACCTCAGAAAAGAAAAATAGAGAAAATGAAAAAAAAAAATGCTCATAGGTTAACTCAAAAAGTCTGCTGAATGAAACTCAACTGGTTGGCCCTAACCAGCCAATCACTGCAAAGCAGGTTCCTGGCACCGTTGTTACTTCTGGCATAATTCTTCCTTTTATTTCCCAGTTCTGTGGTTAAGGTCTCTTGTTACACACAGAGGGGACTGATGATATAATTGTTTATGAGCCAGGGGAACACATTTTTAGGTAATAGTGAGGTTACCCGGCAATGAGAAATTAATGTTAGAAACAGCAGTGTACGATGCTGGCTAAGAAATCTCATCTCAAGGTAAGAGTTCTATATGTGAAATTAAATTTGCAATCTCCTCTCTGAGCCTATACATGTTTGATTGTATGGGTTTTCTTTATGGGAAAAAGTTGGCAAACAATATTTTGCAAAAAGCTATAAGGTAATGAGAACTCTGTAGTATTTTTTTGTTCCCATTGACTAAAGAAGAAATGTCTAGCAAGTATTTAAAAATATGTGCTTTCATTAAATATGTTTATTTAAATGAGAAGCAGTGATGAATTACTCTACTTTGAATAAAATAGTAGTAGAGATGCTCTAATAAATTCATTTGCTTCAATGAGTGAAAGTAATTCTAAAAGCATATCATGATCCTGAATTTTAGTAATCAGAATTTGACAGTGTCATTTCTCATTTTACAGCTAGTAAGATTACAGGGAATAACTTTTGAAACTTGAAAAAATAAGGATGTATTTTCTGTAACTTAAATATTCCAAGTTCTTTATTTTAAATTTGTAATATATGCAAATATGCATTTATATAACTACTAAAGTTGGAATGAAAAAAATATTAGAGCCATGAAAATCCTTCATGTAGACTCATAAACTATTATAAAAGTTAGGACTGAAAACAATGATATTCACACAGCACCCTTGTGAGCCCAAAAGTGTGGATATAAGTATGGAAGTAAACAGAAAATTTTAACTAATAAAAGAAGATTAAAGAATGCATGTGAAAATAATTATAAATAAGATTAAGATAACAGCTCATTATTTTAAATAATACTAATCATAGACGATTATGATTTTGTTGTTGTAATTCATATTTTTGCTCAGAGGAAAACCTCTTGTGAAGCAATCTAAAAATTTTGGACAATGCAAAGATTAGGGCAGAAAAGCTCAAGATTTAAATATCCAACAAACCTAGGTTACTGTTCCTTACGAGTTTAGTATCAGCTTGAGATCTAATTTCATTGTCAATTACATAATCTCTGCTATTATATTAAATAACCATTGAGGTTGGCAATGTACTCAGGGGTCTTGTCAGAATGACATGTGGCTTAAAGTGAATTAAGAAATAACTGATATGGCTTGGGACCAGGGAATTAGAAAACATAAGTCAAAGGGAAAATGCAGAAACCACAGATTGGTACAAGTTACAGGTAATTTTCTTAATAACTCCCTTTACAATAATGTTATACAAGCTATGTCAAGCGTCTTCCCTATCCTCTATGGGACAAATCAGTTAACAATCACAGCCACATGCCTGCTTTCACAGACAAATGTCATACTAAAAAAAATACATATATTTTATAACTTAATTGTTACTAAGCAAATAACGCTTATTTATAACAAGAACAATCTGATAAAAAATGCCCACAGATTAATACATTTATTTCTCCAGTTTAATCTCTCCAAATTTTCAAATATGACATTTTAATTAAAATAAAGCCTGATTCAACTAAAAAAATGCAGTCTCATTTTCATAGCCAAGGGTTTTATTTACAATTCCATAGTAGGAGGTCTTTATTTAGCTTTCAATGTGATTAACTTTTAAAATGAGATTTAACTTTTAGCAAGTATTCTACTTAAGGAATATGAAGATATGCAGATTGGAAATAGGAAGCAATGTTGATTAGATATTGAAAATTGATTTTGAGGAGTCTTAAAATATTTAGGCATACTGAAATAATAGTGAACCACTGAACAACAGATCATGGTGATCTAATATGATGAACAGAACACTTAACAAAAAACTGAGCAGCAATGTGCAGTGCAGATTGGAAGAAAACAAGATGCATGTTGAAGAGGTGGGTTCCAAGTTAGTGCTGAGCACCTGGTCAAGACAGTGTGAATGGAACTAGATAGAGAGACAACATTAGATATATTAAAGACTGACTCAGATGGTTGCAGACAATGAAAGAGGGAAATGCAAGACAATAATGCCTCAATTTTGTTGAAAAAAAAAAGAGTGGCAAAATGATGTGAAGGCAAGGAGGGCAGAGCTCAGTTTTTTCGATTTGGAAAATGATGAGTGTAGTTTTAAACTGGATCTGAGGAGTGATTTGCGCAATAGGAATGACCCCCTGGCAGGATAGAGCCCTGATGATCAGAGGGAGGACATCAGTTTGGAGGCCAGCATGGAGGCACACACCTATAATCCCAGGGGATTGAGAGGCTGAAGCAGGAGGATCACAGTTTCAAAGCCAGCCTTAGCAATTTAGCAAGGCCCTAAGCAACTTAGCAAGACCCTTCCTATAAATAAAATATTAAAAAGGGCTGGGGATGTGGCTCAGTGGTTAAGCACCCCTGGGTTCAATCCCTGGTACAGAGAGAGGGAGAGAGATAGGAAGGGAGGGAGAGAGAGAGGAGGAGGAAAAGAGAGAGAAAGAATATCAGTAGTTTGAGAGTTATCAGTGCAATGCCCAGGAGTGTATACAGGGGAAATGCTGGGCTTTCTGAGGCAGAGAATGTGAATCCAGAAACAACAGGTCAAGCCCAGTGTATTATACTCCCAAAATAAAGGGGCCCAGGGAAAGAAGTCAAGGATGAGAACACAGGAAGAGTGTTAGGAAAAGAGTCAGATAAGAGAATCTACAAGATAATAAAATTTTAGAGAACAAGAGAAAGTAAAAAACGTCTTGTGGAGATAAGAGGTCAAGTGTGAAGAAAATAGTTAACAATACAAGTAAACTCAAACAGCAGAGAAACTTCAAAAAGCTGCTTTTCAAATTTTGATATGAAGTTTCCACAAGGTTATGAAATAAATTGAGACATGTTTCTTTGTTTCTGTGCCCTTATTCTCAACAACAAATTAAGATTATTATTTGAAAGTTTGATTAAAAACTAATTTATACAAACATGTAATCCCAGTTTATACTTTGGAGGAAGAATTTCAATGATTCAGTTTGTTAAAGTATTCTCATAATATTTTATTTATTAGTTTATCTTGAGATTTTTCATCTATAAGATTGATCAAAATCACCTACAGTACTAAATTCATTAAATTTTAATATTTACTGATTAATATGATGACTGTCTTCTTATTTTTAATATTTAACCTTTTTCCCCTCATAAACAAATGATTTGTATGTGTGGCTATTTGATAGCCTCATTGAAAAGTAATTAAATAAGTTCATTTATTAGTTACATATTTTTTCAGTTCCATTTGCAATTATTCCCATTCTTTCACTATTGTTTCATTTTTTACCGATTTTTAAATCCCATTTTTTCTCCTAGTTTCTCAGATTAATAATTGATATTTGACTTTTATTGTTAACTAGTATTTTTTGAAGTTCATAAGTCACCATTATAAATTCATTTTGCATGAATTTTTATACAAATCTTCATTTTATATATTTCTAAACATTTTATGACACTCAATGTAGTTTTCTTTAACATGTTAATTTCTTAGGCATTTTAACATTGATTTTTAATTTTTTCACTTGTATTCACTTTGTTTTACATTATTGAAACTTCATTAAGAGGTCAGTAAATTATCAGATACTACTTACTAATCTCTGAATTATGCAATAATTTAAGTGATGTTTCCTATAAGAATAGCCCAAGACAAAAATTTATGAAAGCTAAGAGTATGGTGATAAGGTGGGGAAGGAAATAATCAGAGAACAAAGGACAAATTTTTCAGATTAAGACTTCCTCTATGAGGAAGGTGATAGTGAGAGAGCAGTGAAGTATGGCCATAGGGTGGTGGCATTGCCATTACTGATACGAAGACTGAGAACAAAGGCAGAGATTATGTCATGTGTTGAGTGCTTGCCATGATACAACAAGGGTGATAAGCAACTATACCAATTTAACTTTGATAATCATAGGTTTAGAATTTAATTTTCTATAATATATTAAGAATCCATTTGGTTTTCAGTCATCCACTTAACTTCATTGTTAATGACAATAGTTTGAGGCAATTGTTGCCTGTGTTGCCTGTGAGAGAAAAGAAGGGGATTACAAGAATATATAAATATAATGACCTTTCCTTAAAATAGAAAAGTTTAGGCTAAGTATACAAATTGTGAACCATCAAGATATAGAAAGTAATTGAAATTATGACAGTGGATCAACTTGGCCATGAAACATCTGCAGCATAAGGAAAAGAACAAGGCTAAAACCTTGAGCAATTCCCATGGTCTTTAGGAAGAATAAGAGTTGATAAAGGGGATTCTGAAGCCACAGGAGAAGACTGAGGAGAAAAAGAGGCATGTGATACCTGGTAAGACAAGAGACTGGACTATTTGAAGAAAAGGGAATCATGATGAGAAAACTGAATTCTTAAACTATGATATCCAAACTGTAATCCCCATTAAAACCATTATTAATAATACTTACAGGGATTTTGATACGGCAGGTAGTTCTATGAAGCATACATTTTCTGCTGATAAGATTGAAAGGCACTGTCAATACACTAAGACTGGTAGAAATAAAAATAACAAACTTCCATGTATTGAGTGCCTACCATGCTCCAACAAGGGTGATAGGCATCTCATAGAAAATAAACTCTGAAAAATTTGTAATTTCCATCTGGAACACAACATGCTTTAAACAAATGTGTCCTTTAATAAACATATCAATGAATGATTCAGTTTTGTTTGCAATTTATAATTTGTCCAGCACCTTTCACATGGTCAATCATCACTATTGTAGAAGGAAAAAAATTATCTTCTTTTCACAAATATGCCTTAATCCATAAAGAGGGACAGACATTTTCTGTCTACCATTCTTTCTGTATTCCCTTATTAACCAATAAGGTTTCTGCCCACAGAAACACAGGATAATCTTTTGACTGTTCTGAATGGGAGTCTATTGGTTTGTACTTTGCTAGTAGAAAAAGTTCCATTTATATATGAAGCAGGGAAATGCTGTGCTTTCTGTTTATTTATTTATATTTTACTTTTGCACTCAGGTGCTACAGTTTTCTTGGTGCTTCCTTCTCTGTCCAGAGCACAGGTAGCCACACAGCTGTCAGAGTCCACCCTTGCATGCAGCCCCCTACTTCATTCTTGGTCCCATCTGTGTGCTACAAGGCAAGGGTTATTTAATTCGTTTATATAACTATTGAGTTAATAGACTTGGAGTTTGATCCAAAAATACTAGCCACTCCAGATTCAAAGGAAGATATCTCATTTGAACAATCAGGTAAGTATATCACTCCAACATATTATACCAGAGGAATCCTGCATTGGAGATTTTCAAATAAACACCCAACTTAACTCCCACATACACATACCCCCCACACACACATTACTTATTAACATATTCTTTTTATATGTGTGCATATTCCTTTGGCAGGTTATTTCAGAGAAGAAGAGATAAATTAAGATTTGTATTTTATTAATATAAAAATGGGAGTCCAAAGACCTTGATACTCGACCAAGGTGAAACTCTTAAGATGTAGATCCAGGATTTAAATCCAGGTCTTCTCAGTTTTCTTTTGGTATTCTTTTACCCAACCTGTAATTTTACCTACCATATAGCCACACTGAAATTATGATATGTTAAATTTGAGTAGTTTAAACGTATGTAGCATTTTCCCTTTCATAAAATATTGATTATACTTTATTATACATTCATTATTAACTGCTTTAAAATAGCTTATCTGTTTCACTAACACCCAGTAATACATAGGTTATTTGGATTTCAGAATGATTAAAATATTGCTCCAAACTAAAGGAAAAGGTTTTTGAAAATAATAACAAGAGAGAAGAAGAGAGAAAATGTTAAATGTTAGCATATTTTCCACACTTGCATAAAAAATACAATATCATCAGTTAAGTTAGTTGGCTTCTCATCTTTATATTGGCATTATCCAAATGTGAGTTTCTGGCTGATGTTGCCATAATAAACTTTTGGTAGGTCAGAAAAGGCCAAGAAATAGAACAAGTACAGAGTACCACTTTGTCACTGAATCAAAATAACATCTGTACCAACCTAGTAATCCTTGTCTCAAAAGGCAGCTGATGGTCTCACAGAATGAAGATTAATTCACAGTAAAATTCCTTGAGCCTTTTGAGGAGCTTGAACACTCTGGCAGAGAACAATTGGACTATGTGTCAACTGGAAAGAACAGAGGTATTGGAACAGAGGAAGTACTGTTTAAAATGTATGGATTTAAATATTATACTATATAAGGGAAGACGCTAGAATACAAGAAGAATACAAGATCAGGAGCCAGGTGTGGTGGCACACGCCTGTAATCTTAGCAACTCAGGAGACTGAGGCAGGAGGATTACAGGTTGAAGGCCAGCTTCAGCAATTTATCACGACCCTGCATTGGGCTGGGAATGTGGCTCAGTGGTTGAGTGTCCTTGGGTTCAACCCCTAGTACCCCCCCCCCCCCCGCAAAAAAATCAATTTGCAATTATGGTTGTAAAAATATTTAGCATGAAATTAAAATAAACTGAAAGGATTGAGTGGTTAATGGAATGCATGGAGCTAAATAAAGAAATGGAGGTTTGACAGATACTTACTAACACTGTGTGTTAAAAATGCCATAAATGAAAGAGAATGTAAATAAATAAATAATGAAAAGAATAATACGATACCAGATTAAAAGCTTTCCAGGGTTTCAAGCCCACGAGAGAACAAAATTTCAACTCCAAAAATGTACTTAAATGTAAGACTATCAATGATAATAAGTAACAGATTCCAAAATGAATAATCAAATAGTGCAAAAAAGAAGCAAAGAATCCAAGTAACTTGGACCCTTCTTCATTAGAAATATGTTGGACTATGTAATAATTTAAGAATGCAAACTAATCATTCATCTCAACCTGCATCACTCTGAGGATGATGAAAAAAAAATCATTGTGTATTCTTTACAAAACTTCCTGAACCTGATTGCCATGGAATTTAAGAGATGAATTCATAAGTTTATTGTAAAATGGGTCTTCATCAAATTGTATTTGTTTCCTTTTCTGAAAGAGATTCCTCACAAAGGACCACCACAACTCTCCTTTAACCATATTATTAAGCAATGAGTTTTCAGTTGAGAAAAATCACCTTCAGAATACTAATCTCATAAATAGACTTCTCTTCCATCAATTTCTAGAAGTGCTTCCCCACGTTTTCATAAATGTAAACAGAGGATGGAAAAATTCTAGGATTGGTTGGCATTAAATTAAACTAGCCCCATACTACAAGTCATAAATAATATAAATGATAGGTTTATTAAATTTACATTAGGGGCTGGGGATGTGGCTCAAGCAGTAGTGCGCTCGCCTGGCATGTGTGCTGCCCGGGTTCTATCCTTAGCACCACATACAAAGATGTTGTGTCCGCCCATAACTAAAAACTAAATATTAAAATTCTCCTCTCTCTCTCTCTCTCTCTCTCTCTCTCTCTCTCTCTCTCTCTCTCTCTCTCTCTCTCTTTTAAAAAAATAAAATAAATTTACATTAAATGAAAAAAAGTGAAATCACACTTCTTAATTAGAATTTGTGTTTAAAAATGTACACTGTCATCAAGAGAGATTCAACCTTTTCTTTATTCTGTGAAATGCTAGAAAAGCCCTCAGGAGCCCCCTCTAGTGTCTTAAGGATGCAATAGCTCCTCAACAAAGGATTTGCTCAAAAGAAAAAGACAAGAATTCTTTGTCCTGCTAAAAAAGTCTATAGAGATCTTCAACTCCAACACCTATTCCATCCAGAAAATGGCAAGACTGAAGGTCCAGCAAGAAGGCTTTTTTTCTAAGGTTTGAAGTAGGTTAGTGGTAGGTCAAGCAATAGGACTTGATTTCCCCTACTACTAGTTAACAGAACATTCCACTGTGCTCTGTGGACTTGGATTTGGGGCTAACAGGTCCAGAATACAATAAAAACACGGAATTTGGAGGATATGAGGGTTTTCTAAATGAGAGAAGAATTATAGATATAAGGGAAGAGTCATTGAGATAAAGGAGGAAAC
Organism: Ictidomys tridecemlineatus; assembly: GCF_052094955.1. Lineage (NCBI taxonomy): Eukaryota > Metazoa > Chordata > Mammalia > Rodentia > Sciuridae > Ictidomys > Ictidomys tridecemlineatus. The sequence goes on along the minus strand of NC_135479.1, from coordinate 135,672,334 downwards.
AGAAAGGGGAAAATGTTAGGGGTCCACAGTAATAGGAACTCAGAGACAGGGTAATTAAAGGATTGATTGGATTTGTGATGCTTGAGAGGATACTGATAGATCAGAAACAGACTTGTAAAATGAGCATGTACAAAAGTATGTATTTTATTTGTAGTTTTCAAGGTTATTAATGAAGTTTAGCTACAAATTCCCCACTTATTAAAATCTGTTATTTAACTCTTATACCGTTATTCTTTTTATCTATATCAAAAGAAATTACATTACCAGCAATGCAGAATATGAAGTTTTCATTTCAGAGCAATAAACCTTGATTTCTCACCCAACTCTAGTTCATGGTAACAGAGTAGCACTGGAGATATTGGTTAAAACATCATGATATATTATCCTTAAATGCAGTGCATAAATTTCTGTCTCCCTTCCTTCCCCCAGAATGCATAAAAAGCAATACTCTCTGGAAAAAAAAAGCTTTAAGTACTATCTCTCTCAAAAGACACAAATCCAAACAGCCTAGTTAATTTAACTGTGTGACTTTTATTTGCATAGCATTGTTAAGAAATAGTTTGTGAAAAATGTTCAGCTATTTCTTTTTCACAAGTATTGAATTTGGGAATTTGCCATACAGATAAGACATGCATTGAAGAGTTCATAGTCTGATGGGGAAAACCCAAAAGTAGAAAGGAAAGAGGGGGACATATTATTTGAGTCATATTTCGACTATCAGCCTTTAGTCATGTTAGCGATTGTAGAATGTGGAGCTGAAGGGCAGTGGAGATTTGGTACGAAAGTACATGCTGCCAGGCGTTAAGGATACCTGATACCTGAACAACTCTTCATTCTCAATACCAGTGTAGGAGATGAGACAGACAAAAAATGCTTTAGACAAAAAGCTCTCTATGGAATAACACAGGGTGAGCATTGAATTAAGAAGGTGCTGAGAATGCTGGGGAATAAGTAAGTGGATGAGAATTCCTGCATTTATGTTGTTCAAAGGAAGGAATCACAAAACTCCTCAAGACTAACTTGTTCAGTCATTAATTGAACAGTTCTGTGCCAGACAGGAATGGTAAGGGATTTGAAAATAAATTTCTATGAGGTCACTTTTTAAAAGTGAGAAGACTTCATAGAAATCAAATATTCTTTCTCATCAATTTTTCATGACTTTCATTATAAATGAAGGTTCAAATACCTAATAAGCTAAAATATATTGAGAACCAAATTTTCGAAATGCACTCTTCTTAGTGTTTTTTACAAGCATCATCTCATTGAATTTTTACAAGACCCCTTCATCCCTGGGGCATTCCTGTTGGGCCACCAGCCTGGGAAATGGCCAAAGCATTACAGCATTCTCATAAAATTTCTTCATCATTTCCTTCAAGACGTTTTTATATTTAAAGGAGTATAAATGATGTTAGATGTTTCATTGTTCTTTGTATTTTATTTCATTTGAACTGTTGGAAATCAAACTCAGGGTCTCATGCATGCTATGCAGGTACTCTATCACTGAGCTACATCCCCATCCTGATTTTTTTGAGACATTTAATTGTTCCTCAAAGTGCTATACTTAGAAAAGTTTCATAAAACTAATGGAGATGCTGTTAAACTTAAAATGATGGCAATGTTCTAACTGTTGTAAATATTTTCCAACCAATGAACCTGAAATTGATTGATTCAAGAAATTGGATACTTAATAGTGAATGCATTGATGTAAATTGGGTGAACCATAGTAGTGATAGAAAACTGGACACAAAAGGAGATCTAAGTTCCACTTGTGATTTTCTATATGTATTAGAGCTGTTCTCCAAGGCAATCTATAAAAGCTCTAATTATACAAAGTAGTGTTGCTAGTTTTAACACTTGGCCACATTCCCTTTTTCTTTCCCCATTCACCATACTACCCAGGAGTATTCCACCACTCCTAAGAGGGCCCGCAGTCCAGTGAATCCTACACTGTATCCAAGAGGAAGGGATCTAAAGACATCTTAGGAACTTTGGGATTCCATTCACAAGTCTACCCTGTCCCACTATCCGGCGGTAAGCCACCATCCAGTAATTTTCTCACTTGACTATTTCATTTCCCCTGATTCTTGCAACCCTTTTGAAATTTCTTTCCTTTTTTACCCAGCATTCTACTACTCCTTTACAAAAGCCTTCAAATCTTTCTCTCCATTGAAGTTTCTTTAAAACTTCTCAGCAGATCCTAAAACACAGGTCAACCCTGATCATCTTCTTTTCTCTCTTTACCTCTATGATTCTGATCACATAATTCAGTTACCACATCCACAGGCTTTCTCTTCATTTGAACTATTAGAGCTGATGGTCCATTCTCTCTTTTTCTTTCCTCTGTGACAATTTCAAACTTCATAGCAGTCTACAAGCCCTACTTTTGTCCCTCAATGGATCTATTGTTTTCCACTTTATGGAGAAAAATTGAAATTATCAAGTGAATATTTCCTCAATTCTTTACCAAAATATGTGTCACAGAAAACCTTCCACAACTTCTTATCATCACTTAGTCTCTCTTCCTGTAGTATATGATCTCTATTCCTTGCCTTGATGTTGAATCTTTTATACTTTTGTCTCTGAGGGTAGATATCTATTTATTATTTTTTTTGCATTTGGAATAACTAAACTCATGGTTATAAAACTCAATGTTTGAGATATTAATTCTTCCAAAGATGATATATAAATGTACTATAATTCCAACTAAAACCCATAAGGCTTTGGTGAAAATGGACAGGCTAAAACTGAAAATGATGCTCAAGAAAATGATAAGATTTTAATACTTAATATAAAACCATACTGAGTATGACTGCATGGTATTGGAGAAAACTATCAAATGAAATGAACAGAACAGAATAGGATGCACAAAGTAGACTCAAATATATGATCATCTGCCTTATAACAATGGTGACACTGTCAAGCAGTAGAGAAAATGAACATCTATTTCATTAAGAATCCTCTATAAGGGAAAAGATGCATGGGAAGATGAAACTTAGCATCTACACCAAACAATATAAAACTCATACCTAGATGAACCACAGACTAGATGAACCACAGACACTAATGCACAAAGTAAAACAATAACAAACCTCAGAAGAAAAAGCAGGTGACTATCTTTCTTGGAGTAACTGAAGATTTCTAAAATAAGGCACAGAAAGAATTAATCATGAAGGAAATATTGGTTAATAGAACTATTTCAAATTTAGAATTTTAGGGCACCAGAAGATACCTATAAGAGTACAAGGCAAACTATTTTTGTTTATTATGAAATCAGTTCTCGATAAGCTTTCGATAAGTTAAATGTATGATAGATAAGTTCTTGGTTCTTATTAAATATTTGATTATTTTTGGAACTATGTTTCAAGTGACTACAAAACACCAGGAATTATGTAGTGGTCTATTTACATATATTATTTAATCTATTCTTTACCACAACTGTGCAAAGTATGTAGTAATATTTACAGATAAAGAAATCAGTGCCCAGAAAGATTTAGCAATTTACTCATACTCACTTCTAATGGGAGAGAGAGCTACAGTTTAAGCCAGAAACTTCTCTAAAATCCAAATTCTCTCTACATTCTGTCCAGATTTTCTTAAGTCAGTACCTACAGGCAAACATATTTTATGTGATCTACTCAGTATTTATAGTTCATTGTAAGTTTGAATAGAAAGATCTAAGTATCATCTTTAAATCCCAGAACCTTTCAGTGGGTTCTTGAATTTGACTAATTTAGCATCTAAACAAGCTAGAGGCAACACTGAAGAGGAAGCAGAAGAGGAAAGGAGAACTCTGATAGAAAAGAAGTAATGAGGACTCAGCAGAAGTCTGAGTAAGGAGTCATGGAAATGAACAGGTAGACATCAGGTTACCCTGAGGCGGAGCAAAGTTAATTCTGTGAAATGCAAAGAGACCGCTGGTCCAGAAATTTGTAGAATTCCTTCAAGAAAGAACTCTGCTAAGTTCTCAAGTGTGAGCCTGGAGAAGTTCCAGAATTTCTCTTCTACTCAGTTGCTCTCTGAGAGAATTACTCCAAGGGTCTGAAATGTTTCTTCCACTTCTGATATTAAACAAATCTCCCTGTGTATCTACAGGAGGTCCATGTATTGAGCCCAAGAATACTCAGCCTTTGCAAAATAGCTGATACCAAATAACTGTTAGCATTTAACTGACACCACATTTATCTACAGCTAATGATTTTTTTCTGTTTATTTTCCAAAGTATTGATTAGCTACACTGCAGTCAATGCTTAAAAGAGCTGAACTTATTTAAATCACAAAACTCTTCTTTGTCATTTTCTGTGAACTTCAGGTTTCATTTCTACCAGGTATGTGTGTTATAAATCAAATTCAAGTGGGTTGAATATTACTAGACCAGTAGCACTAATTCAGTGCTCCATGTGACTCTGTTGGCCATTTTAGCATATATTCCTTTTACATATGCACCTTACCCATATGTTTCTTTTTTTTTTTTTAAGAGAAAGCGAGAGAGAGAGAGAGAGAGAGAGAGAGAGAGAGAGAGAGAGAGAGAGAGAGAAGAGAGAGTTTTTAATATTTATTTTTTAGTTTTCGGCAGACACGACATCTTTGTTTGTATGTGGTGCTGAGGATCAAACCCAGTGCCCCGCATGTGCCAGGCAAGTGCATTACCGCTTGAGCCACATCCCCAGCCCCCATATGTTTCTTTTATGTAACTAAATACATTGTGCAACCTCTGCTCCACTCTTTTTTAAAAAGAAAAGAAAATTGTGAATCAACCAAAGTCCCACAGAGGGCAGTATGGTTCTAGCTGTTTCAGAAGAAATCCTATTTCATAGTAAAGAATATAAATCTAGTCAAATAAATGAATACAAAATGAAACAGTGATATGAAAATGTGAGATATAGAGATATAGGTTGAAAGATAATAAAAGAGTAGGGTAGAAGACTTCTGATTGTAAATTAATAAATAAGAATCATAAAATTTTTAGAAATTAATGAAATAAAAGTAATTTTATTTATTAAATTTTATTTATTAAATTTAAATTTTAAATTATCCATTATCCCTAAGGTCAGACAGAATCATTCTGATGTCTGTGTATGTGTGTGTGTGTGTGTGTGTGTGTGTATACACATACACATATATTCATAAATATATATACATATAACTTCTATCAGATTAGTTTTGCATTCTTATATTCTTTATGTCATTTAAGAGTTTTCTAGATTGTGTAATTTGTATACTATTTTTAATGGATGGATACAATTTCTTCATAGTTATATATGTTAACTAACCATTTAGTTCTTTTTAAAAAATTATTATTTTTATTTTAACCAGGAATATATGACAGCAGAATGCATTTTGATTCATTGTACACAATTGCAACACAACTGTTCATTTCTCTGGTTGTATATAATGTATCATCACACCATATGTGCAGTCACACATGTACATAGGGTAATGATGTCCATCTCATTCCATAATCTTTTCTGCCCCATGCCCCCTCACCATTTAGCTCATGATTCAACTTTAGATATATTAAATGTTTTTTATAGATTAATGCTATAATAAATACTTTTGCTTAAATTTATATATTAATTTTTAATGTTTCCTTGTAACATGTTCTCCTAGCATAATGAATAGTTAATACCTATTTAGGTACTAACATGTAACTATTCCTTATAACTGTCACCAAATTCTTTACAGACATATACTCATTTATGCTGTGTAACTATAGATAGCTTCAACAACATGTAATTATACTCATAATTTTATTTAATACTAGAAAAATGATACTCCAGTTTGATTTTTTATATGATAAAGAATTGGTTGAGAAAAATAGTCCAGAACTCAAAATTATAAATTATATCTGAAAAATCTTGGAATAAGTGGTGTTGAAATAGAGTACAAAATCATTTCAAAGATCTCTTGGGAGAGGCAAATGAGAGAAGGGAGGTGAAAATAATTTTAAAATATTGTCTTATCTAAATGGAAAGAAACAATAAAGAAATAGTATACTTTTTCAAGATAAATAATTGAGTCTATAAGGTAATATATAAAAGTGGAGTTTTGAAACTTTGGTTCAACTAGAAAATACTGAATCCATTTCTTACTATTTGCATAGCACTGGGTAAATGCCTTAATTTCCCTGGACAGATTATGCCTACTTAAAAGAATGTTGTGAGGACCTAATTATATACTATAGATTATTATTAATACTTGACAGGTACATAACATATACTCCATAAATATTATTAACATTATTTTCTTTTAGTCAATTATCAATAAAGAGACACATGTCTAAGTATGAGCACCAGGAAGAAAAATTCTTTAAGTAATTAAAAAATATAGTATGATTTCCAAATTAACAAGGTAATAATATGGAGCATATTCCAACTGTATCAAACTCACAGAATAAGAATTGAAAGGGGAAAAAGATATAGTAAAGTTAAAACTAAGCCATATATATATATATATATATATATATATATATATATATATAGTTAATGAAAGAAAAAAATGCAAAGCAAAGGGATTTTTGAGCAGTGAAATTATTCTGAGTGATACTCTAAAGGTGGATATATGCCATCATGCATTGACCGAAACTCACAGGTTACAGCAAATCATAGAACGCAATAGTAATATATCAATTTTGGCTTATCAGTTTTAACAAATGCTGCCTAATTAAAGATCCTAATAATAGGGAAAAATTGGGGATGGGGAAAATAAGCTTGTAGAAATTCTGTGTTTTCCACTCAACTTTTCTGTAAAGCTAAAAGTGCTCAAAAAGTAGTATATTAAGTTTAAAAAGATCTATACAAATCTCTGCTACACGAGAGACTATTTACAACATATTTTTGTCAACTATGAAATATAATAAATTTATATTCACTTTTAATATGTTAATTGTTTTGAAATTAATATTTCCATAAGGTATTATTAAGACCTTATGAATTTTAAACAATTCACATGTATGTAAAATTTTTTTGTCATTATGATCTCAAGAAGATATCAAAGGAAAATATTGTGTTCATGCCTTATGAAAAAATGGCTAACTTTACAGAAAAAATAAGTTGTTGAGTGAAAATACAGAGTAATTATTCTGATTATTTTTTGGATCTTGGAAAGAGTCATTGTTGATCAAGATGCAAAAAATGTTAAAAACAAAAAAAAATCAAATAAATAAAAACATACATGAAGACACAAAATAGTTTATCAATCATGACAGAAATTGAGGGTGAACTATAATCCATAAAAAGGTCTATGTTCTTAAACTAGGTTTGGAAAATGATAGTTCATTACTATTTATAAGAATCAGAATGAAGCCAGTCTCAGGAAGTCAGGGTCACATATTTCCTCTTATATGCAGAAGCTGTGAAGAAAAATAGGAAAGAAAAAGAAACCACTTGGAAACAGAAGAGAGAGTGGTAGAATGGAGAAAGGAGGTGAGGAGGGAGTAGAGGAGAGAAAGGGGAGGTATTCAGAAAGGAAATACAGCAATGTATGCTGTCATACATCAATTAAATTTTTTAAAAGGAAGCTATGAAATCTGAAAGTAGGTGCAAAAGAGAAAGAGAGGAGTAACAACATTAGTATCGGAAGGCTGACTGTAGGGTTGAAAGACCTACATGAATGCAAAGTAGGGAGCCATGTATTGATAGAAGGGACATTTGTGAAGAAGTTATGCAATTGTCAACTTCTGCATGACAAACTATACAGTAGCTAAACATTAAAGGTGAGAACACCAATTAGTACAAATTTGATGAGACTGTAATTAAATGAAAACTTTTAATGTTTCTTTTCAAATTTGAGTAATCTAAGTACTTCATGAAAATTAACTCAATCTTCACCCTAATAACCCTGTAAAGTTAGCATGATTATAAGATGTATTTTCAACTGAGGAAAAGAAAAATTATAAATAAATCACAGATTTTTGTTTTAGAAGTTCCATTGAAAATGATGACTTCCTTATAAGTCAAAAGAAAGGGAGTAAAATACACAAGATTAGATAAAACTTAACCACAGAGGATATTAATAGAAAAATAAATGTTGTGGTACAAAATTTTAGGGAACACATTTGCAAATCAAAAGAAATGTATGATTTTTGGGGGGAGGGGAGAAATAATAAATACCACAAAAGACTAAAAAAATTGAAAAATTTTAAATGTACACTTTGAAAAATTTGAAGAAACAGATTCACAGGCAATTTCTATCTAATATCTAAAAAAAAAAAGATACTTCAGGTGCATTAAGGCAAGAAAGTAGTATTCACTACCAAAAAACCTATAGAGATAATCAAATAAGCACTTGATAAAATAGACTTAGCCATTCCTAACAATAACACTAAATAAAAAACAGACTGAAAAGAAACTACTTAAATTTAATACTTGGGTATTTGCAAATCACACAATAAGTATTATTGCTATAAAGAGTAAATGTTTAAATAATTAATGATAAATAGCAAAGGCTGAAAGCAATGTCATTTTAAGGTCAAAAATTGGACAGAGAAGACTGCTTTTAAGATTAGATTTCAATATTGGCTGGAGGTGCCCTGAAAGCAGTAGGGTAAAGATCAAATTAGTGTTGGTATTGGAAGACAGAATTTCATTTCTTTCTTCTCTTAATATAATTTTGTACAACTGAGGAGATCTAGAAAAATCTATCAAAGTTAATATGGGAAAAAAGAATCTAGATACAAGACACACATTCAAAAATCGGTAGTTTTCTCTTTATCTTGCCGTCACCTTTAAATGAAAAATCTTTAGACTCATTTATAGGGCGTAAACACACAAGCAAAAATACTTAGAAACTAGCAGAGTGAAATTGATTATGTAAATAAAATATGCATATATAAATTTACCAATGTACATAATAATTTGTATAATACATTATATAAAAATATGTGAAAAATCTTATAGGGCCATAAAAATGTTCTAAATAAGTGAAAGAAATTGTATAGTGCTGGTTAAAATTGCAGCCAATTTAAATAAAGTCTGCCAACATCTGTTAATATTATAAAACCTTTAATTAACTCAGTATTCTCCTGAAAATCTTATACTAAATAAATAACCATTATGGATATATATGGAGAAATATTTTGTTATATAATATTTATGGAAATAAAAAAGTATGGAAATAATCTAAGCATTCATTAGGAATATGAATTGTTGACTATATTATGTAATATTATGTAGTCAATATAATATTTTAGACAATGTATGATGTTACAAAATCAACAAAAATAGAATGCTTTGAAGTTGTTCCAGTGTTCTTATTAGTACCTTGGAAACTTGATGAAAATATATTTACAATGAGAACTTTTAATATGTTTCTTTTGAAATTTGAACAATCTAAAAACTACATAGACAATTATGGAGTACCTTTCTATTTCTTTGTAAAATGCTGTTATTAAAAAGTCCCACAGGAAAGGGAGGAACAAATTATCATGTGCTGCATCACAACTGACATCAAAACCTAGTGGCCTAAAGAAATGGTTCTTACATGAATTAAATTGCTTCTTGAGAAAAATTTTTGATTATCAAATTATGTGCCTGACACAAGTTAGTATATCAAATTAGTACCGCAACCCAGACATTCTGCTTGTCTTGTCCACACAGTACTTGTCAAGTCAATAAAATACACAATGAGGACTGAGATGGAGCATGACAGCAATATGGTAACTGAGCTTCATAATAAATCAAGGCTTAAGAAGACTGCCATCTATAGCCCACATGGCAACAGATTTTTTTAGTAAAGGGCTAAAATTTGCTGCTTCCTCTTCCTCCTTCTCCACCTACATACCAATACTTTTTCTCATTAAAGACTTGGTCTGAGACAATAAAAACTATATTTTGATCATTTGTCATCTATTCTAATATAAAAGGGTTTGAATGGAACAGGGTCTGAGAGGGGTCTTGTTGCCTTAATTAAAGGACCATTGGGTTGGTCTATCAGGGATGGCACACTTCTTTAGGGAACTCTGTTTCAATTCTTGGTGAGATGAAAAAAGTATATATTTTCTCTTCGATTTTCTGAGATGTATCCAGTTTAGAGTGGTGGTTGATGGGGCGTATCAAGTACCCACACTCTAGACCTAGGGTATTGTTAAGCACCCTACAATGTAAGACTAACCTTTTACAACAAAGAATTGTCCTGTCCGAATTGTCACTAGGGCAATGTGAAGAAACTCTTAAAGAAGTGACAGTGTTTATTAAATAAAATACAGAGCTATAATTTGGGCAGGTCAGGGTTGGGTAAGAAAGCTCTGCTCTCCTCAGTGTCAGGATAGAGGGCTTACCTGAAATCATGTGAGGCTTCTCTGTTGGAGTTTTAATACTAGTTGCAAATGAGACCTGGGCCTGTCAACTGGAACAATCCACAGTTACCTTCTCCTTGTGGTCTTACTTTTGTCTTAAGGATGTAGCTAGACTCCAAGGTTGAGATTTCAAAAAAGTAAAAGAAAGAGAAAAAGAGACAAGCCATGTGACCTTTAAGAATGAGCTGCAGAAATTCACATGGGTCTACCAGATTCTTCTTGATTGGGTTAGTCACAAAGCTTTGTGAGGTTCAAGAGGAAGGGAAATAGACCCCACCTGTCAATGGGCATAGCAAGGTTGTAGAAATGTGAGAACCGAAATACTGCTATAGCCATTTTGTATGTCTTTTTAAAATTTCTTACTGGCATATTATAATGAATTATGATTGTGGGATTAATTATGTTACATTCATATATACACATATTTATTTGATCCATATCATTCCTCAGTACCTTCCAGTTCCCCACCCTCTCCTTCTACTGATTCACTTGCTTTATTCTACTTGCTGTAGCCAGTTTTGAAAAAAAACTGACTTCCTATTTAAAATGAGACTAATAGTGTTTACTAGAGTTATTAAAATTTCTAATCATCCATTAAAGAATAACATTGATTAATAACAAGTTTGGACAGGAGTTCAATGTTCCAGTTAATAGTTCTAGCTTTTTGCTAAAAAATTTAACAGTCTTGGTGTGGATCTCCTAAAAGTCAAAGGGAAATCAATGGAGGAAAATGACTAAGGTATGGGAGGAGGGAGGGAGGGAGGAAGTGCTGGGGAGTGATATTGGACAACTTATATTGTTATACTGTGTCATGTATAAATATGTAACGACAACTCCCATCATTATATACAACTGTAATGCACCAACAAAAAATGTGTGAAAAAACAAATACAGAAGTGTTGGAAATGTTAAAATTGGAGAGAATTTAAAAATACTATTACACAGACAAGATACAGATGCTTTAATGACTTAAGAGGTGGGTGTGATGAGTAAAGAGATGAGAAATATTGGTGGAAAAATGCAAATATCAAGAAAATCCAGATGGAAATTCTAAAAGAGGAAAAATATGAGATTGTGGTGCTGCAGATGTTGCTCAATGGTAGAGCATACAGTTAGCATAAGGAAGACCCTGGATTCAGTTGCAAGTACTGAAAATAAGTAGGGAAAAAAAGAAGGAGGAGGAGGATGTGGAGGAGGAAAAGGAGGAAGGGAAAAAATATATAAGATCTGAATTGAAAATGTCAAAGGATAGATTTCATAGAATCATAGAATATTTAAAATCAAAGAAGAAATGATCAGTAAAATTGACTTTAGGGTAACAAATAACAATTCAAACATAAGCCCAGAGGCAAAAACAAAACAAAAAAAACCCAAAACAAAACATAAACAAATAAAAACACAAAACTCTCTTGGGAGGGCTCAGGAGATAAGGGGAATCAGATGAATCCATGAGTCTAAAACTTTGGAAATAATACAGGATCAATGAAAAAGAAAATAGTGTAGTTCTGCACAAAGTCACGGGGACCTGTATTATTGCCCAAGGTACAATTTATTGGAGAAATTATCTTACTCAATTTTGTAAACTCAAGCATCTGGAAGGTCATGATATCACTAAGTAATTGATGATTTGAAAATAAATATGACTCCACTTACCTCATTAAGACCCTTTCATGTCTTTGAATTCCTCTTAGCATAATGCCTAAATGATCTCAACTCAGTCTGTCTCTCCAGCCTCATCATGTTATCTGTTTCTCACGTGTGTACCAGGGCCTTTGCATGTGCTCTTTGTCATTCCCGATGCATACTTCCCTCTACTCTTCACCTGTAGAACTGTTTTTCTTCAAGTTTTGGCTAAAATGTCATTTTCTCAAGCAATATAGCCTTAACAGTTTAAACACAGGTCAAAGAGGGTAGCAATATAGATGCAGAAGCCCACAGTGTTCTAAATTCTCTTTCCATTTCACTTACCAAAGTCTCCATTTACACAACTAAGTGTGCAATATTTCCTCCAAAATATATAAACACCATTAAGGCAGGAATCACATTTGTTTTGTTCAGTGTTTTATCCCCAGTACTTACATAGCATAGTATAAAATGGAAGAGGAGAGTCTTGGAATGAATGTGTTTTTCTAAAAAATTAGTCACTTTATCACTTTTGATGGAACACTTCCAGGGGTGGACATCCTACTACTCCTGAAGGAAAGTCATTTTTTTTTTAACAATTCCATTAAAAATGCCTTTTATTATTGGCCATAAATCTGTGTCCTTCTAATTTTGGTTCTTTGGTTTCCAATTTTACATAACAAACAAGTGATTCTTGAGGGTCTTGAGGATCATATGAGACTTTTCTTGTTGAATACATTCATTTTCGAAAGATCAGAGTCATTTTCCACAGTGACAAGAAGGATATTACATGCTGATGCTTGCAAAGAAAAAGCTAAAAAGCTAGATAAGTGGGAGAAAAGGATAAAGGCAGAGACGTTTCACACAGAGTAAAAGTAAACTATTGCATTTGTGGTTCCTTAGTCTCAATAAAAGAAAGACTTCATTGAAGTAGCCTTCACATTTTCCTTCTCTTCTGACTGCTCTCCTTTTAGCCCATCTTCTCCTCGTATATTTGGATTTTACATATTTATGACATTTAACATATGACTGAGGATATTGACATCCACTATTCACTATGTTATTTTTTTATTTTCTGGAAATATGGCTGTGCTCACACTCTGCAGTCCCCACAGGCATAAACAGAACACCTTAGAAATAGAAATATATATAGAAATAAGGCTGAACTTGGTGACTTTAAACTTCTTCTTGGACCCTAAAGAGTTACCACCCAGTGTGACATAATCTATGAAGGTCTTGCACTCCCAAATCTTCATTGTTTGCCTCTAAAGCTCGAGCCCTTAATATCTGGGGTGGATGCTATATATCGTCTCTTTTATTATGCTGCTCCCATCTTTTCATGAAAAGTGCTATGGTTCCAGTGACTCATAAAATGGAGAAAAGACTCCACAGGAATGAGGATTTACAGTCACTTAGCCCTGCCACTAGCCTCCTCACACACGGCTGCTTTATCCTGTTTACTTGATCACTGTTATTCTACTAAATTTCAGCAATTATAATTTCATAATAATTATAATTTCATATATATATATATATCTATCTTTAAACATGCATTCAAGTTAATTACAAAGACGTCTAATCTCAGAATTACATTGAATTGCGAGTTCTTTGCATTGGAAATAATTTTAAGGACTGTGTTTTCCTGGTAGTAGCACTGTATGAACAAGCAATAAAACATCTGGATAGTCTCAGTAATCCATCTACTCTGTGAACTTGTCTAGTAACTAAGAGTTCACTTCTTATGGGATAGCACATTCTATCTTTACACATTACTGAGCATTACAAATACCCTTATTTATTTTATACTAAAATTTTACAGTTGGTTAGTGCTAACTAATGGGATTAGGTCTATTTACTCTCTTCAACAATTTTGTATTAATTTGAAGATTATAATCACACTCTATTTAATTTTCTACATTTAAGCAAAGCTTTCTTGTATTTTTTTTGCACCTTGATGTCAAAGCCCCACAAAATCTTATATATAAAGTACTTTTCCACTTTTATACAGATTTGCATAATTTTTAAAAACATTTTTGAGTTTTGGGGTAAGAATGAAATGGAACATTTACCTTCTACCACAATCACCCCTCACCATGCAAATCCAACAACAAACAGTAGGAACATACAAAATATAATCTGTCATTACTCTTCAAGGCACTCAGCTTTAACCATGTTTTTACTCCACAAAAATATATTACTTCTAATCAATTCTGTGATTTCATATATATATTTCCATTTTTAAGACCTTAAAAGCAAAACATCATTCATATAAAGTTTCAGGAATGTACAGGATTATGAAGAATAGAATCATAATCACACTTATGAAACAAGAAACATTATTTTAATGTCATTATGTTTATGCCTGTTTTTAAAATTTGTTTTAATACACTCATATACATTTCAATATAGTTAACATCATGCTATTTTTCTAGGTTTTTAGTTTAAAAATATTTTCAATGAATACACAATCCATACTATAGACATGCTCTAATTTACTGAAGCAATCTTTTATTGTCAAAACAATTTCTTATTGGCCATACTACTGAAAGCACTATACAGATTCTATGTGATTCCAATTAAAATTCCAATGTCATTCCTTATAGAAATAGAAAAGGTAATCATGAAATTCATTTGAAAAAAAATGAGAGACCCAGAATAGCTAAAGCAATCCTTAGTAAGAAGAGTAAAGCAGGAGACATCACCATATCAGACCTAAACTGTAATACAAAGCTATAGTAATGAAACAGCATGGTATTGGCACCAAAAATAGACATGTAGACCAATGGTACAGAATATAAAACACAGAGATAAACCCAGATAAATATAGTTATCTTATACTAGACAAAGGCACCAAAAACAGTGGAGAAAAGATAACCTCTTCAACAATAGTGCTGGAAATCCATATGCGGCAAAATAAAAATATTCTTGAACATTTTCTTAATGTTTACAAATGTCCCTTATATTGATGTGATGAACTCAGTTGTAAATCGTGCTTAAATTTGTTCGCTTCATGCATTAATTTGTTTTGTGCTTGCTGGCTTAAAAGGATGGATGTTTTAAAGTTCTTAAAATATCTGTAATCCCAGTGGCTCAGGAGGCTGAGGTAAGATGTTCATAAGTTCAAAGCCAGCTTCAGCAACTTAGCAAGACCCTTTTATAAAATATAAAAAGGGCTGGGGATGTAATATATATATATGTTTGCATAAAACTGAATGTCAAATATATTACAGTTTTTCTCCTGATTACTTTTACTTGTTTATGACAAAGTATTTGATTGTTTTGTATATAAATATGTTACCTTTAGCATTAAAACACAAAACTTTATGGTGAAGCTTTACTTGCATGTATACTTTTAAATAGGCTTCCTAATATGCATTTCTTATTAATATAGAATTTAATTTACTGTGAGTGATGCTGGGGGTACAACACAACTCCAACTGGCACAGAGCTACTTGAAACTTTCCACAGGAGAAGCAGACAGCCCATCACGTAGACACTGACATTAGTGTGGGACCAAATGCTCCTTTCCTTCACCAATCAAAGAAATTTGCATTTATGTGAATTATTGTCGCTTTATAAAAAATATAAGATTGAAGAATAACTCTTTATTTGTCAACATCTGAACATTTCCAGGTGTAAGTGTTTTAAGGCCTTGGGTATCACTGACTGCTCCAGATGCCTGAATTTGTATATATGTAAAAACATAAATAGGCACATACAATCAAGATATATTAATAAATGCCAAATAATTCATAAAAGCAGTTACAAATAAAAGTTTTTAAAAGATGCACATTATGCAATTTGAGTTCTTCTCAGTTGTACTCATGAACAAAAAACACTTTTTTTTTCCCTTTGCTTGTCTTTCAGTTCTTCCTTCCCCAAAAGGAAGCTATTAAAATGTATTGGTTTGTGTAAAATCATCAGCTATGATTCAGTCATGCAATGCTGATACTACCCAGAAGTGGCAGCTGGGAGGCTTCTGGTTAGATAAAGAAAAAATAAAAATTATATGTACCACTGTCACCAAAACATCATTTATCTCATGTCATAGAGGGTATTTGGAATTTTACTTTATTGTTGATAGGGTACTTAATTCATCTTATAATACTTTAATTCATTCTAATTTTAGTAAGCAGCATTAGTTTCATAACAATAAAAATTCTCTATATTTTTCACAGATTGCTTTAGAATATATAAATGATTCCACCGGCTATAGATTGACATTATGCTTTCATTTTCTAAAAAAAGAAATATGGCAAACAGAAGTTGACTAGAAACATCCAAATTGTATTAATACCAATATCAAGTAAGTTTCTTTGATTTGATTGTAAATAAGATGAACTTGTCAAAAATTTGTTAACTTCACAGATTTTATAGATTACAAAAATACAGAATTATACCTTTACTATAGCTGAACATTTGTATTTAAATACATTTATTTGTCTTATTTTCATGAAAGAAGTCAACTTATTTCAGGTTCGCTAATAATTCCAAGGCTAGAAGGAACCAGTTGTCCTATTTTGGTATTGAAATCTTAAGTTTTTTGAAAAAAAGGAAGCCTGACTTCCTTTTTCAGCATCTTCTAGACACACTTAGATGTCATAGTCACTGCCGATTCACCATTCAGGCCTTTACTGCCTGATCAGCAAGTTATCCAAAAACCTTTGCATCAGAAATCCTTGGGAGGAATCACTTGAGCAATGAAGGCACAGAAGCTCAGTTTGTGAAGATACTGGTGCTCATGAAGCAGAGATTTATTGTATTTTAAGTTATAGCTGCGCTAGTATAACTCTGATGTATATTAATCCTAATACCTGTTTTAATCATTTTCTACTATGGTTGAGTAAAGTGTCGGGGATGAGATGTATCTGTCTTGTTTTGTTTGAAGTTCCACATCTATAACCTTGGTCGCAATACAAGGTTCATTTCAATGTTTTGAACATATTTTCATAGTGGTATTGATATTATTTCATTCCATTTGAGCCAGATAGGTCACATGGAGCAGACCTTCCCAACTGTTTTACCCACGCATAATAGGTCACAGGCCTGTGAGATAATGATATCCTCTGTTCTCAGGGTGCCCTGGTGAGACCTGGGGGAAATGAGAACTCCCATAACTATCAACAGCCAAGAGAAGCCTTAGCAATTTATTCTAACTTGCCACAAATGTTATTTTGAAGTGCTATATTATGAGAAAAGCCAGAAAGCAATGATAGCAAGTAAAGAATAGGTTTGTCTCACTTTGCAATGAATACAGATTGGCATATATTTCCTAGTTATCTCTCAAAGATGAAGTGAATAGTTACCATTTGAAAGATATGCCCTTAGGCTGAAAATATTTTAAACTTGTGAAGATTACTATAGTATGTGATTTGCCTTGATAAAATAAATAAAGAGCTGAAGGTAGTTATAAAGATATTAAAGTAAATTCTGACTGAAACTTCCAATAAAACAATATCACAAATTACACACACTCACACACACACACACACACACACACACACACACACGAGTGCACATGTGCATACACATTTCCATACAGAGCTGATCTGACTCAGTTCCAAACTGAATATTTCATTCCTGAATGCATCCAAGGCCTTTCTCTTTTCTATCTAGTAAACTGCTAGAAGTTTTTCAAATTTATTATTTTTTACATTTTTGTTACCAGGATTAACAATTGACTCTATTTTTCATGCCTTTTGTTCATGTAGAAACAGTTTTTATCACTGCATAGGTTACTGCATATATACTGGCTACTATGCAGACATGGCAAGTAGTAAGTCTCTATCTATATTAAAATTATTGATTTCTGCATATTATTCTGGAGGGGTGAAATTCAAACTATGCTTCAACAAATGAAATATGTCAGGTTCTTCAGACATTCTAAAAATTCAAATGTTAAATTTTCCAATGTAAAACATCTTCTCTAAATATACTTTATCTAAATGTAATACTTTTCTTTACAAACAGGTGAAATAAGAAATATTATCTTTATCATTACCTGGAGATTCAACCATTGAATCAATGAGAAAAGCTGTATTTATAGAAAAAAATTTAGAAATTGTTTATTACATTTACTATCGATCCACTAATGGGATAATCATGGAGTTAAACAAAAGAATATTCCATATGCCAACCTATTTATCTCCTGACCAAACTCTGCTCACGCTCTAACCTTCTCTGTCTGCAGACTTGTTTTTTTTTTTTTGTGCAAAATAAGAGGTCAAATTACCTCTTATTTTGTTATATCTTTGCCCAGACAGGAGGTGGTACCCTGATTCAACAATTGGCTGTTTGGTCCACATTCCCTTTAACACCATTGCTTTAGGCACAGAACAAAAGGCAGTTTTAACTAATCTTATTATTAGCAGAAGAAAAACCATCTATGTGGGTTACATTGACATCACTAAGAAATGTGAACCTCTTTCTTTCATAAAGGTGGATAAATAAGTGCCAGAGGGTTTCCCACTATGGTTTACGGGATGCAGGTTTCAAAATACTAGTCATCATCATAATAGTAACAATTAAGTTTATACCTTAGTAGTGGATGTTAAGTAAGATGTCATGCATAAATCAAATCTTAATAATTAGTTTTTTCCCTTAGTTTTTTATTTGAGAATAGATTTATGATCTGATTTATGTTTAATTGTCAATAGCTCTTTGCTGTTTAGGGGTTCTCCACCATCATGTATACTCCCAACCTACCAAGATAAAGTATTAATGATTTGCCAAATATTGTTGTGCTTAAAACCAATCAAAAACTTCTTAAAATTATGTCTTACCCTCAGAAAACAAAAACCTCATTTTATAAATGTAGCATTCTTTTTCAGTTACTTTAATAAACAAGACACAGGAGCATATGTGTGTTCAAAGGCAGAGTCCCTCACCCCTAATAGTAAAAAGAGATACTATCCATTATTTAGTCAACAAATTAGGAAATAATTAAGCATTAATAAAAATGTCTGGTTTTTCAAGTAACTTCTAATGTATGTGTTACTATGCTAATTTCCCAAATAAGAGGCTTAAGATAACCCCAAGTGACTCAGTCATAGCATGGCAGCTTAAATCTGGGTATATTTTGATGCAAAGCTTATAGTCCTTTTTTGCATACCATGTTTAGTCAATTACCTACTTTGTATCATTTTGGGAGCCAAAAGAAAATCTATCTTGCAGAGGCTCCTGTGTCATTTGTGAAAGTTTCCAAAAACACAACTCCATCCTCCTTTTGCTGTCCCTGCTGCTCATCGCAAAATGAATGAGGGTTTTGCCAAACAGATTGTGTTGCTGGCAGGACTAAAAGCATGAACAGTTCTTTGCCTTAAAAAGGATCACTGATTCTTACCAATTAAATACATTTTGATATGTTCTCCTTACCCATCATCTCAGGGCCTTACAGCCATTACATCTTTTTTTCTTGTTACAGTTAGAGCAGAGATGGACCAGTCCTTCATGTCACATACTGAAATGAGTTAGTGTTGACTGATCCAGTTCATCCACATTCCAGGCAGGGATCCCCAAACCTATTACTATTAATCTGAAAGTGTTTTTCAAATAAATGTCATTGAAGCAGGAAAAAAGGACTGCTCCAAGAGAAGCAGCTTCCCTCTCCTTTCCTTTCTTAATTTTGGATATACAGTACTTAATTAACATCCATTCTGTCCTAGTCATTTTGCTGAGTGCTATGGGTCATGAGTAGAGTACAAAGAAGAATGAAGAAAGGTCAAAGCCAGAGTAGAGAAAGGGCTGTGCAAGCCAGAATCAGTTCCTACACCTGTCTTGAAATACAGTAACATTGGGTATAGGTCTTCAACATATGACTTATGGGGAACACAACCCAGTCCATAACAATGCCCATTGATCAACAGCAATAACATGCAATAGAGAGAAGTTAAAGTCAAATGCCATAGGCATAGTAGTTAGTCAGAAGTTCAAATCCAAAGCCTGCCACTTCCCAATTGTGTTAACAGTGGTGAGTTTTCTTAACCTTAGTGCTTCCTTCCTTAGTAGATGTAACAAGGACAATAAGTATCCTTTCTCCTATGGCTATCATCAAGTATTTTATATCTAATTAGAAGGTAAATTGAAATGAGAAGCTACTATTAGTTGTAGATAAATAGTTTCAAAGATGTTGTTACTCTTCTTTCTATGGTAGGCATAGTATTTTAGGAATTGTGAGAATCAAATGTAAGAGAAAAGACAGAGGAAATTAAATGCTTACACTATTTTTTCTTAATGAATTTATTTTATATAAATATAGTTGTGAGGCTAGGCCTACACAGAGAAAGATGCTTTAGATTTCAGAAATGTGTAGCTTAATTCATTCTTTAAAACAAATCTTTACTGAGCATTTATTATGTGTCAGAAATTGTGCCAGGCATTTTGGAGACAGCAGTGAGCAGAAATCGCTATTCTTGGGGAATTTATATTCTAGAATTAAAATATGTCACCTCCACTTCCAGAATTGGGCAAAATAAGGTCCATCAAATAGGGAAAATAAATTAATTAAAATAAATTTACAACATAATACAAGTTGGCATTACATTGTTATCATGTGGTCAAAAGATAGATAGGCATAATACTAGCTCTGGGGCTGTAGGACTGGATTCCACAAGTGCCACCCCATCTCTGAAATACAGGTTTGAGACCTGCCATCCCTCACCATTGCCCAGGCAGACTTTCCGCCCCGCCCTGCCTGGCTGCGCGTGTGGAACAGGAGGAAGCGCTGGCCTTAGGGTCCCTCAGGGCTGCGCTGCCACCACCAGCCTCTGACATCCCGCGCCAGGTGCGCAGCCAGCGCGCATTTTGAAGCGGCGCAGCATACCCGGTAGCCAAGAGCAGGCCGGGAGCCCGACCCGCCGGTCCCAGATCTTGCTGTCCTGATCGCCAGAGTGAGAGTGACTCTGGCTTCAGCTGGTGTCTGCAAGCTCACGTCACCTGTTTGACAGCCTCCCACCAAATCAGAGGGCAGCACTCGCCAGGAACCCCGAGCGTCACCGGCTCCCGCAGATTAGAACTCGCCTCTCATAGTTCCCCCCTTCATTCCATTTAAAGCTCCCACTGGCTTTAAGAAAAAGTTAAGTGTGAGCTCAGTTTCTTCAGCGCTTTCTTCCACTGCAAGATGGTAAGTGAGGAACCGGCGTTTGCTAGTCCTCTGGCAAAACCTGGGGCTCTGAAAGTTAATAAACTTTGCACTGAGAATTTATTCCATTTTTGGAGCAAGCTTTCTTTGCTATCTACCAATTAAAATAGATCCTCTCCTGTCTCCTTTTTATTATCATCTGTCTTCTCTCTCTTTCTCCCTTCCTTTCCCACTACCTTTCTCCCTGTTATTTTTATCCTTCATATTTCCCCCAAATTTCACCTATTCACCTGCACTTACTTTTCATTCCTCCTCTTCTTCCAGATTATGCACATATTTGCAAACACTTGGAGTTGAACTACTGTAAGAGTATTTGGGGTTTGTTTTCTTCTCAGGTGTCAATTGCCTAATAGTTTAGCTTGGATTCCAATAATACCCTCAAGGAAGGAGTCTGCAAACATGCTTTTAAAATGAAAACAAGAAAAATAGCTCTTGATAAACTTTTGGCTTAACTTCTTTGGTCTGCACTCCCCAAGCTGCACTTGCTTCTGAACTGTTTTTTTTTTTTTCTTTTCTTTTCTTTTTCTTTTCCAAGACTTAACTCACTGGGAACATTAACAAAGTGTGACTTAATTGACTCATTTCCCCCCCCTTCTGTTTATGTTATGACCAAGAAAGTACTCAAGCCAACAAAAGATTCGTATTAGTCAAAAAGAGTTTATCTAAACCTAGGCTCTGCTTGAATAAATGGCTTTTACCTGATTAAACATTGACAAATAATTAGGAATGGACTGTTGTACAAATTAACCCAGGAAGGCTGCATACTTGTCCTTGTTTGGAGATTTGGAAAGAGTGTATGTTTGAGGTTTGAGAAGTGGCAAGCAGGAAGGTACTCCCTGGATCAGAACACAGTGAGAACACACGCCAGGCAGTTAGTGGTGACAGGATAACTTTGCAAGGACATTGAGCCCTAGTGATGGATAGATCTAGACCTTGCAGTCTTTGCTTATTTCTTTCAGCTTTTAGATGTTTACTTGGAGTGATGTTATGTTCCTCTGACTGGAGCTGGGGCAAAGTTTGTTTAATCACCTACAAGGAACAAAGTTTATTTAATTATCTATAGAACAGAGAGAGAGAGAACATATATATACATATGCACTTATGTCTATATCTGTATATGTCTATATGTATGTATATTATACAAGTATGTATGTACATAACTATATGTATGTGTATGTATATATATGCATATCACATATATACATTATATATATATATATATAATTTGCATATACATTATACACAGCATGTGTTTGTGTGTATCTCTATTCAGATTCCCATAAGATCCAACAGAATGTTAGTTTGGAGGAGAAGAGGAAGGGAAGCATAAAACAATTATTGATTCAGAAGTTAGTCTATAAGATGTCATATTCTGCTTTTTCATCCTTTTTAATGGGTTCTTCGTCTTCCAAGGTGATTAGAAATAGAAATATAATTAAGATAGTTCTGACTGGCATATTAGGTGAGCTAGGCATTACAACAGAAAATATAAATATGATTCATCCAATAGTAGTCTATTCATCCAATAGTAGTCTATTTCCACAGGTTCAAGAGACCTGTGGAAATGTTAGGAAAGTCATAAGAGCTGATTCCTTTTAAGTTATTAAATTAAACCACTCAAAATTTAATCTGGATCTAAATTTAACATCTTCTCTGTTTCTTGATTAACTGCATGTAATTTCTCTGTGTTTCTCCCACCCTTCTCTCCCTCCACATCTCCATTGCCCAATCTCCTGGGACACCCCCCTCCACCCCAACTCCTTATACTGAATTTCACAGAACACCATTCTGCCTTGCCAAGACCAGTATTTTGCAGGAGACCAGAGTTGTAATTGCTCGTATTCCACTACACCGTCAGAAACTAGTGTTGACGTTTCCACGGAGACTTGGGTCTCTTTCTGGGCTGCTGGTCTCCTGGACAACAGTGAGCCCCAACAAGCACCACAGGCACAGGGTAAGTTCAGCTCTTCTGCTTTAGTGGTAGACCTGGAGCCCTTTTCAAGCAATGTGGCTGCAAAGCATCATGGTCTGGGACTCTAGAAAAGGGATGTTATAAACAATTTAAGTTAGTCCAAAGAGTCTTGAATTTTACAACCTTAACTTCTTCTATTTGTACTTGCCAAATAGTGAAAATGGGATTCTTCCTCTTTCTTGCTGGACAACACATGTTTCTCCCTCTACTTTATAGTACTTGGAGATTCCCAACTCACTGAAAGAAATTTTCTGGGTCATATTTTATAAACAATATCCTAGTAGAATGTTTTTGGAGTCAAGATACTAGTTACAACATTTTTTTTGAAATTCAGGAAACTTTCCAAAGTATGATAAAGAAACAAGAATGAATAACTTCATCTTTTATTTCATAGAGGAGATTCTATAGACAATGCCTTGTAAGTAGAAACAATTATTCTCTTACACAAACACACACACACACACACACACAGGATTTCAAAGTTGGAGGGAAATATAACATTGATGGAAAATTATGGATGTGTTAATCTTGACTTGAAGGTTAGTGAACATTTTTATAAAATTAAGTGAATTTCTGTATAAATAGTTAAGTTTCTCTAAAAAGTTTCAGATGTCTTAGAATTAAATACCTATACTATTGTTTGCCATATGCTCCTTTGGTGGACACAGGGGTTAAGGAAAGGCACACAAAAAATGAAAACCTAAAAATGTTGAAGCAGACTTACATATCATGGATAAAGTTGTTCAGTTTTACTTTTTTACTATAAGCAACAGCAAAGATAAAATGCCCAAAATCTAAACCCAAACTGTTTATAAAATTGGATTCCTGTTTTCTTACTCATTACTCTATTTTAATAAAAAATACTTCAGTAACAGCAGTTTAAGTAGAACAGAGAAAGAGAATGGTATTAATGAGGGGAATAAAGTAAAAAACCAATTAAGCATGCCCAAATGCTTTTGATTAACAGGCATAGCTTGCTGTCAAATATGAAAAAAAATTCTTTGTAAAAGCATAAAAAAATATACAGATGAAAACAGTTGAAACAGAGAAGGTAGAATTTTGCAATTTTTATCATGGTCTTCAGAGAAACAAGGTGCAAATTATTTAAAAGTAGAAATTGCTACTACATCAAATTCTGAATTCTATCCATTAGATTTAACAGGTAGGCAGACAATAAGGGAAATAATAGCATAAAATGTTATTAGATTATCAAGCCAAACACTATATTATTAAGTGTTGAAGCTTAGAAAATAAAATAAAAATTATAAAAAGATAGTGGGATTGCAATATTATGGCTAGTGGGAGGGAAAGGTTAATAAACATTTGAATGAATTAATGACGCAGCTGAGAGAGTCTTTATTAATTTAACCAACAAGAATATACATATAAAGGGAAGAATGTGACCACTTAGTTCCAAAAAGAAAAAAAAATCCCACCTCTTTAAAAACTTTGGCATAGATTGTATAAATATTTGTCTGTCACAGCTTGCTTCCTTCTTCTGAAAGCTTTAAATATTTTGTTCTATTGTAAGAAGCAATAGCTATTTTTAGAAAGGTAATTGAACCTATTGCACTTTGGGAATGGTTTGGTGAGTTCATTGCACATAAGTCAAAAGTGTGTTTTCTATGCTACCCATTTTGTATTTTCTCATAGAGTCATCTTCTAATTCGAGTTTTCCTATTCTGAACTCATGTTCCTGGGAAGAAGCTCAGCTTTCCTCACAGCTCTACAGAAATAAACAGGTATGTGTGGATAGTCAGAACATTGAGACTGGCCATGTACCCTGCAGTCCATTCTCCACTTGCATCCTCCCTTAAGTTCACGCTGCTCCTTTTTCCTTTTAAAATTCACATTGACTCACTTTAGAACTAAAATGAGCATATGGAGAGAGAGAGAGAGAGAGAGAGAGAGAGAGAGAGAGAGAGAGAGAGAGAGAGAGAGAGAGGTGTTAGATGAACAATCTCTCTTCCCTCCCTCCTTCTTTATTTTCCTCTCTCTCTCTCTCTCTCTCTCTCTCTCTCTCTCTCTCTCTCTCTCTCTCTCTCCTCCCCCCCCAATAAAGACACACTCTCATATACACAAATAACACTTTAGGAAGACATGAAGTCAGGCTCTGACTATATCACATTTTAGCTGTGTGACCTATCACGTCCACCTTTTCCTCATCCATGAAATTGGAATATTTATGCGGCATATCTCAGAGGGCTAATGGAAAGACCAAATGGAATCATGTCAGTATTTTAAAATGATAAACATAGATAATTGCTTGGAGAATTAATGATGATGAAAAAGGTTTTTTTCCAGATATTGTTTCATTTTCCATATGTTATTCTTATTTGTTCCCCAAAAGTAATATGATCTACTGAACATACAGACACTGATCAATCAGAGTGTGGCACAAGTCAACTATCTTTTTTTTTTCTTTCTTTCTTTTCTTTTCTTTTTTTTTTTTTGATGTGCAAGGAAGGAGTCCAGGTAAACGTTTCTAAACACCTTTTTTTATATTTAAACAGTTGAATGCTGCTCATTTTCCTTTACACCTACCTGACTCCCTTGTGGTTAAAATTTTAAAAGTCATATAATACCCTCAAATACTTTGTAATGAATGAAAAATTCAGAGCACAAAACTGAACAATCAGGTGGTAGGGGGTTGTTGATTTCCGTCTCGGAGGACGAGAACTCCCTGAAATTGTGTTCATAAAACAAACAGAAGAATAATCAAGTTTAAGAAGGCTGAGGCACAGTGGCATTATTATAAAGTTACAAAGTCAATACAGTGGAGCAACCTTCACCATTGTCTGCTTTTTGCAGCTCCAAGATACTCTGGTTCAGAAGGAAGAAGAACTTGCTAGGCTACATGAAGAGAATAATCACCTCAGACAATACCTGAATTCTACTTTGGTTAAATGTCTTGAAGAAAAGGCCAAGGTGTGTAATAATCTTTTTTATAAGGTCAGGGCAGTGATTTAAGAAAGGAAACCATTTATGTAAAATTTCTTAATTAAAAGCAAGAAGTGTACTCAACAACATGTCGTGGGATATGTGAACAGAATGGATAATATTTCTTAAGGAAGTACATGACTTTCACTAGAACTTTTATGTATTGTTTCTTAGAAGTATCTAGATTGCAGATTCTTTCCAGATATTATTACAAAAGGAGTTTCTTATATATCAAAAGCTAGGGGATTGCTGAGGAAACAGGTTGATCAAAAGGAGAGTTAGGTGGAAGTCAGAGATTTAAAAACTCAGTTGTTTTAATTATCTTCTGACTTTAGGAAAATCATTCTCAATTAGGGATTTGGTTACCTTTAGCTACAAAAACTAAAAATCTGTGAAAAATCTCTCTCAATCTAAGATGCTATGATTACTGGAGCCTAGTATCTTGAGCACCAATTCAGTATATACAATTACATTATCTTTTATTCACATTTTTCTTACACTTTTAAATGAGCTATTTCTAACTCAAAGATAGCTTGCCTATAGTTTCTTTGTGTTCTTTCTTTCTTTAGTTTTATGTTTTTTTAGTATGTGTTTGCCATTATGTTATCATTATTGTTTCTATGACCAATTTCTACTTTACTCTTAGACAAACTATTATTTGATATTCTGTAATCTAAATTGATTATGTGTCTGATGCCTTTACTGAATCCAACAGTTCAGAGAAGAAAAGATATTAGATTTGACTACTGTATAGTAAGCTTTCTTAAAAAAAGGACTAGCCTGGGCTTCTAACTCCAGCCAACATTCCTTGAAAAAGACATTATTAAATTATTAAATGACATTAAATAGCTTTACCTTTCTTGACCTCAGTTCTCCAAGATTTAAAATAACTTTTTTCAAGGGATTGCTTTGAAAGTTAATGAAATAACATAAAGAATGTTGTATAGTGTTTAAACAAGAGTTTTGTCTATATTCAGATAACTTAGGTTTAATTCTAGGCTAAGGGATACTTAGCAAGTCACAAATATGTCTGTGCCTTAATTTCCTCATTAATAGAGATTTTCAAGAGTATCTATATCCAAAGAAATAGTGCATGTGATCAATTATTCATAAATTATATCAAATGATAATTTGTTTATTTTATCAGTAATAATTCAATAAACAATTGCTTTTATTGTCATCATTGTAAAAATTATTACTTCCCTGATTTGAAATCTTCAAGACATTATCTGCTTTTTTCAAGTTTCAAACTGAGAGTAAGAAATGAATTCATGTTCCTAAGAAATAAGATGTTATCATGGATTTTACTTTAGTAACAGACACTAATCTAATCCATTTTACTTGTATGTGAAAAAATATTAGAAATTTAACCTATTTTTTCTAAAGAATGAGGGTACCTAGTAGATACTTAAAGGAAGTATAATTTTCAAATGTCACTTCTTCAGAAATTGTTGTCATCAGATGAGTTCTCCAAAGTGTGTGGAAAATTCAGAAAGGGGAAGAGGAAACACAAAGAGCAGGGATACTCTCCTGCTGAGATTCCCTATCCCAAAAATGTCAAGAGAAACCTCTTTAGTGAGTTTGCTAACTGTGAAAAACCACTTGGGCCCCATGTTGATCCCTGGGTGCTTCAAACACTTGGATTGAAAGACCTCAACACCATTGATGACACCTCATCAGCTAACTACAGTGCCCTCTCCTCTCATCCCAGAAGAGTGACTAGCACATACTCCCATTTTCCGAGTGATGCCATTGATTATGAAAATGTCCCCAGAGAGGATGTGCCAATCAACTATGGAGGTGAAAGAACAACCCCCTTGCACAGCACTGCCAGCCATGAGGAAGACTTCCACTACTTTTCTCAACTTTCAAATCCCCCAACAGAGGTGCAAACACTTCCATATCATCCAGCTGATGTGTCACCCAACAAGACAGAGATGGCATTTTCCACATCCCTGAGTCCTCACTGTAATGTCAAAACTCATTCTTTCCACCAGGGACAAGCCTTTGTGTGTAGAGATGAAGAAGGAGGCTGGAAGTTTACCTGGGTCCCTAAGCAGCCTTAGTGACCCCTCTTGTATCACAGAGCACTGCCAGAAACTCTGTTTACAAAGACCTCT
Organism: Ictidomys tridecemlineatus; assembly: GCF_052094955.1. Classification (NCBI taxonomy): domain Eukaryota; kingdom Metazoa; phylum Chordata; class Mammalia; order Rodentia; family Sciuridae; genus Ictidomys; species Ictidomys tridecemlineatus. Next base: position 135,644,249 of record NC_135479.1, on the reverse strand, counting down.
CTTGCACTTGAACCTGACTATGTGGAGCACAGAAGCTATTGTCCAGACAATCTTTAGCCACTTTAAATGTTACTCTCAACTACCACTTAAATTTGTAGGGAATAGCTTCCAAGAATCCATGTGAGAGGCATATGCTCTTCCTCCACCTGAACTTGACTAGTTTGCACATCAAGATCTGCTATCAACTTCTTCTCTTTGCCCTGTACTTGAAAAGGTGTTTTCCAGTCTTTTGTAGATTTCTTCAAGACCTAGATATACTTTGCTTATCATGACCTGTTTAACACCTTTTGTTCTCTTGTCAAGTAGTTTAAATATGTATGGTCTTTATTTCTCTCCCTCTTGTACATTTCTTTATTTCTGAAAACTGCCTTTAGAATGAGCCCTATTTTTGCTTCAAGTACTTCCTCTTGGTTGTTTAAACTGCTACAGATAGGGTAAAAGCAAGTGTCTGCCCATCATCACTGCTGAAGATGTATTGTGGATATGAGTAAAAGTATGTCCAGGGCAGCTCAAAGAGTCAAGTGTTGCAGGGTGGCTTTGGCAAAACATCTCTAAGACAGCTTCGACTCCACTGATAAGCAATACCACTGAAAAATGACAAAAGTTAAAAAGAATTAAAGTTACTTCAAAATGTCCCAATACCTGCTTCCATTGGCACCTGGCCATTGTTTCTTTAACTGACATGGCTCAAAAATGATATTTTTTGAGGAACTGTTACACAACAAATCATCATGTTAAACTGCACAGATGCTGGCAAACTCATCACTAGCCCAGGTCTGACAATGTCACATTCATTCCTTCTGTCAGTCATGTATTCATGCAATTCACCTAAAATATCTACAGAATACCTCATGCTCACTTTGTAACAGGCATTGTAATTTGAAATGGTGATAAAATGTGAGCAGATTGGGCCCTGTGCCCACACTCATGAGACCAAGAGCCATTCATCTGCTGTCATCCCTGACAAAGCTATTTCCCTTGTATGAAAATTCAATTTTCCCAGCTGTGGAATACAGAACTTGATTAGATAACTTCTAACATTCTATGAATGAAGGCTGGATCCCATCAGCTTTATTTCTATTTGGTCATTCAAGGCCATTTTTCCCTTAGATAGGTACTGCATATACTAGGTAGGGTGAACTTTATCTGCAATGGAAAAAATAGAAAAATAAATGAGTCATTTGTAATGAGCATTAGAAATCATTTCTCTGATTACAGGATTCTTTTTTCCAGCATGAGCCCACTTTGCAGGTTGATTCAGTCTGTGTGAGAGTAACCTCTATCTGAAAAAAGATACATTTTAATTTGTAAGTAAATGTGAATAGATTGAATGCAAGCATGATATCAAAGATCTCCTAAATTTTTTAAGAATATTTTTGGGGCTGGGGATGTGGCTCAAGTGGTAGCGCGCTCGCCTGGCATGAGTGCAGCCCGGGTTCGATCCTCAGCACCACATACAAACGAAGATGTTGTGTCTGCCAATAACTAAAAAATAAATATTAAAAAAATTCTCTCTCTCTCTCTCACTCTCTTTCACTCTCTCTTTAAAAAAAAAAAAGAATATTTTTAGTGTTCTTGACTGTTTCCTTCCTTTCCATCCTTCAAGCTCCCTATTGTTCCCAGAATAAATTATGCATCAATGTTGGGCACCTATGCTTTTTTGGACAACATGATTAAATTCACCAGGTTGAAAGCCATCTTTCTCTTTCTATTCTCCTCTCAATACTTCACTTTGCACAGTCAACTTTTTTTGTGTGTGCTATTTGGAATTCTTTGTAATCAAGACATTTATTTTGTGTTTGATCATTGCTTTATTTATGTTGTGTGAGCAAATATCTATTTTATAAAGCTTTGTTACCTATTAGTTTTCTTTATAATTCATGAAGGGGAATACAAATTAGCAATTAATATTATTCTCGGGAGTATTTTAAAACTAAGGAAGAGATAGAATATGTTCTACTCCCCCCACAAACCCCCCAAAACACAAAAAGTACCTTTTACATTCTGGTGTCTATGCCTCTTGTGGGTGAAATTTATCTCTAGAATAACAAATTTAATTAGAATTGATTATACTTTACTACACAAGGAATTAAGTAAGCAATGGAACTATTTTAAAACTCTTATAATCAAGCTGTAAAACAAAATTTACCAGTTAACACATATTTATTTTGCAATATCCATGTGCCATGTTATATGTTAATTACCATGAGGAAACACCCAGGCTTCTCACAGTGCATTTGGTGCATAAAAAAGTCACCAAAAATATCAAAGCTTTTGAAAGCTTTTAAATGAAACTTGGTTTCAGCCTGGTTAAAGAAACTATAGGACATTTATGTGGCAAATTATGATATCTTCTTCTAACTCATATCATGAATGATAGTATGGAAGAAAATTACCCACATATGTTTGCAATTATATTTATAAACATTTGATATTCATTTGAATAATGTATACAAAATTATTTTGTTAATGTTTGAGAAATTGGAAATTCGTTTCACTCAAGTATATGTTCTAACTTTTATAGTTTTATCATGAATTTCCAGTAAACCAGTTAATATTTTATTAAGATAAAGTGGGAAATGAAACTAAATACCTTTGTGATTATGATGAATAATTTTATATTGTACATAACATTTTTAATAATGGACTTTTTTCTCCTGGATTTTTGTGACCACAATTCTGTATATTTGACTCTCTTTTGTATGATATATGATATGGCCAGATTAATATCCTCAGAATTTAATGGTTCCTTCTCTCCTCTTGGATACATTAATGATTTTTCCCATGTTAGGTGGCCTGAAGGGTTAATTGCCTTAGGAGTACAGCACTCTCTTACTTAATCTCACAGAAAAATTAGAATTCAATTTTTTAAAATTTGATGACACTTCCAACGTCCTCTGATACTCTGAAAACAATCCTGTGTCTTACTAGTATCTGGAAAATATGGACAATTGGAAAGTCTCAGTTCTATAGGTGATGTTTAATAAGTAGGGTTACTTAAAATTGCAGTGATGTTAAACTATAATTTTGAAAAGATTAAAGAATGTGAATAAATAAAAAGACTTTAATGTACTTGATATAATTGAAGAAAGCAGAATATGTTTTTAAATATGACAAATGGATTCAACAATAAATCAAATTAACACAGGTATAGCAGAAAATATAGTTAGTACATTTACTGATAATTACTTTTATTTTGTACTAGGGATTTAATCCAGGCAGGCTTGTCCACTAAGCCCCATCCTTAGCCTTTTTAAAATATTTTGTTTAAAGACAAGATCATGCTGAGTTGCTTAAGGCCTGGCTAATTTGCTGATGCTGGCTTTAAACTGCCTCAGCCTTGGGTGCCACTGGAATTACAAGTATGCACCTGGCACTTGGCCATCCACTGATAACTTTTTAAATGTATAATTTTTTGCCTGTTAAGTTCAGGTATACAATTAGATATTTGTTTCAGTTTACCAAAAGATTCACATATGGTTAAATAGTAAATGCCTAATTTTAATTTTTAAAAATAAAACCACATATATTTGGTTTTCATGCTAGAAGTTTATGGTATGATTATATTTCTTAACAATCGTTTCACATTTTTATGTACCTTTTTGTTACATGAATTCAATTTTAATCCTTATATTGGATATTCTGCAAATGTAAAATATAATTCAACACTTAATAATAAGCACTTAGATGATATGTTTTCTTTTTGATTTGAACTTTTTTAAATTATGGAAGTCAATTTTGTGATGAACTTATGACTAATAAATAAATGACAAGTCATTTAATTTTATGTTCAGCCCTTAATTTGGAAACATGTTTTCAGTGAATGGAGCAATGAACTAAGAAAAAGGTTTTGTTTCTCCTATAAATCCTATGTCATAAAAGTATGTATTTCAAGTTACAAATGTGTGAAATAGTAGTATGATTAATAACTGAGGCAATTATTCAATAGATATAGCTGGTGTCAAGCTCTTCTGAAGATATAAAGATGATGTTATATAAAAAGGATATATATATATTAAATCTAACTTATGTATAAATGAGAGAAACATAACTTCAACATGATTGATTAAAGCAAGGGTTTAATAGGCTCTCATAATGAAAACGTCCACATTGCAAGTATGGAAGTATGGTTGATTCTATATATCCAAAGCGTACTGTCAAGAATCTGGTTTGGGATTTCAAGGGAGGTGATATTTGGGGATGGATTCTTGAATGGTGATAAATATAAAAGCACAGAAAAGTAATAATGAAACTAGCTCTGTGAGTTTGAAAAGGAAGCTACATCTCATAAAATATTTTCTATTTTTGGACATTCTCCTTATTCTTTCAATTTATAATCCTGTTAAATGAGTAAAAATTGAGCTAAAGTTTCCAGACTGGTCTCACTTATGCCATGGATAGTTGTAAACATATTGGATTATCTGCATGTGAGAATTGTGAACAGGATTTCCTTAAGGCCATTATCTAGACTATGTAACAGTAAAGGGGAGAATAATATCAAGAGAAAATGGTTTGAGATTTGCATATCAGGCCATTAACTCTTTCTATTTGGACATTCTTTTGGTATCATTGATGGATAACACTGATTTTATTTCGTTTTTTTTTTAAACAGGGCTGTTTGATTTTTTTTTCTTAGAGAATAGTGCTTAAACCTTGCTCACTCTAAATAACTTTTGAATATGAGTGTAGTCAATACAGATTATTAAACACAGAACATCAGAATGAATTAGATGGTGTGAATTTCATTTGAAAGATAAAAAACCTGTTCTGAAGTGTTGTGCAGGTAATAAAATAATAAATAGGTGAAGCCTAAGAAAAGCTCTGGCATTGACTTTAGATCTAATGCTCTTTCTACTATAAGACATAATAATCATTTTGGGGACCAATCAACATACTTATAGGCACTGGCTGTTACAGTGTATTACAGGCTTCAGATATAGAGGCCCCACAAGTATAGAGGGGTTCTTAAATCTTTATTTTACTGTCACTGGAGGTCTATTTCATAGCTTAAAAATTCCATCATTGCTAACAGACATTGTTCACAAGAGACCTAATTCACCTTCCATCATTTTGAAATAAAGTAGTGTGTAATTTGAAGCCCATTTCAAAAATTGGTATGACTAGAGTGGCAAAGCATGAAAAGGCATCATGGTCAAAAGTATTAATATGCTTCTTAAAGGCAAAAAGAGAAATTCTTTCCCAATTACTACTGCTAATATTCATGCCTAGAGTAGCTATGTATAAGCAATCCTTGTGAAGCTTCTCTTCCTCTCATCATAGGAAATAGACTTTATATACTTCTTCAGGTGATGACATTACTCCCTTCCAGTCAATCCTTTTAGGTTTAACACCAGGGGAAAGTAAAATCATGATATTTACAATGCTGAACCCACTGGGTCAGACACGCCATGGACATTCTATCTTCTCTTTTTGGAAATCAGGAGTTAAATGGTAACTTTCAGGAACACAGCAGATTTTCCCTCTCATCTCTATCCAAGGTTTATAATCTGAAATAAAAAGGCAGAGAAAGTATTTCAAGGTAATTTCTCACTTCAAAAGAGTCTTTAAAACCAAAAGGATAGTCCCCCTGGGATAAGGTCCAGCTCTCTCAGGAATTTTCTGAAGGTAATGTTCCCCCAGAGCCCTCCAGTTGCAGTGAATCTGAGAATAAGAGAAGCTCTTTAATGAATGTGCTGTGAGAAACCAGAACACCTGGACACAATGAGGCAAAGGATCCAAACATGTCCTCCTTTCGTTTTTGTCTCCTGAGATTTGCCACTTCACAGAAGCCTCAATGACATCCTCCCTCCATCCCTGGCCCACAGGGGAGATCATCCCAGATGCAATCTGAAAGTGGCATCTGTACAGGACCGCCCATGGCCCCACCTACCTGGTAGAGCTGGGAATATGGCTCAGTCATCCTAGCCTCCATTGAGAATTAGAGCACATATTGCCAGAGACTTAGCCTTTTCTTCCTTTTCTTTTAAGGACCACCACTACTCCCACCAAATCCATCCTATCGTCCTCACTCCAAATTTAGACAATCATTTTAATTAACATACTTCTTCTTTTGAAACAATACAGAATGAATTCAGATTCTGTCATATATCCTTAACCTTCACACAGAGTAAAATATACATTTTAAATTCTCAAATGAAAAACTTCATACTTCATAAAATACAGCATTCCAAAATAATTTATAGCTATTTCTACTGACTCCATTAAATGAATATTCAATGTTTTCATTGAATATTCAAAATATAAGATCACATTTCAAAATGTGATCTTATATTTTATGGACTGTAGTCCATGTCTAAAAGGTTGATAAGTAGAGAGAAACTAGGAAAGGATTCATTGATGGCATGATGTTAGAGACATTCATCAAATTATACTGACAACAAATACAGATAGAGGTAGGAGGAAAAATAGAAGAAAAGGTATGGGGCCTATTGGGGAAATGAAAACTAGCCTAGGTGGCTGCAGGGTAGCGTTTTATAAAATAAAGCATGTGTTCTGGGGATTCAGCAGAAATTTCTGTATAATGAGACACACTTCTGCTTCTTTGGATGCTCTGTAAATACAAATGGAGGTAACATATACTGAGTCCAAACGGGCAAGAACAATAACTTACACATGTTAGTTGTATCCTTGAAATAAAGCATCATCTCTCATGCTTATTTATACAGTTTCCATTAGAGTCTGGTTTCTCTTCATATCATATAAATCTTTTGTATTTTATTATTTATACTGGTTCTAGTACAGTAATTAGTAAAAAGGAAAAAAAAAACCCTTCAACTTTTATAGATTTTCTTTAATAGTGCTCTGAATTTCTTCAGACTAAAATAAAACCTTCATAGACAAACCTATGGGATGTTTTCAAATCCCTAAGTTCTTTTTAAAACAAACTGCTATTGTACTTTCTTTGAAAATCTAATATGTACTGCACCTACAGCATAAGGACTAAGGAGGCTACATGGCAGGGGGCATCATCTTTTTGGAATATACAATGGAAGAGTGTCTATCCAAATCCCTTTCCCACTACAGGAAGGAGGGTGCGAATGTAGGTAGAGACATTCAAGATAATCATGTGAAGAGTAGGAGTGACAGCAAGAAAGGGTATGTGAATGTTTTTTTCCTTAACTAGACACTGATGCAGAAGCACAATATACAATGCAGGGCAACAAAGATGAGGCAGCAGAGTAACCTGGATCCTCGGAGTTCTTTAAAACAGGGATTCCTAGGTCAGAACAAACACTATAGAATTTCTCATTTCTGGGTTTTAAAACATCTCAAGTGTATCTGGTCCCACCCTTCTCTAAAGTAATGGGCATAAGTAACGAGAAGCTCCAGAATTCACATCTGGCAGTCTAAGCTGAAGGTGGGGAGAAGAGGAACAGATTGATGTGGTCAAGTCAAAGCTATGTGGAAATTCTTGGGTCCTAAAATGATGTCATAAAGGCATCCCACAAAAATATAATTATCTAATTTATTGCCCAAAATATGACAAATAGTAAACTGGAAAGAATGCGGGAACAATAGATAAAAATCATAGATTACTGTAATTAACCAGGACATATTTCCACAATATAAAGGAAATACAGCATCTGAATGCCTGTCACAGAGAGGAAGGACACCAGCAACCAGTCATTTCACCTAGGGAGACCACAACTGTGAATAAGAAGAGATTAAACTTCATCTGTTTATGTAGATGTGCATCATCTTAAGAGAAGGAAGCAGATTTGTCAAAAGTGGACCTTCCTCCATTCTAATGTGCCTTGAACCACAAGTTTAGCCCACCCTGAGGGAGGGGAATAAGTTATAAGATTACCAGATTAATCAATTAAAATATTATATATTTTTTTATTTATTAAATAAATATCCATATTATTTACTGGAATGCATTACAATTCTTCTTACTCATATAGAGCTCAATTTTTCATATCTCTGGTAATATACAAAGTATATTCACACCAATTCGTGTCTTCATACATGTACTTTGGATAATAAAGATCATCACATTCCACCATCATTTATAACCCCATGCCCCCTCCCTTCCCCTCCAACCCCTCTCCCCTATCTAGAGGTCGTATACTCCTCCCATGCTCCTTATCCCTATCCCACTATGAATCAGCCTCCTTACATCAGAGAAAACATTTGGCATTTGTTTTTTTGGGGATTGGTTAACTTCACTTAGCATTTTAAAACTTACCTGGACTCTCATTCATGGACTAAAGTGACCTAATATTTATATTGAAGTGGAAATGTAATTCAGTAAAGTTGAACTCAGAAAAAGGAAGAAATAAAGATAGTTCATTCCAAATAATATAAATCACAATTAGTCAAGCCAATATACCACTGACAAGTGGTGTAGAGAGTGAAAAATGAGTTGAAGAGAGAACTAGAGTGGGCTTTTTGAAATGAACTAAGGCTCATTTGCAGCTGGTAATAAAAATATATAGTAAAACAAATTTGAATTACTAAAGTATCAATGGTCAAAAAAGAAATAAATTGCCACAAATTAACCTATTTGATATGCATTTATATATTTTATATCAGAAAATAAGTAATAAAATGTTATAGATATGAAATATTTTTAAATTTTTTTCTTAAAATTCTGTAACTTTTTTCAGGTTAATTGTTTTTTACAATATGATTTTCACTAGTTGTGGTATGATCAGTTGTGTGAATGTGCTATAAGATATTTAACTAATTATTTCTCATATATGAATGTTGTATTCAATTTTCCTTATTATACATAATGAAACTGTGGAAACACACATGTATTTTCCAATGATTATGCTTGGAACTGTAGTTGCTTTGTGAAACGGTATTTAAACTTTTAAAAGTTTGCACATAAATAGCAAAATGAAAAAATGCCCTAAGACTTATAATTCTCAGTTATCTATTTACATAAAAATAAAAAATTATTGTATGTAGATATAATAGTGAACAGAAAACTCTCCATATAAATTTTAATTAGCTACTAATTTTTAAGAATTAGAATGCTTCAGAATGAAACCCCTGATGAATGATTTGCTTTATCATGCAAAATCTTGCATCAAATATTAAAACATTTGTGAATTTGCTTTTGGCATGTCTCTGGTGCATTGAAATAAAAAAACTCAGGAAAATTTTGATGGTCATGGAAAATTTCACTTTCTGATTGAAGGGTAACAAATATAATTACTGTAATCAACAGAACTTGTATTTAACTACTTTTGCTTAAAATTCTCAGATACCACTTTAACTCTTTTGCTAATTCTGTCAATTAATAAGAGTGTTGAATTTTGAGTTCTGAGTGTTTAATTTCATAAATAATCTCCATTATTTTCTCATTATAGATGCAGCCCATGCTCATTTTTTCATGGGCCACATTTTATAGGAAACTTATCAAAGGAAGTTCTATGAATCATCTTCAAATTAGTTTTATAAGAGAGTCCCTAATATCATATTGTATGTGATTTTGTGTGTGTGTGTATATTTGATGTACTTCATATTTTACTCCTCATATGGAAAAGAAAATCAGTAATATTAAGTTATAGAATGAAAAAATTAATCTCACCTTCATTTTATGAAACAAATTACTTCTAAAAAACTAAAACTGAGAGAAACAATAAAAACCTTTTAAGTGGGGAGCAGTGAGAGGAGAATTTTTCATGATATTTTATTTTCATGTATATTTATGTTACTATCCAAACCAAAAAAAAAAAAAATCACAGAAAACCTAAAGAGAGACAAAAAACAAAAGTAATGACCAGAAGTCATGGTCACAAACAAGTGATGGATTTTCATCCTCCTAAATCAATGGATCATCAAATACATACAAGAGAAAGAAAAAAGTTATGTGACTGAGTTAGACATCTAAGCAACAAATACTTGAGACATTTTCTTTCTTTATGGAATGACGATTTTAGTGATAAGAATTTTAGATCTTTATTTTCTTATGTCATTGTAATAGTCCATACCCAAGTATGGATTCCTAATTCTTAAAACATTTCACAAGTAAATTAATTTCAATTTTTCATTTAATGAAATTTAAATACTACTTTCTAGGTTGGCAAAAATCAAGAGTGAAAACATACAGGATTGTAGATACAAGTTTCCAAGAAATGTAAATAAATTTTATAAACTGTTATAGGAAATGCAATAAAACAGCAAAAATCAGCCATAAACATTCTATAGTTTTATGTGGATGCAAAATGTAAAATGAAACTCAATTTTTGGAAAGGATTCACCAAGCTCACTTTGCTAAATCAGAAGGAACCTGGTACACAATTTCTTTCCAAAAACTCAGAGAAAGCTGGGAAATAATCTTTTTGTCCTTTATGTCATTGATTTTTACCTTAATCTTTTAAATGTGCTCTATTCTCCAAGATTTCAACCAGAATAGAGAAAGTATAAAAAATATATAACCATCTGCTTTCTCTTCTTTTTCTTCCGGTGTGTCTATGATTAATTCCTACAGTCCTACCTAGGATATATTTTTTTCTGAGGTGTGACTATTTTATCATCTTTCTGAAATATTTTTTAATGTTAAAGCTGAATTTTAACATTTTTCTTTGTATTACAGGTTTAATAGTCCTTATCCAAAATGGTTAAAACCAGAAGTACTTAACATTTTATTTTTAAATTTAGGAATATATGTATATAAATAAGTGAAATATCTGAGAATGGGACCCAAGTTTTAAAGTTAAATTCCTTTATTTTTATTTATTATTATTATTAGTAGTAATAGTGATAGTATTTTGGCACTGGCAGTTGAATCCAGGAAACTTTACCACTGAGCTATATCCCCTTCCCTTTTCATTTTTTATTTTGAGATAGGGTCTTATTAAGTTACTTAGGGTCTCACTAAATTGTTGAGGCTGGCCTTGAACTTGCAATCCTACTGCTTCAACCTCCCAAGTCTCTGGTATTACAGGTGTGTATCACTATAACAGTTGTTCATTTATGTTTTTTAAAAGATATTTTGTATGTTTAAAAGAAAGTTTGAGAAACATGCCAAAATGCTTCATTGACTACTTTTCACAATAAAATATGCAACATATTGTTTTTCAAGCACACACTGAGATACTCTAATAACAGATGCAAAAGCATAACAGTTATGAGCAGACAAACCATATCCATAAAGAAATAGGTCAAGCCAGGTATAGTGGAGCACACCTGTAATCCCAGATACTTGGGAGGCTACATAGGAGGATAACAAGTTTTAGGCCAGACTCAGCAACTGGGAAATCTTGTCTCAAAATAAAGCATAAAAAGGGCTGGAAATGATGCTCAGTGGTAGAGCACCCCTGGGTTCAAGCCCCAGTACAAGAGAGGTTAAATAAAAAATAAAAAAAATAGGTCACAAAGTGATAAATATAAAATCACAAAGAGAAGTAATGTTGTGCACCTGGCTTAATAAATGCCATCATCTCAAATTCAGTGAAAGACTCCCTACATCTTTTGAGGAAACATCAAAAAACATGATGGGTCAACATCACAAAACCAATTGCTCAAAGATTGGAGATTGAGAAATTTTTATCTGTCACAAAGGTAGCTATAGAAAAAAGGACATTTCTTAATTTACAAAGGAATTTTCAATTTTTTAAATGTAAAGTCACAATGCTTCCACACTAAGTCAACATTGTGATAATGTACTTTTGCAGAATCAAATTTGCACAGAAAAGCATAAAACAAATTATACTTCATCTAGAAGTATTTATACTATTTATAACTCCAGTATGGAAAGTAATATGAAGATGAAATACACAACAGCAAATTATAAGAAATAATGCTGACAAAAATTGTGGTAAAAAACCTGAAAGTTCAACATCAAAAAAGTACATTACAGGGAGAGATTATGGGCAATTACACAGCAGTAGTCTGTAAGTGCTGACCAATTTCCAAGATCATTAACAATGTTTTGAAGCCTTGCATTGAGATAAATAGCTGATTTTTCTTAAGGCATGCTCTCCTTGAAGAATACATCCACACTCATTTTCTAGTGATGCTTCTCTTTTTGAAATTCTTCTATGATTCAATATAGAGCAAAATAAGCATTAAAATTTCCCATTTTCTGCATCATGCTTATATGTTCTTTTGGGTGCATAGAAATCCATTTTGCATGCCTTCATATATAGACCACAAGTTTGGCAGAAAAATACTGATCAAATGGCAACATCATTGCATATATTTTTCCCCACTTTTATAGTACTGGGGATTGAACCCATAGCTGCTCTACCACTGAGCTACAGCCCCAGCCTTTTTTATGTTTTAATTTGAGACAGGGCCTCACTAAATTGCAGAGGAAGGCTTTGAACTTGTTATCCTCTTGTCTCATACTCCAGAATAGCTGAATTTATAGGCATGTACCACTGCACCCAGCCATCCTTGCATTATCTTCTTTTCCCACGGTGCACATAATTATTTTCAAATCAGTGACTTTGTTGGCCTCTTCAGGCAAATATGGTTTCAATCCATTAGAAAATCCTGGAAGTTTTCATCCTTGCTGTATCTCATGACCAACACACTCATTTGAATATTCTCACATGTGCATTGAGCTGAATCGAAAAAACAAATTTTATTGGTAACACCTTGAAATTTTCTTTTAGAAGCCTTGTTCATACCTAATTCCAATTCTGTCATTATGAGAACTCAAACCTATTTTCTTCAGCAAAGCACATCAAATCTTCAAATAAGTCTTTTAAAACACTTCACTTTTGCCCAGTCCTTAATACATAAAGGAGCCAATAAGTTCTTGATTTTTCAGATCCAACAGGAACATGAATTGTATGTATTTGATTAAAAAATAAAATAAAAACCAGTGGGACAGTTTTGAAACATGTGTCTATCTTCTTCAATGGTCAAATAAATAACAAAGAACAGTTCACATTTAATGGGTTTTGTGACAGCGGAGGAACCTGTTACCAAGTGTCTTCAATTCAGAAGGTCCCTAAGATTGTCAAATTCTTTTTTTTTTTTTAGAGAGAGAGAGAGAGATAGAGAGAGAGAGATTTTCTTAATATTTATTTTTTTAGTTTTAGTTTTATTTTTATGTGATGCTGAGGATTGAACCCAGTGCCCTGCGCATGCCAGGCAAGCACACTACCGCTTGAGCCACATCCCCAGCCCCTCACATTCTTTTTATTCTCTGACAAAGGGCAGTTTTTGAAAGTAAGCATGGTGCTATATGTAAAAGGACTGAAGCAGTATACAACTGAGTAACTTGGCAGGATGAACTTCTGGTATTTTCACCTGCATTTTCATTCCTTCTGTGATCTTTGAGACAATCACTGCACTTTTATTTGATGAGTGGTTTTGGTCTACAAACTTTTTAAATACATATTGTACATCTGAAAGTCTAATTATTACTTGGGCATTACTATTAAGAAATGTTCTGTTTTCACAGCACCAATAATAATTGGCTTTAAATTAAAAAAAAAATTTCACCATTAAGTAGACTATTACACTTAAATTATGACAGCCTTTTTAGGGAAGAAACAATTTCACAGATTTCTTCCTTGTGTTGTAAAGAATACAGTAATAGAGACCAAAGTTTGGCTTTCATAATACCAAATCTGTATTGGCCAGGATCTTCCAGTAAGATGTAGATACTTAGGTAGATGAGTGAAAGAGTTATTGGAGGAATTAGCTTACACAATTATGGTACCTAAGAAGTTCCAGGACAGGTTATCTGCAAGCTGGAGAGTCTGTACTGCCAGTAAATAGGTTAGTGCAAGCTCAAAGGACCTAGTTAAGGGAACCCAATAGTGTTAACTCTCCCTACAAGTCCAGAAGCCTGATGACTCAGGGACCTCTAGGCGGTGGGAGGCAGCTCTCTCTACTGCTTCGGATCTTGTGTTTGTGTTTGTGTGTGTGTGTGTGGGGGGGCGCTCTTATTTGTGTTTTTTGTACACCTTGCACACAAACTTTTTGTTATACAATATTTATAAAAATTTACAATATTTCTAGCATGCTTGTTTTGACTGCAACCCATCCTATGAACTCACAAGTTGAATTTTCCACTTGTGGTATCCTGTCAGTGCTGAAAATGTTTAGACTTTGTGTCATTTTGAATTTCTAGTTTTTGAATTAGGGATGCTTATCCTGTTATACTGTAATGGTTATAAAATCCCTACCATCTGGAAATGGATGACTTAGCTTTCCTAAATACAAGGTCATGTACATAAAATATTTAAGAAATAAGTCACATTATTATAAATAAAATCATATTAACCTTGCAAAATATAAAGGAACCAAAAGTGTGATTATTCCATACATCCTATCCCATGATTTTTTTCAATCTGTTCAGGTTTTGTGATAACCAACACTTTAAGGAATACTGACATATTGGGAAATTTTATGAACACTATTCCTGGATTTTACAAAAGCCAGTAAAAAGTATCCCTCACATTGGTCTAGATTTAACTGAAACTTAAGATTATCTGCTGAAGTTCCCCAGAAGGGTTATTTCTGGTAAAGTTATAATGGATTATTATTTTTTTCAGTTCACAGTTGTTTGGTTTTAGACAAGTTACTTAAACATTTTAGGACTTAGTCTCATTTGTAATATTGGCAAAATCAAAGTAACTAATTCAAGTTTTTAAGGTGACAATTAATTATTCTTATTACATATAATTAATAATTTAAGTTTTAAGACAGTACTTGAATTATTTATAGTTGCTCTTGATACATAGTAAGCGTGGAGAAATTTTAATTATCATCATCACCTCTATCATGATCACCTATAAAGAGACACATCAATGTAGGGTATGATATTTTGAAAACACAAGTTATGAGAACTGAGAGATCTGCAAAACAGTCTAGAGCAATTGAATATGGCTCCTATGACAATTACAAATAGAAAGCAAGTAGATTAGTAAGGAACAGAGGCTGTGAAAGGAAAGGGATGATCAACGAAGTTTCAAAGACTGTTCCCTATTATATCATCTAGCCCTTGGGTTGGTCTTTTTCTTTGTATTGTTACTGCTGCCACCAACATATATTGGAACCATAATGCATGGTTCCCTACCTAAAGTCTCTGGTAAGATGCTTGCTTCCCTTAGCATAATGGAAGAATGCAAACAATTTATTTTTACAAAACATTTGTATAATTTTATATCATTCATGCTTTATCTAATATTAGAGAAACAAAAATAAGCAAAAACAAATATACAGCTATAATTCCAGAATCACTATGTACATTTCTGTATAATTATTATATTTTCTTTAACATGAGTATTTGTTTTACAAAAACAAAATCCACTGTTATTTTCTTTCTATTACATAAATTTTCAAACATTTAAACATACATGAGTCTTGGGGCTGGGGTTGGGCTCAGTGGTACAACACTTGCCTATCATATGTGAGGCAGTGTGTTTGATTCTTAATACCACATATAAATAAATAAATAAAAGTCCACTGACAACTAAAAAATAAAAATATACTTGTATCTTTAAGAGTCCCCTTTCACTTCAGCAATAATCAATCTATTCACATCTTATTTTATCTATTATTCTACATATTAAGTCTTATTTTTACCATAACTAATAATAACATGACAAGCATATTGAGTATTTTAAAGCAAATCTATCATTCCATCTGACTTATTATCACTACAATATGCATTTTTAGCCAATAAGCACTTTCTATATAACCACCATCCCTTATTACATCTAAAAAAATGTTCCAAATTGAATGGGGAAAAACTGAATTCATTTCCTCTAAAGTCAGGAACAAGACAAGGATGTCCACTTTCACCACTCCTCTTCAAAGTAGTCCTTGAACTTGACCAGAGCATTTAGACAAGAGGAGGAAATAAAGGTGATAAAAATAGAAAAGGAAGAAGTCAAATTTTCTCTGTTTGCAGATCATATGGTCCTATACAGGGAGTTCCTCAAAGCTTCACTAGTAGACTTCTAGAAGTGATAAACAAATTCAGCAAAGCAGCAGGATACAAAATCAACATACAAAAAATTAAAAAAATATGTCATCTGAGAAAGAAACAAGAAAAAAAATTCTATTCATAAGAACTTTAAAAAAAGAAACCTTAGGAGTAAATCAATCCAAAGTATGAAAAACTTTACAAGAAAATTACAAAACCCTAAAAAAGAAATTGAAGAAAACACCAGAGGATGAAAAAAAAACCTCACTCTTTATACATAGACAGAATTAATGCCATTAAAATGGTCATATTACCAAAAGATATCTAGAGATTCAATGAAATTCCTGTGTAAATACCAATGAAATTCTTCTCAGAACTAGAAAAAACAATCCTAAAATTTATATGGAAGAACAGAAACCCCAGGATAGCCAAAGCAATTCTGAGAAAAAGAATGAAGTTGGAGGCATCACAATACCTGACTGCAAATTATATTACAGAGCTATAGTAATAAAACCAGGATGGTACTGGCACAAACACAGACATAGCCCAATGGTACAAAAGTCACCTCAAAAAGCATCAAATACCTAGGAATAAGACAAACTGTTAAAAAAAAAACATAAGAGAAACTCTCCAACGTATAGGAATGACAGCAACTTTCTCTATAGGACTCCTATAACTCAGGAAATAAAACCAAGAATTAATAAATGGGATGGTATCAAATTGCAAGAGAACTTAAGGATGGGAGAAAATCTTTGCCAACTACTTTTCTGACAAAGAATTAATATTTAGGATATGTAAAAAAACTCAAAACCCTCAACACTCCCCAAATAAACAATTCATTCAATAAATGGGTAAATGAACAAAACTGACACTTTTCAAAAGAAAAAGTACAAATGGCCAATAACTATGTGCAAAAATGTTCAACATTTATAGCCATCAGGAAAACACAAATCAAAACTATTCAAAGATTGTGTCTAACTCCAGTTAGAATGGCAGTCGTCAAGAACACAAATAAAATAAATGATGGTGAGAATGTTGGGGAAAAGGAACAGTAGGACTGGAACTATAGCTCGCTCAGTGGTAGAGTACTTGCCTTGTGAGTGTGAGGCTCTGGGCCAGGTCCTCAGTACCACATAAAAAATAAATAAATTAAGATATTATATCCACCTACAACTAAAAAAAATAAAAAAGGAATAATAATACACTGTTAGTGGAAATGCAGATTGACACAAAGAAACACAATAGACAACTATGAGCATTCTGTAAGAACATACTGAAGTCTTCAAGCAGTTTAATAAGCATTGAGTTAAGCGAAATGAGCCAGATTCAGAAAGTCAAGAGTCATAATTTTTATCTCATATGTGGAAGTTACTAAGGAAACAGGAAAAATAGGTAATTTTCATGATAATAATGGGGAGAACAGTAGGGTAGACATGGGGAGGTAGGAGGTGGGAGGACAAGAGGAAGTATGGGGATTAAAATTGTTATGTGCATATACAAATAAATCAATGAAATCCACTCTTTTGTATAATTATCCACTCTTTTGTATAATTATTATGCACCAAGAAAATATTATTTTATTCTATAACAGCTATGTATTTTTTTGTATGTAACATTGATTTACTGGAGAAATGGCTTTGAATATATGAATTCATTATGGATATGTTTTTGTATCAACATACATAAATATTAGCATTTTATGGCTTCATTGTGTTTTATTTTACAGTAAATCTCTTTAAAATATCGAAAATCCCAAGAGACCATGAAATAAAATAAACATAAGAAAGAGTAAAATAATTCATCTACAACATACATATTTCTTATCTTCCCATGGGTCTTTTCCTAACACTTCTAGTCCATGTTACATTCTAATCTGCTTTTAAGATAATAAATATGGAAGAGTAAGAGAGAGAAAGAAAATGGGGCGGTGGTAGGAGCTTCAGCAAAAGGCAGTTTGCTATCTTGTGCTTTTGACTTAAACTTAACTGAATTACTAGATCCTAACACTTGGGTTTTTTCTACATAGAAATCACTTTAAATCCACCATTCAGAAATTCTCTACTAATCACTTTGACCTTTATATGAGTAAAACAAAGAATTTATTTCTATATGCACACTGAAAAGTATTATGGTACTTAATCTGAAGAAGCACATTAGGAATTATTTCACTCCTCATTTAAGATTCTAAATTATTAAACAAGTATGTGCCTCTATTATTCAATTGTTCTATTAAAATATAAACAGTTCTCTTCTGGCCCTTGTGACCTTGGGATGGATGGATATATATATATAAAACTTAAGGTTAATGGAAATATGTTGAATATTTCAAACTATTAGGATCACTAGCTTTCCTGGTTATTTTTTAGATTGTGGAGAATTATTTCTAGAATGTTTCTGTACTACAGCCCCTTGGTATACTCAAACATTTGTATTTTATCAATGCAAATAAAATATGAATTAATAATTAAAAAATATAAACAGTTAAGGTTGGCAAATATTTAAAACCTGATAAAGCCTGTCAGTGCCATCCAAATGAAGTATGCTAACACGTTGTGAGTCCTGACCATAGCATAATACACTTTTACCCTGCCACTTTCATAAGATAAGTATGTAATTGAAAAAATAGTATTCTTCAGAGCTCAGTGGTAGAGTGCTTGCCTAGCACATGCAAGATGCTGGGTTTAATCCTCAACATCACATTAAAATAAAATAAAATAAAGGTATTGTGTCCAACTACAACTAAAAGTATTTTAAAAATAGTATCCTTCTTTGTACAGATGAAAACTTAAATATAGAATTTTAATATTGCTTATTCTAGTTCACATAAATAACTAGATCTAGAACACTGCTTTCTTGAAAGTTTTGAGTATATAATCCCTTGCACCATGGCATTTTAAGAGGTGTATTTACAATGATAAGGATAATTTCATTTTATGGACCAATTTGAAAAAGTCAAGCAAAAACCTTTGTCCATTTATAATGGAAGGCAGTGATTTTGGATTAGGTTATCTTTTATGTTTTATTTAGCCCTACGGCTGAATAATAATTGATTAATTTATTTAAAGGATGCATATTTAACTGCTTGAAGACTTTAGTATATACTTATAGAATGCTTATGGTTGGCTATTGTGTTTCTTTGTCAATCACTTTTGTATATATAATTTTTGCTTATTATCAGTAGCAATAATTGCCCTATTGAACCCAAGGTATACAAAATGTATGAAAACATCCTTGCTTCCATTGCTCTGGCCAAGGTGCTGAACTCAACCTGGGAAATTTTATTTCAACTATCAAGCACCCTAAGAAAGTTCTGATTGCTCTTCATTGTATTTCTAATCACATACCAATGAAGTATATATCAAAGTGCTAAAAATTATCTCAACATCCCCCATAGTTCCCAAAGTAGAAAACTAAAGTCAAAATTACAGCATACATTGAAAAAAATTAAACTTTATCATGGCCTGTTTAAAATGCTGCCTATCTGTAAAACAAGTAAATTTAAAGGATATATTTAGTAGAACTTAAAGCAATCATATACACATAACATAAATTACAGTATTTTTAGAATATGATTTATAATTACAACAAGAGTCACATCAGCTAGATGGCAGAGTAAGAAGACTTAGGCCCCATCTCTCCCACACCCCACAACGTTCAACTCATAATTATTCACAGACTAGACTATACTTTGAAAATATCTAGAAACATGATAGATATAACTGATTGAAGTCTGAATTAGGAGGGTAAAAGGAATAGTCTCACTCTGACCACACCACCCGCTTCTCCTTCCAAAGTTAGGATAGTACCAGATAGAGGGGATTTCCAAGAGGTCATGGTTCCTATAGAGGGGAAAGAGAAGCACAAGCAGGCATCTTCTTTTCTAGCTTTATGAAGTGCTTCCTGAAAAGCATGCTGTAATCTCACTTCACAGAGGACACTAGGAAAATAGAATGGTGTGACTGCATAGAATTCAGGTAAAAGCAAAGAAAGTGGCTAGCATATAGATTGTGTTCTTGCTAGATGTGACAATCAGGAATAACAGGAAACAACATAGAACATTTGCAAAGTTGAGTGGTCACCTTTAAAAGCATGGTGTGAAGCTCACTCTAGCTTGAACTATTAGATGGCTAGCCTCCCTAGTCAGCCCACCCCAACAACCTCACTTGGCCCTGTTCACCTTTGTTGACTTCAGAGAAGCAAAGTGGCTGTAATGGTAAGATTTGTAAGGAAAGCTCAACTCAGCCATAAACCCATTCTGTGTCTCCACTTAGGACATTTTCAATTACATATTTCTAAGGAATCTAAGGAACATGGCTATCAGTACCACTTGTCTAGAACAGTGACTCCACTGAAACTCAGAGTTCAGTCTGCATACCTATTCAACTGCAGATTCCAAATACATGGATTATCCAGTCATGGAATGCATTTTGTTGCAATCCTGAACAAAATTCATAGCAGTGACTAGCTTACAGCTCCACCTGATAATACAGTTTAGCTAAGGTTATCACTGATCAGGAGAGCCCAGCTGGTAATTCCATCATACATCATAGCAAAGGCAATAGCCCAATCCACTAGAGAACTCCCAACAGGCTCTTCCTGCCTGAGTAATCACAAACTGTCTACACTTAATTGTATGATGCTCTCTTTCTGCCTAAAAACACTCATAAAAGCCAGAAGACAGTACGGTGTCCTCAAATGCACAGATAATGCAAAATCTTAAAGATTATAAATAATCAGAAAACCAGGATATTTCTCAAAGAAACAATAACATATCTAATAATAAAACACAAAGAAAACGATGTCTATAAAATTACAATAAATTCAGAGCAATGCTCATAGGGAAGTTCACCAAACTATAACAAACAAATGGATAGAAAACTTAGTGTAATTTAAAAAAATAATACACAAAAGTGAAAAGATAGATGAAAAATAGAAGCAATAAAAAACAACACATAGGAATCCTAGAGATGAAGAATACAATGATTGGCTAAAAATTCAATAAAAAGCTTCAACAGCAAAGTCACTCACCAGAGGAAAAAAATCAGTTAACTAGAGCACAAATCATTTGAATTATCCAGCCAGTGGAGCAAAATGAAGGAAGAATGACAGTCTATAGCAATTATGGAAGACTATCAGTTTTGATGTGAGGTATCCCCCAGAAGTTCACATGTGAGATGGTGTAAGAAGAGAAGAAATGTTTGGGTTGTAAGAGTCTTAACTCAATCAGTCATTTTATCCTGTGATAGGGATTAACTGATGAATGGAAACTGAAGTGGTAGGATGTGGCAGGAGGTGAGAATTGGGGCATGGCTTTGTGTATATATTTGTATTTGGTGAGTGGAATCCCTCTCTGCTTCTTGATCTTGATGTGAGCTGCTTCTCTCTGTCACACTTTTTTGCCATGATGTTCTGCATCACCTCAAGCCCCAAGGAATGGAGCAGGGCTTCTATGGACTAAGACCTCTAAAACCATGAAATGTAAAATAAACTTTTCTTCCCTAAAATTGTTCTGGTCAGATCCTTTAGCCAAGACAATGAAATAGCTGATGAAACAATCAGGAAGTCAAATATTTGTGTAATATGAATTGTGGAGAGAAGAATGAGAAAAGGGCAAAAAGGCAGCTGGGTGCAGTGGCTTACACAGTGATCCCAGCAAAGGGGCGGCTGACGCAGGAGAATTGCAAGTTCAAAGCCAGCTTCAGCAGATTAGTGAGGCACTTAGCAACTCAACAAGACCTTGTCTCTAAATTAGAAAATATTAAAAAGGGCTGGGAATGTGGTTCAGTGATTAACTGGCCCTGGGTTCAATCCCTGGTATGGGAAAAAAAGGATGGGGGACAAAAAAGCATATTTTTAAAATAATGGCTGAAAATTTCCCTAGGTCAGTGATAGATGCTAATACATAGGAACAGAAAGCACAGAAATCCACAATCAAATTAAACCAAAAGAGAAGTCCACCTAGACATATAATACACTATTAAAAATCAAAGACAACTTATGAAAGCTGTCAGAGATAAGAAAAATATTACATGTGAAGGAAAACCAATATGACATCCATGCAGCTCATAACAGAATTCAAAGTGATGAAAGGAAAAAAGACTAATTCATCATATCTTTCCTGTAGAAACGAATGAGAGATTAAGATTTACCCAGATAAACAAAAACTAAGAAACTTCATCATTACCAGATCTATTTTTCAAGAAATGCTACAAAGAATCATCCAAGTTGAAAGACAAGTATACTAGTGAATAACATGAAAACACTTGAAAGTATAATGGTAAAAGTAAGTACAAAATTTAATTTAGAATTCTCTAAATACTGTAAACGTGATGTGCAATCATTTATATGTACTATGAAAGCTAAAAGGCAAAAATTATTATAAACAATAATAATTATAATAATATATTGCCAGATATGCAATAGAGAAATATGTGAATTATACTACTAAAATTTCAAAATGTAAGAGGAAATATGAGGTTAATATATAGTCTTATATTTTCCTCTTATTATTACAAAAAACTTAAGTTGTTATTAGTTTAAAATAACCTGATATAAGACTGTTTTGGTAAACTTTATGGTAACCACAAAGCAAAACACTTACAAAAGACACACTAAAGATGAAAAAACAAAGAATAAAACATATAACTAGAGAAAATCACTTAACTACAAGGGAAGATAATAATAGAGGAAGAAATGAGTAAAGTATCTACAAAGAAATTAGGAAACAGCAAAATAAGTAATAAATCATGATCTATCAATAACCATCCTAAATATAAATGGATTAAGTTCTCTAACTAAAAAACAGTGTGGCTTATTGGGTTTGAAAAAAAATACTCAACTCTCTGTTGTCTGGAAGACTCCCTTTACCCATAAGGATATACAACTCTGAAAGTGAAGAGATGGAAAAAATATTCCATGCAAATTGGAACCACAATAAAGCAGGGACAGTGACACTTATATCAGATAAAATAGATTTTAAATTAAAAGACATATAATGAGAAAAAGAAGCCCACAGCATCATGGTAAGAAGATTAATTCAGTAAGAATATATAACAATCACAACTATATATGCACTAAACATGGGAGCATCTTAGTATACAAAGCAGATATTAATAGATTTAAAGAGAGAAATTGACAGCAATATCATACTAGTAGGAAACTTGAATACCTCAATTACAAAAATGGAATCATCCAGAGAGACAATCATCAGAAAATATTGTTAAAATAACTATGCTATACAAAATAATCTATGGATTCAACAGTGCTTATCAAAATACCTGTTGCATACTTCAGAGAAATAGAAAAAAATCTTAAAATTTGTAGGGCCCCACAAAAAAAAAAAAACACAACCAGCCTAAGAAGTTTTGATTAAAATAACAAAGAGCTGGAGACATTACACTACCTGAACTCAAAATATAATACAAATCTATGATACCCAAATCATTAGGGTCTTGGTATAAAAACAAAAATGTAGACCAATGGAATGGAATATAGGATTACAGTCAATTGATTTTCAACAAAGGTGCCAAGAGCACACAATGTCAGAAGTCTTTTTTCCATAAATGGTGCTAGATATACACATGCAGAAAAAAAAAAGAAGTTAGATCCCTGTCTCTTACCACATACAAATCTTCAGAGTATGATCTGAAATGATAACAATTACAGAAAGGCTACAGGATGTTGGTCTGGGTAAGGGTATTTTTTTGAATAAGATCCTATATGCACAGAAAGCAAAAACAAATGTGCTAATATTATTTTCTAAAGTAAACTTCTGCATAGCAAAGGAAACAATTGACAGTACGAAAAGACAATATAGAGAATGTAGAAAATATTTGGAAGCTTCGTATCTGACAAGGAGTTACTATTCAGAATATATAAGAAAATGAAACAACTCAATACACCCCAAAATAAGTAATCAAATCAAAGTGAGTGAAAGATACAAATAGACAATTCTCACTAAAAACACATAAGTAGCCCATATATATTAATATAAATATATAAATATATTTACATACAAATAACATATAAATATACATTTACATGAATTTTTAATACATGAATTTTTAACATCGTTAATCAGGAAATGTAAATCAAAACCACAACAATATATCACTTTATCTCAATTAATTATTATCAAAAGACACATAGATGTTGTATGATGTGGCATGGAAGTGGGGTAAGGGACACTGTCAATGGGAATGTAACTTAGTATATCTCTTATAAAAAATATTATGGAGGTTCCTCTAAAAATTGAAAATAGCTCTGTCATATGGTCCAGCAAGCTCACTACTGGGTACATATCAAAAGGAAATGAAATCACTACATCAAAGAGACATCTGCACTCCTGTGTTCTTTGCAGCACTATTAAAAATAGCAAAGTTATTGAATCAACCAAATTTTCCATCATGTATGAAGCAATAAAGTAAACATGGTATATATTCACAATGGAATACTGTTTAGTAGTTAAAAACAGAAATCCTGACACTTTCAGAAACATGAATAACCTGGAGATTATTATCTTAAGTGAAATTAGGCACAGAAAGATAAATACCATGTGATCTAACTTATGAGAAATCTAAAAAAGCAAATGTCATATAAGTGGAGTGTAGAAGAGTGGTTGCCAGAGGTTAGGATGGGGAGGAATGTCAATATACACTAAGTCAGGCAGAAGGAATAAGTTCTTATGTTTTATTTCACAGTGGCTGGCTATGGTTAAAAATATTATATTAAATATTTTGAATTTGATCTATTTAATATTGAATATTTCAAAACAACTAGAAGAGAAAATTTTGAATGTTCTTACTTCAAATAAATGATAAATTTGTGAGGTGATAGAGGTGCTAAATACCTTTACTGTTATACAATTTATACATGTGTTGAAACTTTGCATGGTACCCCATTAGTACTTACAAGGATCATGTATCAATTTAAAACTTATTAACCAATTTAGAATGACTCTAATATTAATGTCTTTATTAAAACATTACATTAAAATAATTTATGGAACTGTATTGTGATGCATTTTCTCACTATTGTCACTGAATTTAACAATTGAATATAGGTAGGAGGCAAGGATCCTTTTCTGTGCCAATGCCTTTGTTCTACTTGGAATCCACCTGTTTTCAACTTCTATCCTTAATATCTCTCCTCATTATATATATGGGTGCCACCTAATTGCTTTAATTTGGTACACATCTCTTAAGTGAAACAAATCAGTTGTACAGCTGATCATTCATTTATTATGTTGTCAGCATCCACTTGTACCTCATCATTGAGGGAGAAAAGGGAAAACATGGAGGATAAAAAAACAACTAACCTGAATAATCTGCATGTCATAAAATGATGCCATACAGAATAGAATCAAAATAATAGAATCAAAATCAAAAAATAAATGTAAAACGAAATTATTTTTATCATGGGAGTAAAGTTATTAGAAAAATATGTGGATTAAGGGGATAATATCTGTGAAATAATGTTAAAATTTTGAATAATAGAATGTGTTAGAGCAGTTGAGAGGAAAGGAAATTGTGAGAGTGAAATTATGCAGGAAAAAATTGGGAGTGCATAAAGAAATGGCAAGTAACCTAGAAAGTTAGGTGATAATCTAGTAGAGAGTATCCTGTATTCATTCAGAAAAATTTACTGGGTTTAAACTTGTTCTTTATAAAACAGGAGTGTGTGCAGCTTCTGAGCAAGAAAATTACATAATTATGTTTAGAAATATAAATATGGCAATAAAAATGTAGGAGTAACAAGAAGGAAGCAGAATTGAGTTTTGTGAATATGCTTGCACTGGTAGTAATAGAGAGCAAAGTTAGAAAGAGTAGCACTATCTTGTTGACAGTCATTCTAATATGCTATAATTACTGTGAAGAAAATATTTGAGTGTAAACTCATTATTTTTACATAAATTTGAAATTTTTTATCTATAATAGTAGCAATTTAAAAGTTGTCTATTCAACAAATAAAATATTAATTACTCAATACAGAAAGCTCGATATTCTCAGTTTAGGAAATGAGTAAGTCCTCATTTTCAATGATTTATATCTTAGCTTGGGACACACACACATGTGAATAGGTAACTTAGATCTCATAATATAATGGCAGTGATATAAACCACATTGAGTGGTCTCAGTAATGTGATGTAGAGGAGAGGGCACTGCAATGTGAGTCTGCAGGTGTGAATTCTGATATTGGTTGTCATGTCCTGTCCATGTGACCTTGTGTACTAAATCAGATTCTTTAGAAAACAGATATTGATCCAAAGACTTGCATGCAGGAAATTTTCACATACCTAAAGAATTATGAGTAAGTTTAGAAAACAGAAAAATTGAATGATGATAGGGTCCAAATAAGGCCCTTAAGACCCAGTCACCTGGGGAGCTTTGAAATTGAGACAGCTCTTTGGAACTGAGGCAACTGAACAGTATTTAGACCTTGGCCTTGAAAGTGAGGTTAACCTTGAGTGGTATATTTCCCTTCAGCGGAACTCAATTTCTTGAAAGAAACTCAGCATCCTATAATAGTCACATCAGAGAGAATTAATATCTGAAATTTATTCTGAAAGAGGTTCTGAGTGGTACAAGACTCAAAATATCTCCAACAATGTACTCCTTGCACTTCTTAGATTCACTTGCTTCACTAGTATATCCACCCTATCTTGGGAGAGCTCCTACAGAATTCTAGCTGATGTTTGGTCTTTATTCCTTTGTTACAAGAAAAAGTTTAATGTGACAAACTATGATTTTCCGACTGCAGTACATCTTGAGCCTACAATCAATACTAAGTTTGTCTCTTTTCTATCATTCTTTCCAGATGTGCTTCTAAAGCACGTCTGCTATGTAGATAGCTGACATAGTAGTGACCCAGGTAGTAACCCTGATGCAAACTGAGACCCCAGCCACCATGGTCTTTAAATGCTGTGGTTAATGTCTATTTATCATCCAACTAGGCAAGAGAGTACTAGGAATTACATCAGTAGATCAAACAGATGCTGATCATTTCCTCCTTATCACTATTGTGTAATAATAGCTCATTCTCCTCCTGCTGCTGGGGATTAACTATTCACACACATAGTGACCATTCTTCTTATCTGCTGGTCTCTTCTTATCTTCTTATCTCTTCTTATAAGGAGCCTAAATGAATTTGTGGTAACCATAGCTCAAAATTCTGTAGGACTCTTTCTATGTTTCTGGTGGGGGTGGATCTTCTCTGGAATAGGACAACTAGAGACTAAAGCACAAGTTCCTCCAAGTGAGAATTTAGGGTAAGGGTAAGTGAGGTCACTGATATCTCCCATCTTTGATTTGGGAATAGAATATTCTATCATATTAGGGCCTATGACCCAATTCATTGATTTAGGGTATAACTACAACCTGGAGAATAGCTTAATACTTAGCATCTACATGTTGATGCCTAATGTGCATCTGCTCTAAAGTTGTCATATTCTGGGTGGGACGGTGTATGATGATGGGTCATGAAGCCCATTTTCATACCTTTTGAAGGGAATTTTCCTTTTTCTGAGGTGTTATACAGTTTTTTTTTTTTTAGGCAATGAAATGCCTATATGAAATGCTATAAACTCTTAAGCCAAGACCTATACTTTAAATAAATATCTAGCTTAGTCAAAATTAATGATTTCTCCCTTCTGTAGCCTTTAGTATTTGGAGGACAAGTACTGAAGATTGCATCCAGGGACACTGTACCATTGAGCTATACCACCAGTCCTTTTTAATTTTTGAGACAGGGTCTCACTACATTGCCCAGGCTGGCCTCAAATTTGCAATCCTCCTACCTCAGCCTCCCAATTCACTAGGATTACAGTTGTATGCCACAGTGCCCTGCTCAATGTAACTTCTTGAAATAAAACTGATTGTTCTGATTTTTCTCCTTGAAGGATTGAGTAGGGACTCTCTGTTTAATCTCTGTGGATATTGGGCAAACTCCAAAAATTTAGGTAGTTGAAGCTCATGTTGGTGGGTCTATGCAAATATAACTTCCATTTCCATCATTAAAGTTACTCCATTTTTGAGTACACTCTGGTCCACTGCACTGCCAATGGTCTCCCATGGTAGAGTCCTCTGCCAGATGTTAACCTGGAATAAGAAGTACTTCACAGTTCACGTTTAATACCACAGGGAATTTTTCATTTATCATCTTGCAGAAGTGTGAGTTGATTATAAAGATAGAGGTTTCTACTCCACTATCCCCACTTCAATAGCTTTGAATCCATAGTCCAAGACTCTGACATGGATTCAAAGACAAGTATTACAAACAAGTATTCCCATTCTAGGTATAAATCAAAGGAACAGAGCAGTAACTTCTGAGATGTTCATAATATAATGCAATTGAGTTCAGCTTGGTCTGGGAAAGAAATTTGTCTATTATCAGGAGCTTATTTATATCTGTTTTAATAGCAAGACTGGCAATGATTGAGACCCTCAGGTTTTGATAACAATTTAAGCTCCATGTTCAACAGTTCTCCAAATATCAGAGTATTCACATTTTTGACAGTGCATGTTTACCTGATTAAACAGTCCTAAGTTCTTTGAGAGACTGGGAGAATCATGACTGACTATATGTTATGGTGTTATAAAGTTATTCCACTTGAAGACCCCACCTCTTCAATACTTTTCAATAAGTATAGGGATTGAGAATTGGTTAAGATCTAGAATCTGGGTGTAGGTTTTATTCAGATGGCTGCTCATACACTTGTTGGAGGACCCTCTCTTTTCCTAAGGAATTCTGTGTCCTTGGAACCATTTATTTAGTTCCTGGACTAAAAACAGGCATTGGTGCTATTACCAAATGACTGCATTTGCTTTTATCTGGTCTCTTTTACTTTTTGGATTTTTAAAATTCCCATTATTCTCAGTAAGCCCTATCAACTATCTAGTTCTGCTCTGGTTTGAATGTGTGGTAAATGCTTCCCCAACCTGTCTTACTACTGGAAGGCTGTGGAGTCTTCAAGAAGTAGGGTCTAGCTATAAGTCTTCCAGTCATATGTGGGCCCAACACTGCAGGATATATTGGAACCATGGTCCCTCCTCTTTCTGTCTTCGATTCCTAGTTGCCATGATCTGAACTGTTTTTTATGCCACTTGCTCCCATCACACTGCAGGCTAAAAATAAGGTCAACCAATGATGGACTAAATTTTCCAAAATTACAAGCCAAAATAAACCTTTCTTATTGCTAAATTATCTCAGGTATTTTGTCATAACAACACAAAGCTAATTAATATACCTACCAACTATCCTGGAATAGAGAAGATGTTTATCCCTGTGCTGTTCAAGCATGCTGGTTCTTCTCTCCTCAATATATTGATAATCACTCTGGTTAACAGAGTTGTGGGGTCCTGTTTTACAATGGAATCAGCTGTTGCATTTTCTTTCCTCAACTAGTATATCCATTAAAGCCTGGCTATTTCCATAAACATCCCTGCATCTTATGCCTTAGTATTTCTATTCCTTTTGGTGTAATACAGAATGTGTTTGTAGTTTTCAACAGATATTTTAACAATGTATCAGTATCAACATTCACGATATTTTAAAGGCTTGAATCACTTATCCTTATCAATCCTTTGATCCAATATTTTACAATCCATTTCACCATGTGTTTTCAAAACATCCTAATGTAAATTTTAAGAGAAGAGGCAAGAAATTTAAGACATAGGAAGAAGATTCATAAATGATAGCTATCTGTTAAGACATGTGGATCTATTGGCATTATAGGTTAACTTGATGTTACTCATTTGCATGTGAAACATGAAACACAAAAGCTGGTACCATTCCAAAAATAGATCACCTCTTCTAAAGCACACAACTTTGGGTATGCACATGTATACACATATAAATTCAAATTTAAATATTTACCCACACACTCTTTCACATGCTGTACCAGGGAGTAGCAGCAGGTTTAAACTAGGTCAAAGGATGAGTGTGAGAGAAGTTCTAGTCCTTTAATGTTTAAATGATCCCAGTTATGCTTGAATGAGAAGAGTGAATTCAACTTGCCAAGGAGGTTAGCAGACAGTACTCTGAAAGGTCAGAACAATCTGGTCATGGATCACCTTATCTAGCACCTGACTTACATTTCAGTTCATGACTGTAATCCATTATATCAAGTCTGGGTTAAGATGAAATAGTTCTGACAAAAATAAGGTAAGTGGAGGAAGACAGATAAATTGCTAATTTAAACTAGAACTCTCTGGGACCTAACATACTTAGTCCAAGTTAGAGCACCACTATAATAAAGTCATAGGAGAAAACTGATTATTTCAGAGATAGAAACATTGCCAATGTCAACATGATTTTTAAATATGAAATAAGGAAAGTCAATTGTGACCTAGTATAAAAAAATAAATACTAAAGCAGGTACTGCTCATTAGTCATCTATTCTGAAAAATTCAAAGCTTATTTATTTATTTATATTTTACTATCAGAGTGTTAAGAGTTCATGCTACTATTGATAATGGTCAAAATACTATAATGTTATTGTCTTTCACCACTTGGTGTTGTATTGATTACACATAATTACACGAGGCACCAACTTCTATACCTTTACCCATCCCTATATTTTGAGGAAACAGGTATTCTTTTTCTCCCTCTAATTCTCCCTCTAAAATGTTCTTATTGCATATTTTAGTTGGAAGTATCATTCTTATAATAATTTCAAAAGGACACTTGAAAATGTAGGAACAATAATTTGATTAAGTGAAGAAAGGAAAGAATACATTTCAAACCTCTTTAATTTTATTTTAACTGATTCAATTAAAGGAAAGGGTTTTCATGAAAGGCATGCAGAGCCTGGCAGACCTAAGATTGCTCCTATCAAGAGGACCATCTACTAAGTTGAATCATTTGAAATTTCCATTTCTATAGGAGAAATGTAGTATAATATTGGCAATTTTAAATAATTTAGTCTATCTAAATAGGCATCTGTAATGAAGTTGAATGAAAAAAATCTGTGAATATGCTCAGCATATTAGACTAACAAACAATATATATAAGCAAAGAGGCAGAAGTGACCAATTGGCTTTTGGAACCATATAATTAAAGTGAATTTTTTCCTGATAATTAATACCTGACTGCAAAATAACTTTTAATTTCAAAATGGTCAGCTAATTCAGATCACTTGCAGCTATTAAACATATTTTAAAATTTATCCCAAACATAGGACTAGTAATTATTAGACAGCCTAACTAACCTAACCACCAATATCTTGCTTGTTGAGTAATCTAACAATGTACTTTTTACTCTAAAATCATTGTGCCATGTCTTACTAGACGAAGAAGCCTAACTTTTGATACAAAAAAATGATTATATTGTATTTTATAGTATATTCATAGTCTCTTGGATGTCTTCTATAAATCCTGTAGCATTTCAAATGAATTAGAAGGTGAAATTACAATTATTTGCCATGCAGAGTAATAAAGGAAAGCCTCTAACTTGGTCTTCCAATTTTTGTGAATCAGTGCTGCCATTTTTGAAACAATACTTTAAAGGAATCTAAATATTTACTGCTTATCTTAAAACTACTCCATTGAAAAAGCTGTCATTTACATGTATATTTAACTAGGTCACTGCACACCAGTGTATAGTGATCTACTTTTATTCAAATGGGTGCAATCAAACGTAACGGTGAAATACTTCTAAGGCCAATAACAAAGCCATTCCAGTGGCTAAAATCCAACATCTGAAATTACTGATGTCCTGCCATGATGCAGAAAACTATCAAAGTGATTGCTCAAGTATGATTGTCTTGGAAATGACTTTTTTTTTACATATAGCAATATATAAAAAAGAAATATATCCTGTCTATATATATTTTTAGATCTAGTTATCAAAGTAGTTCCTAATATTCCTCTAGTACTTAGAACAGTGAGGAACACAAAACAGATGTTCAGAAAAGTTTTGCTAAAGAAAGAACAAATAAATAAACAATGACACCTTTAGTAATTATGTAGTATCTCATGTTTACAACACATTGCCAATTAGGAAGCACTTTCAAACAAATACAATACAGTGAATATTCAGAGGATGAAGAATGTATTAGTATCTTCATAAAACTTGGAATTAAAAGATAAATGTTTGAATTATGTTTGTGTGTTTTTCTCCATTAGATAACCTTGAGCAAGTAAACCATCTTCATTTCCACATCTGTAAGTGGGGTTAATAAAACCTCTATCATAAGCTCTGCTTGCAAGAATTAATTGAGAGGTTGCATGTAAATAATGTATAAAAACAATTAAAATGTTAGAAGTTCTAATTAGAGAAAACTCTGAAAATGAAGTCATAGATAATATTCCAGATGTGGCTGCATATAATTTTTAATATCTTTAGGAGTCCCTTAGGACTTTCAGTATTCTTACACAGATCAGGTCATTAAAACTCAGTGAGGATATATAACTGGGAATGTCACATTCTAACATATCATTCAAGGCATTATGTTCCCCTTGCTTAGTGTCCTCACAGACCTCTGTGAGTGGTGTGTATACACACAAGGAACAAGGAGTAGGTACTCAGGTTGACCTTCACCAACTGCATCACCAGTAAAGGAAATATGAACACCCAGGTTCTTGGCTTCATTTGCAAAAAAACTTCTTTTCCAAACCCCAGTGTCCATTAACAGATAAAGCCTTTCCCAGCTTGGCTCACTTGTGTCAGTTCCTACGTGTTAATTTAATTTTGCTAGCTCTATTCAAGCCTTTCTCACTAGGCTCACTGTCATTTGGGTGTTTGTTAGTATCCACTTCATGTAGAATGGAGGAAGAATACCAGGCGTGATCAGATGTCAGAATGAAAGCTTGCCCCATGGAGATTTGAGACGAGGTAGCAGTTTTTCTTTGGTGGTGCAATAACCAGCAATGAGTGCCTCTGATCATTGAGATGACTAAATCTTAAACAAATTGAGCTACTTTCTTTTTTTGGCTGGCTTGATTTGAAAACACTTGGACACTTTCCTTTGTTACAAGTGCATTAACGGTCTACACAGCAGTGCCAGATTCTCATGTTTTTCTTCAGATTGCCACTGAACATAGCCTTTGTCTCATAGAAACCTTTTCTTATGCCTCACGATAACCATTTTTTATGCCTCTCAAATTAAAATAGACTCTTCTCTTTTCCTCTCCCGTGGAACCATGAACATTTGCTTTACAGTAATCCTACAGTGTATAATTATCAATTTACTTAGTCTTATCATGTCATTGCAGTATGAGTTCTTTGAGGGCAGGAAAGTCCTCCACATTATTCTTTTCCAATATGCCCTGTAACAGCAATTAGAATATAACACCATTCAACAGCTATGTCTTAATTATGGAAAAATGAAGCTAGGCACAAGAAGTCAAATACCACATGTTCTCAGTCATAGTAGAAGCTTAAAAAGTTAGTTTGGTAGAAGCAGAGAGTAGAATAGTGGTCAATGGGTACCATAAAGGAAAAGGGAGGGAGGATAGAGGAAGGTTGGTTGGTGAATATCAAAATATAGATAGAGGAAGTACTAGTGTTCCACAGCACAGCAGGGTGGCTGTAGTCTACACCAATTTGTTATATTGTATGTTATAAAGACCTAGAAGAAAGGAGTTCCAAGGCTCCCAGAAAAATGAAATTATAAATGTTAAAGGAGATAACAAATGCTAATTACCCTAATTCGATCATTACATATTGTATACATGTATCAATGATCACACTCTACCCTATAAATCAATGCAACTATTATGTATCAATTAAAATATTTTTAAAGACTGTATGGACCATCTATAACAATTGCCTCAGTGGTCTCTCCATTAACATTATAGTATCATTCTGCTAGAGAGGGCTTTGAGGAAAAATCTGGTATTTTAGCCAAGAAAATAAAAATCTCACTATAGACTCACAGAAGAGTAAGATAAAGAACATGAAAACTAGTTTAATATAGATTATTTTTTCACCAAAACCATGAGAGAAAAGTTAAAGCCTTTGAAATTAAACAAACCCTAGTTTTCTTTGTATATTTCTTAGTTCACAGAGCCATTTTCTGACTGATTTTATCCTCAAATTGAGCCCTTACTAAATCTCCTTGTACATAGGGCATGTTGCTTTCTCTTTTGGTGTTGTTGCCAGAAACTTTAAAGATTTTAGAGGCTCATCTCATCAAGAGGACATCTGTGATTCTTTTTGTAGGGTGAAGCCTGATGGGGACAGTTGGGAATGACATCTCGAAACATGGCAATGGAGTAAGAATGGTGTGGGATTTTTAGGGTGGACGCCTCCCTAGTTTTCAATTTAGGGAAAATAAATATGAAAATCTAGAGAACTGGAGGATTGCTCTCTTCTATAAGTGATTCTGTATTCTTTCTTTCATTTTTTTTTTCTTCTGAGCTGAGCTGCTGTGGATCTCTTTGGAATGTCCTGTTCATTTCAGCATGGATGCTCTCAGCAGTTTGTGGCTTTCTGGGATGTTTTACTTCACCAGCCAGAGTGTGCTTGCCAGATTTTGTTGAGAAATAACAGGAGGTCATACACGGTGTCAAGGAAATGTTGGCATCGTCAGAGAAACAGGTATTGTATTAGTTGCGGTGAATTCAGACCTACTGATGGTAGGATTAATGAAATCCATGTCTGGCACTCTCCACAGCTCGATGGAGCTTTCAATAAGCAAAGCCAGGACACTGGAGAGGCTCAGCAAGCCCCCTGGCCCCTCGCCTGCTTGATCAAGCCAGACTTGCCCAAGGAACCTGGAAAGCAAGTGCAGGCCTCTTAAGAAACCAACCTATAAAAAGGGGCAGACAGAGGAGGAGAAGAAAGACAGAGGACCAAAGGCAGGAGGGCAGTGTATGGAACAATGCCATGAATTGTCTGCCTTTAGCTGCTCCAAACTGAAATAAAATGAACAGTAGAAATCTTCTATTGACTGCTTCCCTCTAAGCAAGATTAATTAATGTAATATCACAATGAGGTAAGTATACTTATATCCCCCTTTTAGAGGTGACAAAGTGCTGCAAAGAAAGACTGACATAATTTCCTCTAGAATTTTCAGCTGGGAAAGGTGGATTCAGAAATGGAACTCAGCAAATCTGAATGTAAAGGCTATGTTCTTAGATGAAGCTGTTGAGAAAATCAAATACGTGGGAAATAATCTTCCAAACTAGAAGAGAGCTGTAGTAGACTTTAGAATTCAACTGCTTTTACAATATTGGAATATTGCTTTGATATTGGCAATTGATTTTTTTTTCTCACTTTTCCCCTCTTGATTGTAATGTCACTAGCTTTGCATTCTTATTTTTACTTATAAGGCTTGCCCACTGCACCTTTTTCTTGTCACCTCTAGTATGAAACAGCTCTCAGAATGATAGAATTCTGGGTCTATGTGTCTGCCAAGTCTTGTGAATACCTCCAACACCTAACAGAGACTGAGGTTATTTTCTTTCTATTAATGTTAAATAAAATTCTAAACTATAAGGATATGGTGACCTCTGAAGTTTGGTAAATTTACAATCCCAGAAATTATTTACCTGACTTTTTCATTGTTGTTTATCTTGTATATATTGAAGCAGCAAGATGACCCCACACTGTGCAGTGGCACCCTATGTTTTGAGACTTCACCAGGGATACATCGTAACTCCCTGAATTTCCACCCAATTTGTATCAACAAAGGTTTCTGTGAAAGTGAACTTCCTGTGTTTTCTGGTCTCCCCTAGTTAACAGAAAGGTTATGAGGATTAGAGGATTCAGCCCTTCAAAATCTCAAGTGCATTTTTTTTTTGTATCACATTCAGAGAAAAGTAAAACATAACAGGTTATCAACAAACAGTGAAGAAAGGGCAAGGCCAATGTGGAAGGAGGCTCTCTTAGAAATGGA
Organism: Ictidomys tridecemlineatus; assembly: GCF_052094955.1. Lineage (NCBI taxonomy): Eukaryota > Metazoa > Chordata > Mammalia > Rodentia > Sciuridae > Ictidomys > Ictidomys tridecemlineatus. The sequence goes on along the minus strand of NC_135479.1, from coordinate 135,608,544 downwards.
CAAAAATTAACTCCTTTTTGGAGGACTTAAGGTGATAATGGTGAAACTCCTTATATCCCTTTATGTCACATTTAATTGATCAATATACAATAGCACCACTCCTCATTTTCCTGCTTCATGTGTATTTCCAGAACTTCAGGAGAATCTGGGTAACATACACATGTGCAAAAATCTCATCCTGTTAGATTTAAGTCTGTACAAGCAACTTCCAGGTGGCTACTTCAGCTTCCTGTCTCCCAGAACTCTCTCTCTGAAACTCGAGTGCCTGTTGTCTTATTAATGTTCAAGGTTGCTTCTGAAAAGATCATTTAACAAAGACAGATAAGGATAAACCTTGAAGACACTTGTATCAATAGGCCAAAGTTCCTGCTCTCTGATGGTGTCAGCGGAATCCAGACGCAGATTAATTGGACTCCAATAATTAAAGGCCTAATTTCTTTTCCCTATGTCTGTTAAGTAATATGGTTTAAAACTTAGGGGGAAAAAAAGATGACTCCATATCCACATTGCATCTTGGACAACATCACTTTCAAATACAATATTTTTAAAATGTCTTTTTTTTTTTTTTTTGGTACTGGGAATTGAACTCAGGAGCACTCAACCACTGAGCCACATCCCCAGCCCTATTTTGTATTTTATTTAGAGACAGGGCCTCACTGAGTTGCTTAGTGATTTGCTTTTGCTGAAGCTGGTTTTGAACTCGTGATCCTCTTGCCTCAGTCTCCCAAGCAGCTGAGACTACAGGCATGTGCCACCGTGACCAGCAAAATGTCAAATATTTTTATTCTTCATCATGGACAAATGCTGTTATTGCGTGTACACAGAATGAACAAAAACGTGATATTGAAAAATACTTAGAAATTTACATATAGTAATAGATATAAAGTTCTTTATGAGTATAGTGTATTACATATAAAATATGCAATTTCTTGCAAATATTGAGGACTTGAAGACCTCATTCTTGAAAACAGTTTAAAAACGTGATTTTTTGTGTCTCTTCCAAATAATCAAGCTCATTTTTTTTTCACAACAGTACCATCATTCCAGATGTTCTAAAATTTACTAGATGTGAAATCTCAACTTTATCTAGAAGGAGATATAGGCTTATTCATATAAAATAATTAATAATGTATTTGAACATATTGTATGCAAATCAAATATGTAAAAACTAAATATTACTCTAAGTTGATATGTGAAAGTTTTTTCTGATATCCAGAATTTATTCAGTGGTTTCTCTTGTTCCTTTTTAATATGTTGTATTTTTATTAGTACTATTGCTTTTTCAGGGTTATCTATTGTGTCATATTCAACATTTTAACCAATATAATAATTACTTGCATTATTTATTATTATTTATTATTATAGTCATAAAACATTTTAATATCTACAAAAGCAAAATCTCTTTTCTAACTATTATTATTTATTTTACTCATTGTTTTATTTTTATAATCATTTTAAGCTTTTTAAAAAATATTTTTTAGTTGTAGATGGACACATACCTTTATTTACTTATCTTTGTGTGGTGCTGAGGACTGAATCCAGTACCTCACCCTTGCTAGGTGAGTGCTCTACCACTGAGCCACAACACCAGCCCCTTATTTGTTATTTTCAAAGCATGTTTTCAAGTTAAAAATTTATTAGTACTAAACTTTCATTAATTTGGAAATATTAATATATTTACAACATTTACCATTTTTCTCTAGGTGAGGACATAATATTTCTTTTACATATCATTCAACAATGTACTTTAGTGTTCTTGTACTTGGGATTTTATTCTCACTTTTAATTTTGTGGCAAGATATTATTTGCTTAGACATATCTGATTATTGTTTTCTAGGGCTGTAATCACATCATTTGCACCTAATATTTCTGACCCTTAACTCCTTATATTAATTACATGTTGTATTTAATTATCATATCTCTAGGATATTACCAAACATTTTTAAACAAAAGGCAAAAGATACTATTCTTATTTTTGCTCTTATTTAATGAAAATGTGCTCAGTGTTTTATTCATTAGGTTTATTATATACTAACTAGTTTCTTTAAAATAATTGCCCTTGTCATATTGAAGAAAATTTCTTATTCTTATAATTTTATTTTATTTTTTTGTAGAAAATTGATTTTTATTGACCTTGCTTCTTGATACCTTGTTAAATTTTCCTATTTACTTAGAAATTTTCCTTCATTCCTTAATTATTTCCTATTAACAAGTATGCCATACAAACAATGACAGTTTTGCTTTTATTAATTTGTACTTTTTATTGATTTTTATCAACTTACTGTTTTGCCTATGAATTTCAGTGAAAAGTTAAATAAGGTGATGAGAACCTGATTCCTGCCCTTTTGATGAATTTCATGTGGAATTAATTCCACATTTCACCATTAGGTATGATGCATGTATGATGTTACCTATATTTTGTTTTGCTATCCTTCATTAGTTTGAGAAAATTCATTTCTATTTCTTATTTCTTATAAATTCTTAAGAATAAGTGTTGAAATTTGTCAGTGCCTTTTTTGTATCTATTGGGATGAGTATATTCATTTTCTTTCTTATTCTTTTAAGGAGATGAGTTATATTATCAGAAGACTTAATGTTAAATCAATCTTTCCTTTTGGGTAACATTTACTTGTTCATAATGTGTTGTCTTTTTCACATAATATTAACTTGGTTTTGCTACTAATTTGTTGAAGATTTCTGTGTTTATGTTCCTGAGGAATATCAGCCTTTAACTTTTGTTCTTGTAAAATACACTCTTCTGTCTTTATAAAGTGCGACTGGACATATTTCGTCTTCCTTTTTTTTTCTGAAAAAGCTTATGCATTTTATTCTTCCTTAAATGTTGGGTATGATAAACAGTGAAGCCACTAGGAATTTCCTTGGTGGAATTCCTTAAAATTTCCAATATAACATACTTAAAACATATAGGAGCATTTGAACTTGATAATTTTCTCGCTTAGTATTCTAGATGAAATTCTAAAATAGCCTTTGTGTTTCCTTCCCTTACTGCACATGCCTGTACACTCTCCTCTTCTTGAGTCTGGGTCAGAAGTGTGAATATGTATGGGTTTCACTGTTGAGGTTAGGTAGCCAAGTGGCTGCCTTGGAGGTAATCAAAGGGGAGAGTATTATGGAACAGTGTTTAAAAGAAAGGTTGGGCTCCTCCTGAAGAATCTCCTGTTGATTTCAAAAATAAAAACTTCCATGTTAGAGAGATGATTATGTGGTAGAAATGACTGGAAGATCCATAGTCCATCAGGGCGTCCATCAAATGAGAAGAGGTCTCTGGTGAGCACCCAGGCTAGCCACACCTTGTTGTCAGCCTCATGAGATGCTCATATATCCCCCTTATTTTCAAAGCTAGAAACTGTTGGAGTCCTCATTCTGTGTGGATCTGACCTTCCTTACACTGTCACACGTCCTTTTCCAAACCTAATAGGTTGGCTTCCTTTTTAACTTGCAAAGACCATCATGATTATGTTGGACCAAGCCTATAATCCAGGAAAATCTCTCCACTATGAGATCAGCAATTTTACTTTCTCTTTACTGGGTAACATATTCACAGGTTCAAGGATAACTGGGATGTATGTGTCATTGGGACCACTAATCTGTCTATTGAACTTTAGAAACATTGATTTTATAAAACAAGGTCAATTATAAAATTAATGTATATTGTATTATTGTTTGGTAGAGTGCGGTATACATTTTGGTGGGACTAAATTGATTAATAGTGTTTTGTTTGTTCTTTTGCTTTTCTATTTTTCAATTACTAATAAGTGTGTCCATAATCTTCAATTATGATTATTAATTTGTTTTATTTTTCTCTTTAATTCTACCCATCTGTTCTCTTAATACATTGAGCCCTTTACTATCATAAAATGTCCTTCCTTACCTCTGGTAATGTTAGCAGTAAGTAATGAGCAGTAAGTAATTGACGTGAAGGAGGAGTTGATTACCTGATTGGTAAAGAGTGAACCATCAAACAGTGGAGTGCCTAGCAAGATTACAGGTTTACTTTCAGTTATTTTTAAAATTTTCTTTAAGTTACTATCAAGACAGATGAGTAAACAATTTGCAGTAGATAATCTGGGGAAAAATATTCATAGACAAACTTTGAGTAGAGAGTAAACAGATAATGGGAGGCAATACCTCAAGAAAGAAGGATTTATAAGACTAACTCTTGACAGTACCCATAAAGGTCAAGATGAAACTAGGAGTCATGGCCTCCGTGGTCTTCTTCTATCTCAGAATCGGGGGGAATTCTTCAGTGATGCAGATGCAATAAGGTAACCTCTGATAGCTGCTGAACCCAGTACCCACATTGACATAGGATTGACTTATAACGGAAGCCCCCCTCAGTAGGATGGCTGCCGTGGTAGTTTCAGAAAAGATCAATTAGGGTCAAAAACTCTACTGCCCAACGTGAAGGAGGAGTTGATTACCTGATTGGTAAAGAATGCAGGTGTCCTCAGTTCTCAAGGGAACCATCAAACAGCGATCAATCTGGAAGCAGCATTGCTTCCTTTGTCATTCTCTAATTGGAGACGACCCACTCTCTCCCCTGAGAGTGCTCTCTGCTTGAGCCTTACCCTAGTCTCACTTTGATTCCACTTTACCTTCACTTATAACAAAATCCTTTTGCATGACTTTCAGTGTCTGATTTTAAATTTTCTTTTGTCATAAGAACGGAGGTTTGAAGCTTCAGCTCCCTGCTCTCCTGTGACAGCAATAGTTTGCTATGAATTAAATGTCCTCTCCAAGACTCATGTTGAAATTCAACTGCTATTGTAACTATTAAAAGATGGGACCTTTAAGAGGTGATTGGGATTTATGCCATTATTGCTGAAGTGAGTGAGTTATCACAGGGATGGGTTCTTGTTAGAAAAGGATCTGTCCAGCAGATTCCTTCTCAGTCATGTGTATGCTCACCTGTCCTTCCACCAAATTGTGATATGGCACAAAAGCTTTTGCTCCAGAACAGTGAGCCATATAAATTTCTATTATTTTTATTTATTGACCATGCTATATTCTGTTGTAGCAGAAGAATATGGACAAAAATAGAAACTAATACTAAGAATTAGAGCTGTAGCGACAAATGCCTATAAGTGGCTTTTGAAGTGGGCAATTGGTAGAAACTGAAAGACTTTGAAAGAGTAGGCTAGGGAAAGTCTAGATTTCTATGAATGAAACTTTAAGGATGATTCTGGTGAGGGTGAAGAAGAAAGAACTATAGGGGAAATCTGAATGTTCATAGAGATGGCGTAAGTGCTCATAACCAGAATGTTAATAAAAAAATGGATAGGAAAGCCCATTCTGATGAGTTCTTAGATAGAAATGAGCAACAAGCTATTAGAAACAGGAATAAAGGCCATACCTGATATACATTTGCAATGAACTTGATGAATATGTGTTCATATCCCAGGATTTTAAAGAATGCAGAACATAAGAGTATTGACTTCTAATATTTGGCAGAAGAAATATATAAGCATAAAGTGTTCAAGCTGCTGTATGACTCTTTATTACTTTTATCCATTAACAGTGAAATGGAAAGAGAAAAGAGAGAAAGATGAAATTTATAATTTTAAAAGAAGAAGAATGGAAAGATTTGGACATTTTGTAGACTGGCTAGATAAGAGAACACAAAGATTATTGCCAAGCTATTATGAGCTTAAGAGTTTAGTACCAATAGAAGACAGCCAGGTGTTAATCATTAAGCCAAGGAAATGAAGACCCTGAAGACATTTCAGAGCTCTTCAAGGCTTCTCTGCCAATCATAGACCCAGAGCTCAAGGAAGGCAGAGTGGTTTTGGTGGATGGGTGCTGGACACCCTCCTTGGACTTGCTACCCAGGGCTGCCTCAAGACTTTGCTCCTCACATTCCAGGGCAGCACTCCTTGGCTGCTTCAATCATGATTCAAGTAGGCTCAGGTTTGGCTTCACATGTTGCTCCAGAAGGTACAGGTGGTAAACTGGAGGGTTCATATGGTGCTGTCGGCAGCCCGCAGAATGCAAGATCTGTGGGGGCGTGGCCATCTGCACTTACAATTCAAATGATACTGCAGACAATGTGGGAGCCCAGGCAGAAATTTATTGCAGGCATGGAGCCCTCACAGAAAGCCTTCACAAGGGAGATGCCTCATAGAGCTGCAGGGACAGGGTCACACCTTTGATTCCCAAATGGTAGAGCTACCAATGTGCAATGCTAGCCTGAGAGAACTACAGGCACCAGACTCTAACTTGTGAGAACTTCTTTCTGGTCTGAGCCACCAGAGCCATAAGAGTGGGGCTAGGCATAGGGGACTCACATCTGCAGTATGTTCAGGAGATAGCACATGAAGTGAAAGATTATTTGCCCCTTTTGGAACAGGAATGTCTATCCTATGCCTCTCCTACCATTATATTATGTAAGCACATTATATAACTTGTTCTGATTTCACAAGCTGGAGCCAGAGGTAATTTGCTATGGTATGAATTTATGCCTTGAGACTCACCCATATCTGATTCAGATGAGACTCTAGACTTTTAAACTTTTGAGTTGATTCTGGAAGAAGTTAACACTTTGGAACTGTTCAGATAGAATAAATATTCATATGTGAGAAGGCCATAAGTTTGGGGGCTTAGAGGTGGAATACCAAAGTTCGAATGACCCTTCCAAACCACATGTTGGATGTAATTGCTGTTGTACCAGTATTAAGAAGTGGGATCTTTGAGAGGTGATTTGGTCATGGATTTATGCCTTTATTGCAAGAGAGTGTTGGTTATTGAGGAAGTGAGTTCCTGATGAAAAAGATAAACATTGGCCTGGTTTCTTTTGTCTTGCATGTGCTTACTTTTCCATCTGCCATGTCATGAAGCATCCAGAAGTCCTTGGCCAGATGCCAACACCATGCCCTCAAACTTCCTAGCCTCCAGAATCATGAGTCAAATAAATCACATTTGTGTTTTCTATTTGAAACTATGAAACTACACCATCACAAGATCTGCAGGCTACAAAACCTTCATGAAACTATGGTGAGTGCCAGACTACGAGCACTGTAAGCCTGCTGTATGTGAGAACCACTCATGCTTATGGAAATACTGAGCAACTTCTGGATCTATCAATAAGAAACTTACCTTTAAACTCATTGAAAATGTATGGATCTATAATGTTTTAAAAATATAAAAACAACAGTAAAAAGGATAGCACTGGAGATGAAAGTTGGTTTTGTGCCTGAGATCGGAATAGAGCAAGCAGTTTGGGCAAGAATCTGTCAGAAAAGAAAGGTCTTTCCAGATCAAGAAATCAGCCCAGCTTTTGATTGTCCTCTGCTTGGGCATGCCAGAATCAAATCAGAAATCACCTCCAAATCAAATAGAACCCTCTTTATCAAGTTATTAGCTTATGTACAATATCAGGCAAATCAGTAAAAACTAGCATTGATCCTAGAGAGTGGAATGAGATTTTGCAATCTTTCAGTCCTGCAGTTGCAAAATTTTGTGGTCTTGAAGCCTGGTGATCCCACAGTCCTGTGTTCTCCTACTTTTTCAAATGTCACAGACTGTAATCTCGTAGTCTTACAGGATTGAAGTTTCACTGACTCAAATTCTGGAAATCTCAAGGTCTCAATTTCTTCCAGTGTTTCAGTTTTGAGATCTTGAAGTGTTGTTGTGTTTGGTCATGAGGACTTTGAGGATGAGAGTTCTGAACTCACCTCAAGCAGTTTTATTTCACTTGAGAGTGAATCTGATCCCCTGACATGTAATGTCTTAAAGTGTGTTTTGTGACTACTGTACAGCCCTTCCCACACACATCCTATGGTTTTTAGGTGTAAAACATGATGAATCTAATTCAATGTTTACAATTGCATTTTTCTATGTCCTTGTCCCTAAATACTTTGTTACATGTCATTCTAGACATTCTCCCTCAGAATATAATCCACTCCCATATTTTTAGTTATCAAGTATGAATCTTCAACCCACATCCCTTTCTTGATATTTGGACTCATTTATTTAGTTGACCTCTCCACTTGAATGCCACACATGATTCAAGTTTAAAAAAATCATACCCTATATCCTCCTCTATTCTTTTCTATTTTCACCTAAAAGTGCTCTTTTTCTTCATTTTCATTAGAGAATGGCATAATTCAGTCCCCCAGGACTAAATGGTGGACATCGTTATGGTTATCTTGTTTCTCTATTATCCCTATATTCAAGTAATTTAAGACAACTGTCATTTTTTCCTATACACCTATACTGATGTCATCTCCTTCTATTTAATCCCTGTATCACTAATGAGTCTCAATTGAACACTTTGAGAAGGCTATTTGGTATACTGTAAATATGCATTCTTATGTTTGTTGATCAATTGTATTTCTCTTCTGTATTTCTCTTCAGCTCTTTAACCCATTTATTGATTGGGTTATTTGTTGTTTTTTGGTGTTAAGTTTTTTGAGTTCTTCATATATCTTGGAGATTAATGCTTTGTCTGAGGTGTATGTGGTAAAGATTTTCTCCCATTATGTGGGCTCTCTCTTCGCTTTATTGTTTCCTTTGCTGAGAAAAAGCTTTTTTAGTTTGAATCCATGCCATTTATTGACTTGTGATTTTACTTCTAGTGCCTAAGTCTTTGATGCACTTTTGAATTGAGTTTCGTAAATACAATCAATCAACAAATATATGAAAAAAAATGTTCAGCATTTCTAGCAATTAGAGAAATGCAAATCAAACTCTCTAAGATTTCACCTTACCCTAGTCAGAAGGGCAATTATCAAGAACACAAGCAACAAACAAAAAATGTTGGTGAGGCTGTGGGGAAAAAAGTATTCCAAATAGCCTTCTCAATGTGTTCAATTAAGACTCATTAGTGATAGAAGAATTAAATGGAAGAAAATGACATCAGTATAGGTGTATAGAAGAAAATGACAGTTGTCTTAAATTACTTGAATATAAGAATAATAGAGAAACAAAAACCAATGATGTTCACCATTCAGTCCTGGGAGACTAGATGATGCCATTGCTGGTAGGACTGCAAATTGGTGCAACCACTATGGAAAGCATTATGGAGGTTTCTCAGAAAACTTGCAATGGAACCACCATTTGACCCAGCAATCCCACTCCTTGGTGTATACCCAAAAGACTTAAAATCAACATACCACAGTGACAAAGCCACATCAATGTTTATAGCACCTCAATTCACAATAGCTAAACTATGGAACCAAACTAGGTGTCCTTCAACAGATGAATGGATAAAGAAAATGTGATATGTATACACAATGGAATATTACTCAGCCTTAAATAAGAATGGAATTATGCATTTGCTAGTAAATGGATGAAGCTGGAGAATATTAGGCTAAGTGAAATAAGCCAATCCCCCCAAACCAAAAGCCTAATGTTTTCTTTGATATGGGGATGCTAATTCACAGTAAAGAAGGGCAATAGGGAAGAATAGAGGTACTTTGGATTAGGCAGAAGGGAGTGAAGGTAGGAGTGGCGGAGAGGAAGGAGAATGAATCTGACATTATTACCCTATGTGCATATATTACCACAGGACAGGTGTGATTCTACATCCTGTACAACCAGAACAATGAGACCTTAAACTCCATTTATGTCTGGTATGTCGAAATGCACTCTACTGTCCCACATACAAATAAAACTATCATACAAATAAAAATGTGCATTCTTTATGTATTTCTTATTGTTTATTTTGAAAAGAGGAGGGTGGAGAAGGATGACCACTGGAACTAATGTGCTCCTTTGATTTTTATTTTCTTAAACTTCATTTTTGTCTCTGAACTTGAAAATAACAAGACTTCTCACCCTAAAAGAGCATGTTGCTTTCCATCCATGGTAACTTGAGATTGCTGCTTAGGATCTCTATCATCACCCTAAGCTGGTGAAAGTATATCTTTCAAAAATAGACTGTGTTCTACCAGGGAGGAGCTTTGATAATTGTGGATCTCTCCATTCTCTTCTTAAGTATCCTGTAATGTTTTATCACTCTTGTGATATTTTATTTAAACCTATAGTTTGGCATCCCCCCAAAAATCTGTCTTGCTGGCCCACCTCTGCATCCAGGTGCTTCCACTGTTGTAGCTACAGACATACCATTTCAGCCTTGGAGTTTTGCAACAGCTTCCTACCTAGTCTCTCCATTTCCAGCATTTCTGTTTTCTCCCTCCAACTCCACTACAAACACAAGTCATTTTCTGCACTTCAGTTGGAATGATCTTTGAAAACTGCAAATCTGATCATATCACTCCCATGTGTGAGTCACTATATTGACTTTCTCTTTTTCATAGGAATTTTTTTTCATAACTCCATAGGAAATATATTCTCCATCTGATCTTCTGACACTCCCTCATCACCCTTTATCTTCTTTAAGTTATTCACATATACTGTGGGGCTTTTTTTTCTTTCTTCTGATGTTTTTCAAAAGTTGTCCTCTCTCCCTAGAGCATTCTTAGTAGATAGCCAGCCCTTGCTCTCCATTTGATTACAAAACTAGACTTCACTCTTTTTAAGAAATCTCTTCTAACCCTAAGGCCCACCTGGAGTCAGGAACTGTTTTCGGTCCCTTCTGGCACCTGATCCCACAACCTCACATGCCTACTGCAGTGTGTTTCAAATTATTTAATCGCCTTTTATTTTCTCTTCTAGATCATAAGTTCTGTGTCCAAGCACAGAACACTTTCTCAACAAATACTTTTTGATTGAGTGTACATAAAACTCAGTATCATTAGGCCATAGCGTGATTCACAAATCAATTATTTAGCATTCAATAAGCACTTATTGAACACATAGCCACGTGCAAGAAATGTTGAGATAGAGCAAACCATCCTTTTTGCGATCCCATTCTAAAGGGATTTAAAAAACTATGACATAGATTTGGTTTTCCGATAATTCTTATTTATAATTCACAGAAGTGCAGGTTTTATAAGTCAGCCTTCTAATCATGAAGAACAGAGTCTGAGAATAGACCATAGGGAACAGAGGAGAAAGAAGATCTAAGCCTGGGAAACAACTGAACAATCATTTAACATTTTCATACCTAGATTCATGTTAACATGGTGAAAATATTTCCCTTTGTTAGTGCTCACTGCCCGCAGGGCTTAGTAGAATTTCTATATTATTTCTCTTCTGATAACTCTACTATGCATTATTTAAATAGGAATTATTTCACAGATATTATTTGAAATTTACAATTTTGTGTCCACTTTCTAAAGTACAACTGTGTGCTTTTTCCTGCATTGGCTGCATAGCATTTTCCCCCTATATAATTTACTTGTCTCATTTACTTTCCCTGGTGACACTTTCCCTGGAGTCCAGAGCTGACCCAAGAAGGATGTTTGCTAATGCACAGCACCATCTGCTGGTGATACTTGAAATTGACAGTGGAATTGCCTAAAAAATTGAAGCTTGTTTCCTGGGGAGGATGTTTGGCCTTTGCCATAGACAGATTATGTTTGTTTACTTGTTCCAAGATTTATTCAGAAACTTATACAAAATATTCCACATAAGTTAGTATGTACCTTCGTCTTCCTCCTTTTTTGCATACCGACTAGTTTGGAAATAAGGTGATTAGTAACTGCTGCTAGCAGTTATACACAGCCAATCATGCAGATGATTCCTCTTTAAATATTTTTGGTGAGATATTTCAAATGGCTCTTAGAAAAAGATACCCCAGGAGTTACAAGAATCTTGCTTTTGCTACTTTCAATGGTTAAACTCCTCCACCAGATTGTCAGATTTCCATTCATTTTGATTTTTTCTTGGAGAAACTGAAATTGGCAGCATCTACAGTTTCCTCTTCTAGAAGGTGGGCATAGTCAGAAGACAATGTCAAGACTTGTTTTTTTGTTTGTTTGTTTGTTTGTTTGTTTTGACATAGCAGCAGTGGACACAGAATGATGGTTTATAGATAGGCTTTTGCTGACATAATGGTATTAAAAAACTCTAGCAAAAGCCACCCTTTTACCAGAGATGGACCTGCATGACTTAGTATTATAGAGGGGGCCAGATTTACATCCTTACTTTAGGGTACCACTGGAATCACATAATGGAATAGAATCTGTGGACTTGTGATATATGATCAATAAATATTACATACTATTGATGCATAATGTGTGAATAGCATAAAATATCTTCATATTTGAAATTATGAATATAAAGGACTCTTTAAGGGTCAGAAAATCTGGATTTTAATTGTATGGATCTGGGAATGTGCCTTTGCTTTTGAGAGTCTCAGGTTCCTCCTCGGTTGAATGATAATGTTTCTCCAACATGCCTCAGGGTGCCATCCTAAAAGTAAAGTGAGATAGTGGGTGCAAAATATCAGTGAAAAACTAAAGATACACAAGAGACACTTGAAGTCCCAGATAGCTATTGAAATTGCCACTTTTCACGACAGACACAATTAAATATGTGCTCTGATACCATTCCAGGCAGACATCATAATAATCTTGTCTTGTTGGGTTGAAAAAATTGAATTTAAGGACTGTTCACAAATCTTCTTATGATCCTGTGGGCAAAACACACAATCCCGCACTCCAAGGATGACCTTCTCATTCCTCTAAGTTCCACACTCGACATGAGCTGAGCACACAGAAGAACCTATCCAACCTGGCATGAGAGGGTTAACCACAGAATGGTATACTTGAGGGGCCACAGATATGGACAATGCAGTTTTATCCTCTGTCCTTGCCTGATGATCAAACAAATGAGACTCATAGGACTGAGGGCAGCTCTTTATCCATTCTCTAGGCTACAATTACATAGGTTGCTTTGATGCCTGTCACTCATTTAAGGTTACCTGTTAATGCAATATGTCTTTTTAAAGAAGAGCTTTTAGACAGCTTGTGCGTAGAAGAGCTCTAGAGAACTGTGCGTCTAATGGTCTCCTTTCAGTGATGATAAAACTGTTGACTACACAGAAACAAAAATATTTACTCCTACTATAACAGTGATAGGAGATATCCCAATATACTGAACCCCAACTATATCTTTCATTTTGTTTCTACAGTACAGAGTGCTATCATAGTTTTGTGTTTTCTCCTTGATCTATACTTCAAAAAATTTTTCTGATATAGAATATCAACATCATGAACAAGCTAGATGTAATGGAGAAGACATTGGTTCTGCAAATAGGATCCAGAGACTGTGTACTACCAGGTTTAGTGTCGTGGATTTTTTTTTCTTTAATCAAAGAGGAGATAACCAAGGTGATGATGAAGAAGTGATCAGAGGTGTGCTCAGGCAGAAAATGGGACTCTCCTAACTGCAAGGCAGAAATACCAGAGTCATGATACCCTCCTCAGTAAAAGCCTGGGGATTTATTTGGGCTAGTTATCAGAGATGAGGAGTCTTCTCTTAACTTTCTTTAGGCTACACCTGATAGCCTGGATCCCTCGGTCTAATTCTGAACCAGGAAGAGCTCTCAGAGGCTCTGACTTCAGCCAGTGATCATAATAATGGCTGGTGATTCTAACATTGCCCTTTACCTATTTGAGGCTTAGTTGGAATCTTGTTGAGTTTGGAAAGCTACCCAAGATCTGGAGGGAACCTGTCCTCCATAGGGAGCAGACACAGAAAAGACGCTAGTGATGACCAGCAGGATTCCTGACTCTGGCTAACTCTGACCTCTTTATCAGAGGACCCAGGACAAAACTCACTGAGATGGACCCAACTCAAGGAAACATAGGATGAGAGTGTATAGCACTTGGAAACTTATGACTTTGGGTAGCCTCACTTTTGATTTCTTAATGACCAAATGTGTATCTGTTTCTAGACCTGAGGGCCACAGGAGACAATCAACTGGCCAAGAGACAAGTTGGTCACTTACATGATCATTCAGTGTAAAGTATCCTGAAGTCCAGAGCTGAAAATTCTGGAAAAGAAGCCTCATTTCTGCTAGTCGTTTTTTTTTGTTGTTGTTGTTGTTGTTTTTAATCTCATTCAGCTCCAGAAAGCCATTCAAAAGGTATATTTGGATTTTAATTTAAGAAAAACAAGTAAGGCAGACAGACTCACTGAAGGACACACACAGGAAGGCCCCACAGCCCTGCCCTTTCCTGTCCCAGACAAAAACTGAGGCAGTTACTTATAAGCGTCTTTATGAGCAATGCTGTCTGCATAGTTAGTTATTAAAGCTGGCTGCACGCGTGGGGGTACTCAAAGCACAGTAGATTTTTACCGTTTTTTAAAATACAACCTTGGAACCTGTGTCACACTGCAAGCCAAGGCAGGTGAGATACATCTTAGTACATAAAAGGAGGTCTGAATCATACCACAAAATTCCTGTACTTGAACTAGGCATTTTGTCTTTTATGTATAGCATTTAATATCATTTATATTAGTGATCATTTTAAGTCTTTATTTGTACAAATTTTTTAAGTTTACCACTGTGGTTCCTCTCTCTTGGCCCTGTAGGGTGAATGTTCTTGGTTAGTGATCTGGACACAGGCTAGACTCATTCAGAAAAGACACTTTTGCAGGAGTGGGGTAATCAGGGATTCAACTCAGAGGCATTCAACCAATGAGCCACATCCCTATTCCATCTATCTATATATATATAATTTTATTTAGAGACAGTGTTTCACTGAGTTGCTTAGCATCTCCCTGTTGCTGAGGCTGGCTTTGATCTTGTGGTCCTCTTGCCTCAACTTCCTGAGCCACTGGGATTACAGGTATGTGCCACTGCACCTGGCCAGAGTAGACACATTCCTCTTCAAATTGTTATATGGCTTTTTAAGGAAGCATTAAAATTTGAGCCCTATCTGAAATTGTCCACTGTTACTAAGATAATATTGCACTTGAAGTCAAGCAGATATCGAAAGAAAAATTCTACAAGTGAAAAGGGATCTTTTAAAAATAACCCCTCACTGAACTCTGTGACCTTTGAACTCTATTATACTCAACATATATTTAGCAGCATATTATTGACAGAAACTATGAAAATTAAATACAAAACTGATTCATGTAAAGTGACTAGAAGAGCACACAGTAATTGATGGCCAACATACATGCTAAAATACATATTGTTGTTATGGTAACAAATACTTAAGTAGAAATCTTAGAAAATTCAGATAATAGCAAAGATAATAATATCAACATTGATGTCATGCCATCACAATAGATAACCCCTGTTAACATTTATAGTTATGTAAATTTTATTATTCTAATAATAATTATTTAAAACATATCCTAAGGACTTAATGTATACCAAGATAACCAACCCTGAAGCATTTGGCGTAGAATACTGAAATGAAATTAGGAGATTAAGATTTTAGGCTTTTTTTGCAGTGAAATAACATTCTGCCCTCCAGAGATTCTCATATTCCTTAGTCTTCATTGAAACTTCATAAAAACCAGCAGAGATGGAGAATCATGAACGGCTCTCTCCACTAACACTAAAAATTAGAAACCAAGTGCTATTATCCCCCTTTCTCTTTATGTTTACCCCACTATGCAAATATATAAATAAACAGGTGTAGATCAGATAATATTGAAATTACAATTTCTAAGTGAATAGAAGTAAAATTATTTCTCATGTATTCTACATTAATGATCATGCACATATAGCTAAAATACATTAATAGATGTCACTATGCACACCCTAAAATACCCCCCACCCCACCCCCACAAACACACACACTCACAAGTTCTTGGAGGTACTAGTCATCTACAGGTCAAAAAGATGCTCATCTATAAAATCTGACACAGTTTCAGCAATCAGAAAAGCCAAATCCATTTGATCTTTGAAGTTCAGTGAAAAATTGATGAGTTGTGCCTGCTCAAGCTCTGAGCTAGGGTCAAATTACCCTTGAAGACACAAGAAAGAAGAAGTGATTTGCAGATAAGGCTGATGGCCTTGGCACCAGACGCTTTTATTTTCTTAGTTCTAGTCCCTGGGAGAGGAGTGTGCCTCAGCGGGTACAAAGTGTTCCCCAGACAATGTTAGACACACGCCAAACTGGAGCCCTGCCAGGGTCCAGCTACTACACTGAATTGCTGCTTGCCACCCCTGGGCATACACAAAAGGCAGGCCCAGGTTACCGTAGCCTCCCAGGAGAGGACCAAAGCTGCCATTTGTCATCATTAAACGAATGGGCCATTCTTTTTCCTCCTGCCCTCTGATCAATGGCAGTAAAACTTAACTAGAAAAAAAATGGGCAAAGAATAACTCAAAATCCTGAGCTTAGGTAGAAGTGAACTCCCCTCAACTTCTATATTAAGTAACATTGCCTGATTCTGCCATTTATTCTTCATGTCAGTATGAGTATGCATTTTTCTAATTAGCGACATAAATCTTAACACAGTAGTTGTTCTCTGAATGAGAGAAATGCTTATCTGTGGATAATTTTAAAAATCAAAAGAGTCCAATAAAAAATTAAGAAGCTATCATGATCCAAAATTAGAGATAGCCACAATAGTCAATTTAATGTGGTTTGTTCTGATCATTCACGTGTGGGTGGTGTATTTGAATATGCATGTTGTGCAATGCAGATGACTAGAAGCAGAAAACAACTGTTTTCAACAATTGGAACACATTATACATAATATTTTGTATTTTTTATCTAACATGTTATGCTATTATAATTGGAAAATTATGAACATTTGAAAATAATACCTTTCAGGATTGCTAGAAGTATTATATAGATAAATTTAAAATCTGAAATGACAACAGGTATGTAAAAATCAACTAAATAATGTTCATTCCATTACAGTCTAATCAGCATGAAATTATTTTTCAGTTTAAAATATTCAAAACTATATAAGTAAACTATCTATGGAAAGACATGAGAAGGGCATTGTTGAATATCACAGTCTAAAAAAAGCAGTGATCCTAGAGTTGGTTGATATTTACTTCTGTACTCTTCTAAAGAGCAGGCCAAATTATGCTTGAGCTGAGTCCGCTGACAGAGAAATTATTAGATGCTAACAAAGCTCATTCTGTTGTCTGATGGCTTTAGTCACTAGAAAATTCCATGTAATGTTAATATCAAAGTGTCTCCTTTTATCAACTCAGTTGGTGCTCCTAGTTCAAGTCATTTAACCATATTAAGAATATCTAATTTTCTTTATTTAAGATCACTGTGCAGAAAATGTAAGACATTGAAGCTCAACACGAAGGTACTCCCAGTTTTCAATTAAAGTAGGATTCACTGATCTTGTGCTCTGGATGCTTTTCTTCTATTTATGGAGCTTGATGGTTGAAGTTCAATCTTCTATCAAATTAGGCTTATTATTAATTATGAGGTTAGAGTGTTTTTAAAACTGAGGGCAGCCTTGGTAACAATATCATGCAAAATGTATATAGCATGATTAACTCTGTACTACTAGAAGATAGAAAATCTTTGAAAGCTCATGATGAAGATAAGAAAAAAAACTATCCAGAAGATTAAGCCTATAACTTATATAAATTATGTTTAGCATGCTCAACTTAGAACCATGGTTAAGAGTATAAACTGCCATTATCAAGCAGCAAAAGTACTTTGAGAAGGTTTATATCAAATGAAAATATATGGATGTCATTTTAGCCTTTCATTCTATTAGAAACACTTATTAAGTGTCCACATGTGCTGGGCATAGCAATTATTTTTTATATATGTACTTCTATTTAATGATTAATCCTCCCAGAAATCATTCATTTTAAAAGTTGATCAGGTAAGATGAGAATGTTAATATCTAGTTATTTGATGTTTAAAATAACTCACCTTTGATTGCATAGGCAAAAATGTCAATACAGGGTTTTTCAAATTGAGTGTGTGTGTGTGTGTGTGTGTGTGTGTGTGTGTGTGTGTATGTGTGTGTGTTTCTGGGAAAGAGGAAAATATATATGCAATTGGCTTTAAATTTACAGAATTATTCATGCTAGAATTATTCTTTTTCTCATTCCCACTTCTTTTCCTCTTTTCTACACACACACACACACACACACACACACACACACACACACACAGAGTTAGGTTTAATCAAAACATCAAAAGAAAAAAATGATTATGTTTTCTTTATTCAAGCTATTTAATTGACCTTCTAAGTAGTCTCCATGCCTACCACAACCTCTTCTTTAAATATATCCCATATATTCTATTTTTAGAAAGACTAGTTTTACAAATCATAGGCTGATATGTACTATTCTTGTCTAAACAAACCAACTTGATGGAGCTTCTTTGTTTTCAGGAAAATTCTAAAATCCATTACATTAGAATTCAACTCTATAGCTGCTCAATCTCATCCCATGCATGGTGTTGCAGGGAAGTCCATGTTCCTCATGTGTATCACTGTATATTTTCTCTTTTATCTAGCTAAGTATAGTTATATGATATTCCCCAAATGTGGTATTCATCTCCATATTTTGCTCATGTCATTTTCTTATAGTTATTGCCAACTGAGTTAATACTTCACTCTTGTTTCACATACTATCTCTTTGATTATGTCTTCATCATGTAGTCAAAAATTCTTTCTTCCTCTGTCTTCTCACCTCACTTTCCTTGTACACCTGTCACAGGATGAATTTTATTCTACCTCATAAGCTCTTCAAGGTCAGATGGTACTTAAATGTGAGACACTACTACACACCAAAAAACTAAAGATGGAACCATATTGGATATCTGCTCTCCAGAAGCTGTCAAGTGTGAGCAAGACTCTAAAGCCCTTAACTTCACATTAGTCAGAATACTGCATTATATATACTTATTTGTATATACTTCTTTGATATTTTGGTTTCACTCTAATGATCATGAGTGCTTATTCATTTTTATTTATGTTTCTTAAGACTTGAAGATCTGTTTAGTCTTATCAAGTCTGTCTTAATCCATTTGTGCTGCCATGAGAGAATACCACATACTAGGAAATTTAGAAAGAACATAGATTTATTTTTAAATATTCTGTATTTTCTATTTCTTTAACCTATGTTCTGTGTATGAAGTGATTTCTTCAATTACAACTTCCAGTTCACTAAGTCTTTCTTCAACTGTGCTTATGGGCTGTTTAATTTTCCAGTTCTTAAAAAAAATTTTGTGCTGTATATTTTTTAGGACTTTTATTGATGTTCAAACATTTTTAATACTTTTTATAAAACTAAGATTTTTTTATCTTTACCTGTACATTTGATGCAGCATATATAATCAGACTTTTTCTATCTAGTCTTGAAACAGTTGTGTGTTAAGGGTGGAAATTAGTCATTTTTCATGTGATAAAATTATTGATACATTTTAATTTACTTATGTTATTCACTAGTTTTCACCTCTGTATTCAATTATATTTTCTTTGCCTTCTCTGAAATGTTTAAATAATCTTAAAACACTTTAATTTCTCTTCTAATCAGAAGTTACATCTGATTACCTTCTTGTTTGTTTTTTTTTTCCTGGACAGTATGGGTTATAATGTTAATTTTAAAAAGTCTAATATTAGTACATACCTTTAACCTATTTCCACATATAACAAACTGTTTAGGAACTCTATATCCATTTCTTAAAACCACATTATGGACAATTATTTTATTTGTCCATATATTTAAGAATAATTAAACATGTGTAAAATAATTATTATGTTTATGGATATACATCTCTTAACATTTTTATAAATTATTTTAAATAAGTAAAATATCAGCTCTTCCATCTTGAATAACTCTAAATCCAGGCATATTTCCCACCATAGGCAATAGAACATTATGGTCAATTACCTAGAACTTTGGCTATATTTGAAACCGCATGACTTACGGATGTGTAAGCTCATGGTTACTAAACTGGCTTCAAAGTATTCCTTCAGATATTGATTCTGAGGACTTTACATCTTATGATTAAGTGCAAGTTTATATTAAATATACTTATTAGTAATTATCAATTATTTCTAGCTGTGAGAAGAAAGAGAAGACTTATCTCTGCCAGCATATTTGTCATGAGACTCCTATTTTGGGTTAGAGTGATCTAGAGGACTAAATATTTTTTTCTGGAAAACCTCCTACACTTATGTGTAAAACATGTTATATATACTTTTCCATCAGAAACAGTTGTAAAACTGTTCTACATTGAATATTATAATCTCACATACATGGAAACCAGGTAAAAATGAATTCAAGATGATCATGATATTTTCCATCTGTTAAATGAAGTGTGCTTATCACTTCAACATGCTACTCTATTTCTTAATGGAAAACAGCCTACAAAGTGTTCAATACACATGCACACAAATACACACATACACATACATCAGAAAACATGGAGGTATCAGAGTAAAATCCCTAAGACATACAAAACAAGAATTATCAACATGCCAGAGAAAATATAAGTTTCTCTCTAGTGGTAATGATCTCAGGTAGATCTAAATAAATTCATTTGATCATTGTCTGTTTTAGCCTTGGATTAGTTATCAAGGGGATTAGGTTTCAATGGAAGTCATGTGTGGAGGTAGTAAACTTAGCATTTGATCTGCTTGATCTACTTCTCTCTTCACTTTTCTTCACATAATACACGAGGGTAGAAATGTCACCTTAGATTGGGTAAAGAGAAGTGATAGGAGGGCAGGGGCAGGGATAGGGGGAAAGGAAGAATAGTAGAATGAAATAGACATTATTATTGCTGTGTGTATATACGTGACTGCATGACCAATGTGATTCTGCAACCTGTACACTCAGAAAAATGATAAATCATATTTCATCTGATTCAAAAGTATGATATGTCAAGGTCATTGTACTGTCATGTGTAACAAATTAAAACAAATAATTTTTTTTTTAATAAAGAAATGTCCTGTTGTCTACTTGGTCTTATTTCTGACCTAAATTTTTCATTTCATTATACCTTTCTTCTTCCAAGTACCAGGTTTCACAACTCAGCATTAATAATATGATGAGTATTCTATTTTTGAGATCCTCTAGAAAGGAGGTGTTGGTAAATAGGATCATGAATGACCAAACTATTACTTTAGTAGATTAAAAAAGAATCTATCTCTATTATAGTACCCATATTTAAATTATTCCAAATATCTAGGAATATTCAGAATCTTATGCAGGTATCCAGGTCAATAATATAAAGAAATGGGTAAGGCATATATGTGATATGTTATTATATAATCTGCTAGAAAGAATTGATCTAAGAACATTCACAGAATATCTATTGAAAAGTTTTAGAATTATAAGAATTTTACTATCTAAAATTGCTGAAAATTCCATGCCAGTGTTAAAAACCTTAGAAATGTTATAAAAATTCATAGTACCAGGAGGCTGGGGCAGGAATATCACTAGTTCAAAACCAGCCTCAGCAATGGTGAGGCACCAAGCAGCTCAGTGAGACCCTGTATCTAAATAAAAATACAAAGAAGGGCTGGGGATGTGGCTACATTGTCGAGTGCCACGGAGCTCAGTCTCCAGTACTAAAACAAAAACAAAAACAAAAACAACAACAACAACAAAATATATATATATATATATATATATATATATATATATATATATATATATATATATATATATTCATAGTATATTAAAACTAATCTCACTATTGAGTGCATTCTCTATTTACCATCTTTTCTTTTATATGATCCATTCAGTCATGGGCTTCCAGTACCCAATGTATTCTATGTATACGTTTCTTTAATTCTTTTGAATGGATATTCATCTAACAGTATAATAAATGTCCTATAAAATGTCAGGGAAACCCTAAGCTCAAAATGTAAAAATCTAAACCATTTCAATTCACTTTCTTGGCGCCATCCAATGTCCAAACAATGAATTCAAACTTCCAATCCATTTACAGAATTGAACATATATATTCACAAAATTTTAATTATTTGCATATTCAGTCAGCCACAATATTGGATGCTGTTAGTTCTCAAGCTTATTTGGTATCTCAAAACTGGCAGAGCCATCCCCAGTGGTTGATTAATTGTCCATCATGGACACATTGTCTTCCCTATCTGTCACATCTGGATTTGATTATTCAGTGAGGTAGACATGGTGTGATGGAGGGATTTGTGGCTGAATAAAAACCTCCCTGCTCAATTAAAAGCCTGGGAAACTTATTTTTATCACAACAGCTTATGTGAAATTGACAGAATTTTACATGATAGTGTAAGATATAATCATAGAACTGTCACATAATGAAGAAGACTTACTGTTTAGTTAGTGCTCTAAGTATTTTCTTCCCAACAAATGCAAAGCAATGTTTTTTAACCTTTTCCTATACCACACCAAAGCAGATAACTTACAAATGGCATTAGTAGACTTAAAGATGATATGTTCTCACAGCATGTAGTGGAATAATTTTGAGATATTTATGTTGTCTGTGTTTACATATGGACTCAAACCCATTCATGGCCAGGTGTGGTGGCCCACACCTGCAATCTCAATAGCTCAGGAGCCGATGCAGGAGGATGGAGAGTTCAAAGCCAGCCTCAGCAAAAAGCAAGTCACTAACCACCTTAGTGAGACCCTGTCCCTAAATAAAACACAAAATAAGGCTGGAGATGCAGCTCAGTGGCCATGTACCCCTGAGTACAATCCCCAGTACATTCCTCCCAAAAAATAAAGTCATTCATGACCTCATTCCCATTTCTATTATAAATTCTAGAAAACAAAATATTTTACACTCTCTTAATCCCTTGAGTTAGATGTGGTCATGTAAATCTTCCTCCAGCAAATGAAATGTCAGAGAAAATCAGTGGGTTAATTTCTAAGGAAGGTTTTAGAAGATTAGGCTAAACTCTTGGTATGGCTGTTATTTCACCTCTCAGCTCTTCTGATTTATTTTTTTTCCTTCCTGGATGGTAGATGTGATGTTTGGTGTGTGGCAACCATGTAAAGATTGTGACAATAGCATATCCTAGGTGAGTTTTGAGGAGCTGCCCTAATCAGTCCTTTATCCTGAGCTTTTTGATTCTTGAGAAAAACAAACTCCTGTTTTACCCATGGCCAGTTATTGTTATTATTGTTGCCATTATAATCATAAGTGATGCACCTTCCCCACCACTTGGGCCACAGTAATAGCTCCTCTTCATTGTGAGATACATGTCAGAGGGTTTCTATCTTCATAGTGCCCCAGACCAAAGAACTACCCAACAGTTCAGTTTATTGAGTAGTTAAATCCGGTTCAGCAATTGCAGTTTGTGTGGTATCTGTGTTTCTCTCAAATATGTAAAATAGACCACTGCAACCCTGTGAAATAAACTGCAGTGTCCCCGAGTGAAAATACATGTATAAAAGATCTTTCAAAGCCTGGTCTCCTGGAGTAGGGCAGGGTACATATACAAGGTACATATTATTATGTACAAGGGTACATAATAATAGAATAAAGTTTTGACCTATATCCTGATAATCAGTCTTGTTACACAATATTTTAGGAGTATCAAAATTCAAAATCATGTGTGCATAAAACTGATAAAAATATCACATGTAAATGCACAAATGGCAGTAGTTAGG
Source organism: Ictidomys tridecemlineatus (assembly GCF_052094955.1). NCBI lineage: Eukaryota > Metazoa > Chordata > Mammalia > Rodentia > Sciuridae > Ictidomys > Ictidomys tridecemlineatus. Next base: position 135,585,155 of record NC_135479.1, on the reverse strand, counting down.
ATAAATTATTAAAGAAGGAATGTCAACGTGACAATACATAGAAATCTACAATGACTGAAGTAAAATTATATAACATAGATACAGCGTTAAAACTAGGATTAGTCAGAGCCAAACACCTCACAACAAGAGGTTCTAAGAAGACAGATATGGGTTCCTACTGTGTGTAAGAGCTTTGTAGATATCTTCTCCCTAAAATCAGAAACTACCAGCTTGTGTGCAACCTGCCTTGGAGTTATGGAATCCATAGTTTTGACTAGTGACAGAAGTGTATTTCTGCTATGTAATTAGCCCCAATAGCAGAACCCACTGTAGTTGTCTCCAAGACCAGGTACAAATTCTTACTGATTAAGCAGTGTTGATAAACTGGGACAAGTCATGCGCAAATCCCTGAAATGCATGGTCACAAAACAACACTGAAAAGTATATTTTATGCATTAACCAAAAATTAGTACTATGCAGATACCATAGTGGTACTGCTCAGGCCAATTCTAGGTCTGCTGGACTTAACCTCACAGCACCATCAATAACATCTTAATGAACAGCAACAAAGACACACTGAAAACCACATGCAAACACCATCCATGGTAATAGAGTGATGACACTATACTAATATGTGTTAATGGCAGTTCAAATAATACCATGAAAGTGAGGACTGCCTGTCTTGTGACTATAGAATTATTACAGTGAATTCTGTTAGCCATGCAATAAAAACAGTTCCACTAATTTTGGTTTTGCATTATAGAATATTGAAGAACTAGTTAAAATGATCAGTTTCAGATTTTGTTGTAGCTTGATCTTTAATCCAATCTTGAGTGAAATGATCAATTACTTTTGATTATTCATTTTATTCTGTAAGAAACTAGGAGAGGGGCTGGGGATGTGGCTCAAGCAGTAGTGCGCTCGCCTGGCATGCCCGGGGCGCTGGGTTCGATCCTCAGCACCACAAAAAAATAAAATAAAGATGGCACTGGGCATATGGAGGAATTCAATTCATAATTTCAGGGATGGTTTTATGATTATGAAGAATATATATGACAAATATATATATAGATAGCCTTGCTGTGACCCAAACAACACAAGTTGTAACACAAGTTACAACTTAGAAGAGGGAAAGTTTATTTGAGGATTATGGTTTCAGAAATCTCAGCCCACAGATTGTCTACTCCATTGCTCTAGAACCATGTTGAAGCAGCATATCATGGGGGAAGAGTAGGCTCACCCCCCCCCCCCCGTGAAAGCTATGAGGCAGAGAGAGACAGAGAGAGAGAGAGAGATAAGGAGAGAGAGAGAGAGAGAGAGAGAGAGAGAGAGAGAGAGAGAGAGAAAGAGACTGCAGCAGGGAAGATGTACCCTTCTAGGCCATGCTCCCAGTGATCATCCCCTCCAGCCATGCCCCATGTACCTACAGTTAACACCCAGTCAGTCCATTCCATCTAAGATGGACTTGATCAGGTTACAACTGTCATAATCTAATCATGTTGCCTCTGAATATTGCCATGTCAACAGGAGGTTTTGGGGAATACCTCATATCCGTGGAGGCCTCAAGCATAGAAGTGTCGAATATTTGCAATCCTTTGCTGTCACCATATTGAAAGTCTTAATAATTTAATCTATGAACTTTGAACCTGCAGTTTGGGATATCCAAATGTCACAAAGGACTATACAAAATATATATGTCCCCTTTTCCATTCACATACAGTGTTTGAGATGTCCCATAGGCAAAAAAATTCTTGCAGATCCAAGATACATGGAAGTTCAGGAGACTCAAAGTGAATCCAAGATAAGTAGGCTGTGTCTATACTGACAAAGAATGGCTCTGCTTACCTCAAAAAGGCTGTGCTTTCTTTTTTCCTTTTCTCTTTCTTTCTTTCTTTCTTTTTGGTACCAGGGATTAAACTCAGTGGCACTCAACCACTGAGCCAGATTCCCAACCCCATTTTGTATTTTATTTAGAGACTGAGTTGCTTCATGTCTCGCTAAATTTCTGAAGCTGGCTTTCAACTCGAAATCCTCCTGTCTTAGCCTTCTCAGCTGCTGGGATTATAGGTGTGTGCCACAGTACCCAGCCAAGGCAGTGCTTTCTGATCCAACTAAAACCTTCCTTGAATGGAAAGAAGGCAAGTGCATTTTGAGAAACCATGAGAGATGAAGAAACCCTAAAACATCCTTCATTGCTCATGTTAATTTCCTATATTATCAAATCACTTGCACTAAAAAGAATGATAGAAAGAAAGGGAAAGACAGGAATACCCATAGTCAGCCTTGCCTTTTAATCTTTCCTTACTCATAAGTAAGATAAAAGCAGAGTGCTGATGGAAAGTGCAAGTGTCAAGAAGTGAATAAAATGCTGTTGAGTTAATTCTGTAAACAATTTCCCTGTTCTGGTAAGAATAAAATACCTATCTATGTATGTACAAACTACAAAATATGAATTGTGTAATTTCCGTGATTCCAAATACATTTTAAGTATTCTATATTTGCATTAAAATTGGCATTGTGCAATTTTACAATGCACAGTAAAATTCATCCTAAAACAAATTTTAATTTTTCTTTACTTAGAATGACACAATAATAAATAAAAACATCATGAGAAGTCAAAACAAACCTGTGAAATAAAGGAAAATGCTATTATTTTAATGATATTTTCCTCCTGCTTTTTGAATGAGGAACAACATATTTCTATTTTGCAGTGAGCACATAAATTATGTAGCAGACTCTGAGTAAATAATATTATTGCAGCCAGTATTCTTGACATATTAGCAACCTGATGCTATGGATGAATAAGTACTGAGATTCCTACAGACACACAAAAGGACATCATTCATTCAATCCACATGTCTCTTATTTATTTCTTGAAGGAAACTGGAAACGGGACATAAAAAGACAGAGTGAATATTAATCCAACTAAATGTCTGAAAGAAAAGACTGCATGAGTAAATTTCAATAGTTTGTTTCACAACTTAAGGGTAGGTACTGTATTGCAGGTCTCTTCTGGGAAGTGGATACCTTGGTGATTTGATGTTTCCTTGGTGATAGGTCTCTCTTTTAGATGTATTGCATTTCTTAAAGGTGGGGTTGCTAGCTTTGGATAAAGACTATTTATTTACTCTTTCTGCTGGCTTCAACTTTTCAACAGTGTTAATAATTAAAAGGTCATATATGAAATGATTAAACATTAAAGGGAGTTTTAAAAATCTTACGAAGAAAACATGGTTGAAAGTATCTTGAATAAGTGGGGTATTTTTTGTATTAAAGAATCATATAGTATATTTCTGATTGAAGCTCCATTTCAGAATTTATTTATATATATATATATACAGATGTATATATATATATATGTATATAAATATATAGATACAGATGTATATGCACATACACAGAGATGCACACACATATACACACACATATATATACATATATATATATATATATGTGTGTGTGTGTGTGTATATAGGTGTATGTGTGTGTGTGTATATTGGATAGACTTTTCACCTATAGAAAACACTAATTGTCTAGTGTGGCTAACCCAATGGCAAAAAATTTAAATGTGTTGAACAAGTATTGTTTTTTTCTTCAATATAGAATTTGGAATCTATAGTTTTTTCTGATATCTGTTCACTGTTTTATGTTGAGGTATTAATTGAGGTTTAATCTTCTTAACAATTTTTAAATATATATGTAGGCAAAGATGGGCATTTGGCTCAGAAAACAGACATGATAATAGTCTAGAGAAAAGCTTAGTAACATGAGAGTTTGGCCTTAGAAAGACCACCCAAGACCTTAAAACAAGAGAAACAGGGAGCCTATAATCTTTACTATGGAATGGCAGGAAATGTGCAGTTACATAAATACCTAAAAAGAAATAGAATAGAATATGAATAATTTTAGAATTCACACCTTTAATGCTTTGAAGTTCCTTTAGCAATAGTGTTGTTTTCCTTATCACATGTGAAGATGGTGGAATCCTCTAGAAAATAAAGATAGAACAATACTATTCTTTGTTGACTTATGTAATTAGATTGGGCCTACTGGAACAATTCAGAACACTCTCCCTATTTTAAACTTCCTATTCTTAGTTATTTCTGCAAAATATCTCCTGCAAATTAAAGTAATACACTTTAAAAAGCCAGGGATGAGGATATGTGCATCTTTGAGGGGTTATTCTGCTGATTGCATATATATTCAATATATAATCATTGAATTATGTTATCTAGAACCATTCAATTTAGAGATTCTAATAATTTCAAAGGAAATTTTTATGTCTAAATAACTTGTGAGAAGCTTCTAAATTTTGCAACTTCTATTTTGACAGTCTTAAACTAAAAACATAGTCATACATATATATATATGTGTGTGTATATATATATATATATATATATATATATATACTAACTTGGTCTATATATAACTATATATAACTTGGTCTAAGTTAGTATATATATATATACTAACTTAGACCAAGAACCACTGGACCTCTGATATTTTTGGTAACTTCCATTATTTCTGAAGATTCTCTATAATATGTTTCCCATATCTGATTTCTTTCATTATCTTTATCCTCTGGTTTTATTCCCTTTAACACATGGGGCTGTTGCAACTACCTACTCCAATACTTCTGTTTAGGGGAATTACCACTAGTACTCCTCATGGATAATATGTGAAAAAATTCTAAAAACTTCCACCAATTGCACCAACTCTTACCTATTACACAGAATTTAATACTAGTTGCTGTTATCTATATAACAATATATGGAGTACCATCAGAAGTCCTGAACACCATGTCATCTCCATCAAAATGCTAGAACACTGTCATCATGATCTAAGCATTAATGAATAGAAGCAGACTTGCATTGCCTTAAAAAAAAAAAAAGAAGAATTCAGCCTTGTATTGTGGTGCACACCTGTAAATACAGTGATTTGAAGGGTAGGATGACAAGTTTAAGGACAACCTCAGCATTTTAGTGAGAATCTTCATCAAAATAAATTTTAAAAGGGCCAGGGATGCAACTCAGAGGTAGAGCATTTGCCTAGCATATGTGAGGTCCTGAGTTCAATTCCCTGTACTGTGAAAAGAAGAAAAGAAATGGGGAAAAAAGGAAGGGATGAAAAGAGAGGGATGGGAGGAAGGAGGGAAGCAAAGAAGGAGGAAGAAAATGGGAGAATTTCTCTACACAGAAAGACACAGAGGGAAAGTCATGTAAAGAAATGTGATATGATGAAAAAAGTCATGTGGTGAAAATAGAGATTGGAGTGATAAATCTTCAAGGCAAAGAGCACCAAGGGTTCTTTAAGCTGCCAAAAGTTAGGAGGGAACCAATTCTAAGTCAGAAGTTTCTAAAACTGCCAACATCTTGAATTTGAACTTCTGGACTTCAGAACTGTGACAGAATTAATACTAATTCATTGTCATCTTAAGCCACCAAGTTGGGGATAATTTGTTACAACAGCCCTAGAAAACCAATAAGCGTGGCACTTGTTAAGCACATCCAAAGGCTCAGTGTTCATTAACTCACAGGAGGCATTAAAGACAGATGCTGTTATCATAGTTTTACAGCCAAGAAAGCAAAAACCAGAGCAGTATGTGACTTTTCCCAAGAGAGCACAGTAAAGAATATGAAAATAGAGTCCAGTGGTCTTTCCTAGATATCCATGATAATCATTCCATCTGCAAACATTCCTGAATCATTCTTTTGTTCCAGTGTTGTGATTTGTTCTGTGATGATACGAAGATTATGACTCTCTGCCCTCAAGATGCTTACAGCTTATATCATGACATACAACAAATAATGTATGCTTTATGAAACAAAAAGTCATGAGGAAGATAATTTATAGTCACTTTGGGGGAGGAGGAGTTAATTTGGATAACTCTGTCAACTGTGGCCCCATGATATCAGAATTAAGCCAAAGCTATAGAAAGATTAAAAATTATCCTAATATAGGACAAAGAGTGACTATTATTTGTAAAATTCTCTGTGTGTATAGATTGTTTTATTCACAATAAGTGAGAGTGTGTCATTAAGGGACTTATGCATAACTGAGGAGGTAGTATTTGATAAGAGTAGAAATTAAACTTATATCTTCTTCATTTAAAACTGGTATGCAGCATGTTAAACCAAACTGTGAGGGAATTCCATATAGTAAATAATTTACATTTTTTTGTCTTCTCTTCCATTTTAGTATTATTGGAAAACTGCATCTTCTATCATTCCAGGTTAGCTCTTATTACAATCACACTTACAATAGTTATGTATTTTTTTTCTGTAACAGAATTATGTACTAAATTTATTTATCCCTCAGTCATTCATTTCCTTTCACTAATATTTGTGTAGAAAATAAGCTATTTATTTTGTGAATGTCTCTCAATTTTGGCTTACCTGATGCTTATTCATGGTTAGATTCATGTTATGCATTTGATATCTATACCACAGATGTTATGTTGGGTCCTTCTAAGTACACCTACCAAAGAGTATACTTATCATCCTCGAGATCTTGTATCCTAATATCCTATTCACCACTAAAAAGAATCAAGAATCCTTTGAGAAGTGCCCCATTCCAGAACTGTGACTGGAAATATTCAGAATAATTTTGAACAACATGCTATGCCTGAAAGTAAGAACATTCTTAACCAATGAGAACAAAACCAAGAAAACAAGAAACTAATTTTAATAGGTTCCTACTGGATAAATCTGTGAAAATTAAGACATTCAAATAAGTAATAATAACAATAAGTTATAATCTATTGATTAAATTATTCAAGAACCTATTAATCATAGCTAAATAAAGAAATTAAGAACATTGTTGTAAAATAATATATGTAGAATATAATTTTTAAGTAAAAATTATGAGGCCCAGTATCCTGACTGACCCATTCACCATTCATCCATCCAAATAGCCCAGTGATTGCCGTATACTAAGTATTCACTATATAATTATATGTTACAAAATTAATTGAATGAATAGAGAAATAATAAGTTCTTGTTATGATTTCACTTTTGAAAGATAGTAAGATTTTAACCACAGAAAAACCTTAACCAAAGCATTTTATATTTTTAGATCACAATAATTCATATAAAATAAAGACTGATGATATCTTAACTATTTGAAAGCAGAAGTCTGGGCCAGACATACTCTTTATGTTACTTCTGGGTTTCTGGGTTTGTATAATCCAGTGTGATCTTTCTTGAAGCTAGCTCATGTTATGTCAAAACTGTTTCCTGGGCTTTTCTTTCTGTCACTGCAGTAAGCTATTCAAGACTTAAATTTATGTTGAGAAATAGATTATGCAATGTTTATTTAGGTGTAATTGAGGTGCACCTGTTTCTATGATTTACTGTTACATTTTTTGTTACATTGTAAACCTGCTTTTATGTATTTTATTCCAATTGTTATGTTTTAGATTCATGTAAGTTTGGCCAACAAAAGGAGTCACATGTCATTTCTTTCTCCATGCAAAAAGGTAGATTATAATTCAAGTCATTTATAATTAAAGATTTAGGATTTCAGGAAACAGTACAAGTGGGAACATAGAAAAGCTTATAAAATGCATTATTGGAGTAATTTTGCCAATTATGCTGCAATTATTATTATGCTGATTTTGATATTACAAACCATTTAAAAACTCAAATCTATTTTGTAAAAACTTCCTCATAGATCTTACACAGTGTTGAAGAGTGAAAAGGTGAATCATTCATTCTCTAACAATGTGTATGATTTATAGGGAGATTTTTACAAATAGATTGAGTTTTTTAATGATTAGCAGTATTACCTGGGTTATTACTAAGGGAAAAGTTAAAATTTCGAAGGTAACAAAAAAAAATCATGTTTAAAGGAATGATACACACTGTTAGTAAGGAATCTTTGGATTGCAAAGACCAAAGTCACATTTAACCTAACTTAAGCCAAAATTAAATTTTATTCTAGTGAGGTCTTTCATGAAACTCTGAAGATGCAATGCAGCTGGTATCTGGGTCATAAAAAGATAAATTTAAGGAAGTTGGTATAATTATAAAAGTATTTTTCTATACCGTAGTCTTAGACATCCTCTCCATTCTCTCCTATCTCTTCCCTCCTTGTTTCTGGTATTTGTGGTGGAAGCATGAGTGTTGTACCCAATACCGGAGCTTTAAATCCTGTAACTACTAGGTGTCAGCACCAGGACTTACTGTGGCTTGCTTGACACAGACTTAGTATCTAAAATGGCTAAGTGGCTGTCACTTTCCATTTGTTTGGAGGAGAAGAGGGGGAACTTCCCAGAAAATTGTATTCAGTACGCTAGCTATTACTGAGGGTTCACAAGGTACTTTATGTCCAATAGGTCTGTGAGTCAGTTATTTCTCCACAGGTGTCAAATGAGGAAATAACAGGTCTGAGAAGGCACATAGAGTGCTTATGGCACTGAGTGAATGGTGGAGCCAGTTTGTGAACTTATGTTTAGTTGACTCGAAAAGGATGTTTATGTCTTTCCTTAAGTTAAATAAAAAGTATCCACATTTCAATTTATAAACAAATAAAGAAAAGATTAAGAAATATTTAAAGAACCTAGAAAATGGTGATAATAAAGAATATGGAAACTGAGTTGTTTCCTATTTAAACATGTGTTTGACTTCAAGTTGTAGTCATAATGAAGTGACAGGAACTGAGTTTAGCCTCATTTCATAAAAAAATAATTAGAATAGAAAAAATATGTGAAATATAGTTTTTAGAATAATAGACAATAAGCATCACTAACTGTTGTCTCTGGAAGAACAAAATCAAATAAAAATGAGCATTGTGTAATGCAACCGTTTTTCCTGGAAATATATTCCAGATTATTGAATAGAAAAAGTATATTAGCTGGAGTTTTCCAGAGAAATGAAACCAATAGTGTGTGTGTGTGTGTGTGTGTGTGTGTGTTTGTGTGTATGTGTGTGTGCGTGCGCACACGTGTATGGATTGACTAAGATCTTATGAAGACTGCTAAGTTCAAAATCTTCAGGGTATTGCCAGTGAGTCAAGACCATCAGGATAGAGATCCAGGGAAAAGCTAATGCTCCATTTCAAGTATGAAAATCATCTTCTTCAAAATTCTTTCTTGTGATGGGAGGTTAGTCTTTTGTTTAATCCAAGTCTTTACCAGATTAGAAGAGGCCTACCTTCATTACAGAAGAAAATTTACTTACCTGTTTACCTGTTTACAAGTAAAGCTTGTACAAAAATATCAAAAATAATGTTTGGCCACATAATCTGGGCATCATAGTCCATATAAGTTGACATGTAAAATTAACTCCACAGAAAGAAATTAAAGGGCAGGGGGGAGCAGCATCATGAGTTGAGAAAACAATAACCAGGAAGTCTAAATTAGCCAGAAGATGCAGCACAGTGTTATAAAACGAATTCTAGAAATCTGACTGATTATCTTTAACTCACTCTTATTAAGATGTGTATGTGTAAAGTGAAACTCTTCAGTGTTTGTTAAAAGAGAATGAAAAAGCTTTTGAACAAGAGACTTTAAAGGCCTGAAATTGTTCACCTCTCTATCATAGAGGATGCAGTTTATTTATCTATCACTTGGGGGACTCAATAGGGATCTCAAAAGGATAGGTTCTCAGTCTTATAGTGTACTAGTCAACTTTCAATTACTATGACAAAATGCCTGAGATAACCAACTTAAAATAGGTAAGATTTATTTTAGCTCACAATATTAGAGGTTTCAGTCCATGGATGGTTAGTCCTGTTTCTTTGGGCCTATGGTATACAGTATTACCACAATGGGAGTCCATGGCAGAGGGTGTCTGTTCATTTTATGGAACTCAGGAAGCAAAGAAAGGGACAGGAATAGGGCTGGATTTCCAATATAATGTCTAAAGGCATGCCTCTGATGGCTAATTTCCTCTTTTTACGCCCATATGTTGTAAAAATTATACTACCTCACAATAACACTGCACAATAACACTGCATGCTGGAGGCAAAGCCTTTAACAAATGGACATTTAGGGAACATTTTTATATCCAAACTATAACAATACTCTGATATACTAATATATCAAAGGCTACTCTAGAAATTCCATGACAAAATTTAGGACAAATCCCCCAAAATATTAACTTCAAGTTATTTAATTCCGTATCAAAACAAATCCAGCTCTTTATAACAATGCTATTCAGGCAATCAGTAAAATGAAATTCCCTTGCCTAGTGTACAATTTAAAAAATTACTAGATATATCAAGAAGCAAGAAATGTGACCAATGTTTAGAAAAAATAGGTAATTGAACAGACCCCCAAATAGTAGAAATGATGGAAATGGCAGCTAAAAACCTCTTTTCATAACTACATTCAAGTACAAACAATCATGAGATAATAAAATATGAACAGAAAGAAATGAATAAAGTCATAGATTTGAGAAATATAAGAAAACCAAAATTCACTTGGTAAAATTAACAATCAGATATGTGAAACAAATTTAGTGAATTGAAGACCTAACAATAGACACAGAAATGAAACACAGTGATCATAAAGTTGAAAAAAAAATGAGTAGAGTTTTGATGAACAGCATACTGTTTTATAGCTGTATTAACCACCAATTATGTAAACATTTGATTTAAAATGTAAGAAATGTGAACCCAGGTTTAAAATAGAAGAACCCAACTATATGCTTTCTATTAAAAATTAAGTCCATTGAGAAAATTAAATGCAAACATGTAGAGTTAAAAGAAAATGGATTTAAAAATGTATACCAGGCAACAAACAAAATTATGGTCAGTATAGAAAATGGTCTGGTGTACCTGTAATATTAAACATAGAATTACAATATGTGCTAATAATTCTACTACTAGGTATAGATCTTAAATAACTGAATGAATGTACTCATGGAAACTCTTGCCCGTGAATATTCAGATCACTAGTACTGAAGCCAGATTTAAAGATAGGTAGTTAGGGTGGTCAGATAAATCAGGTCTAATATTGAGTAAAATGAAGGCCATGTTGAGAATGGAGCCCAGGAAAGCAGAGCAGCACTTGGGAAATTGAAATGTTAATATTCCCAAGGCCCAGAGTCCATCCCAAAGAAATGTTAGTGAAACAGCTCCCAACAAACAGGAAGATGCTAATCAGAAGCAGCCCCAGATTACTCCTCAGGCCTATCTGCCCCTCACCTTTTGGGTCTCTCCACCTACATTCTATCACGACAAGATAACAGAACAAAGGACAGAAACACTGACAGAAATGCAGGAAAGCTGAAAGAAGACCTTAGCTATAAAAAGGGGAAAACATCTGCCCTTCCAAGGATTCCACCTCTTACATCCTCTTCTTCCTCCAGGGAGAAGTCTTTTCTGCTGTCCTTTAATAAAGCTTCTACTTTCCACTCTAAACTTGCCTCAGCATGCTTCTCTGGTGTTATACTTAAGCACTGAGGAAGCAAGAACTCTTCATCAATAAACAGTGGTAACAGTACTTCCAACAGTCAGAAGGTGTAAACAACCCAAATGCTCCCCAATCCATGAATGGATTAAAAAAAAACATGTTATATAATGGAGATGGAGAGTGCTGAGGCCAGAGGAAGCTTGAAGAGGTTGAGCTTTAGATATTAATTATCTAAGTGGAGATGTTGAAGACACAGTGGGATGTACAAAATTTGGCTTGGAAAACAAATTTGGTAGCCATCACCATAAATTCAGTATTCAAATTCAAGAGACTAGATGAAACAAAGCAGCAAGTGAAGAAAGGAAAATTAACATCAAGGACTGAACACTGAGTTCCTTCCACATTAACAAATCTGAATAAAAGGGGGTCATCAGCATAGGCAACAGAGAAAGAGGGAGTAACCTATGTGGCAAGAGGAAAGCCAGGATATTTATGAAACAGCACACACTTTGGGAACTTCAATATGCTTTCCTATTACTTTATGAAGATTTTCATGATAAGCAAAGACTGGATTAAAATTCTTAAATTTCACCTATATGTGATGCTGTAAAGTTTCTTATACATCTTGGACCCTCTGTTTTTCATCTGCAAAATCTGAATAAGGGAATTGAAAAATGCATGAAAATAATACTTTTTACTTTTATTTAATACACATCATCTCACCTCTTTCAATTGTTCTACTTACCATAAATGATTTGAATGCTTCCTCATAGTTCAGTTTGTTTGCCCTGGTAGGGGAAATAGATAGTGGGTATGTTCTATAATTTCTTAATACATATTTAACTTCTTTGATGCTGGTGTTTTGTCTTTCCTGTTTATAAGGAGGAAATGTTTTGTTCACTAACTTAAATTCTTTCTTTTCAGTTTTTACCTATTTTGGCACATTGTCATTTGTATAGTTTATAGAATGCTCTTCTCTTTTGTTTGAAATGGAAATCAATGTAGTGTTGTGAAGTTTTCAAAAACCTGGAATCCTAAATTCCCCAAAAACCCAGTTGTGTGTTACCATCTTATATTCATTGACTTTTAGTAGCCTTGGGAGAAAGCTTCCTCAGAAAGAAAAACAAAGTACCTGAGGCACAAGATATAAAATCTTCCTTTTATATCAAGTCAGTTACCAGTATTTTGCCAAGATTTCACCTTACTCTGTCAGAATGGCAATGATCAAGAATACAATCAATAATAAATGCTGGGGGGAAAAAGATACACAGGTACACGGTTGACGGCACTGCAGACTAATACAACCACTCTGAAAAGCAGTATAGAGATTCCTCACAAAACTAGAAATGGAAACCCCAGCAATTCTAAAATCACATACTACAGCAACACAGCCACCTCAGTGTTTACAGCAGCACAATTCACAATAGCCAAATTATGGAATCAACCCAGAGTCCTGTCAATAGTCGAACAGATTAAGAAATTGTGTCATATATACAAAATGGAGTTCTATTCAGCCATAAAAAGGAATAAAATTATGGTATTTATCAGTAAATGGATGGAAATGGAGAACACATGCTAAGTGGAATTAGCCAAACTAAGCAACTCCAGAGTCACATGTTTTCTTATATGTGGAAACTAGAGTATAATAAAGGAAAGGAGGGGAGGATAAATACTATATAGATAAAGGGAAGATCAGTAGTATACAAGGAGATCTAGAGACAGAGTGGAGGGATAGTAAAGGGGAGGCAATGCAGAATTAATTCTTAGAAAATCATGTTATGTGAATATATAACTATACCACAGGAAACTTATCTTTATGTATAAATAAGAAGAACCAATCAAATATAAAAAATAGGTGAGTGAGAGGAAGTCTAGTACAGTAGAGGAAGGAGAACAGGGAGGGACAAGGGGAATGGGAAAGGGGTGAGAGATTGTATACTTTCCCTTCAAGTATTGTTTTCACTGCTCTGTTCACCTAGAAGTTCTAGTCCTTGCAGTAAAAGTAGGGAAAGAAATGCAAGGCATTATCAATTGGAAAGTAAAAATAAAATTATCCCCATTTGCATATATGATATAATTGTCTATATGAAAAATCTTAAGGAATCTATTTTCACAAAGACAGAATTTCCTTCTTTTTAAAGGCTATGTAGTTTTCATTGTACATACACATATATCACATTTAAAAAATGTTTATGCATTAATTGTATGCTTTAATGGGGTTCAGTGTCATATTTTAACACCTGTATACCAGAAACACTGATCAAATCTACTTTTATTTATCTATGCTACCCCTCCAACCTTCCCAACCTCTCATGATTACTATTGTATTTTTAAAAATCATAAAACTGTTAAGTGAGTTCAACAAAATTTCAGGGTTTACAAATAAATTACAAAAATCAACTACACTTTTATGTACTAGAAATAAAATTTGAGACGCAATTGACAATAGCTTAAAAAACATAAAAGGAAACATTATTAAGCAAAAGTCTAATATAACAGAGGATTTGCATCCTACAAATTACAAAATGAGATTGGAAGAAATAGAGGACCTATATAAAGGAAGAGGCATAGAATGTTTATGGGGTATAGAACTCAATATAATAAAGATGTCAATTTTCTCTGAATTGTTCTCTAGGTTTAATGCATCTCTTTAAAACAAAATGTGCATTGAAGATATACTTGACATTTAGGCAGTGTTAAGGTTTAGATATAAAGTGTTCCCCCCAAAGCTCCTGTGTTAATACAGGAGTGCTTGGAGGTGAAATGATTGGATTGGGGGAGCTGTAACCTAATCAGTTTATCCTAGTTTGAATGGACTGACTGGATGATAACTGAAGGCAAGTGGGGTGTGGCTGGAGGAGGTGAGTCACTGGGGGTGTGCCCTAGAATGATGCATCTTTCCCACGTGCAAGCTTCCCCTCTCTCCAGTTTTCTCTCCCCCTCTCCCTCCCCCACCCCTCTACCTCTCTTTCCTGACCTTGCCTTGTGTTGAGCAGCATTCCTCTGCTGGGCGTCTTCCCCCATGATGTACTGCCTCATCTTGGGTCCAGAGCAATGGTCGGCTACCAATGGACTGAGATCTCTGAAACCCTGAGTCCCAAATAAACTTTTTCTCCTCTAAGTTGTTCTTATCAGGTGTTTTGGTCACAGATGAAAAGCTGAATAAAACAGACCAGCTTATATGCTGTACTTGCATTACAGAGAGTGATAAGTACTAAGTTTTCATGGTTTAGCCTTATTGCCATTTAGTGAACTTCTTTATACATCTCACACAGGTATGTCTAAAAAATTAACTTTTTCTTAAATTCAAGGTTTTAATATAAATCATCATTTGAGTTAAAGTGGTCTTTTCATTTTTGATTTCCAACTTATTGAATTTCTAAAAATGTTATTTAAAAATACTCTCCATGTTGTAGATTCTGATATTTATTTCTTCAGCTTTTATTTAACAATATATGACAAACAGAAATGGCAGAAAGCAGTGATCAATGAGAGGTCTTTGGCTAGGTAAGTTGGGAAGGGTCCTTGTCTCATTCTTCTCTCCTGATAGTAGATCTGCTTTTTTCCAACAAATGGAAAAAGCATTTATCTTTAAATGTTTGGAATGACCTAGTCTTCATCTGAACTTCAAAACTTATATTAAGGAATCTAGGTCTTTGAAATCAAATATGTCCAAAAAGCTGCCAATAGTAAAAAAATAAAATCTGAATTTAGTTTATTTGGATTATCTCTCTTTACTGGACAATTATCATCTTTAAAATTTCCCTCTATTTAAATTTAAAATACTACTAACTTTTTGGCTTGCATGAGAAAATTGTTCCTATTTACTTAACTCAATTTATTTTTATTAATGTTCTGGAATGTGAGATAATCAGTTAAGTGAGGTAATCAATTAAAGTAACATAGCAAAGTTATCACTATAATAAATTTATGTGCATTATTTTTCCAAGTCCCTGAGTTGAGGGCATAAATTACATATGAGCTAATGTCTCATTTTGTGACTCAGTAAATCTGGAGATGATTTCATATTCAAGCCCATTCCAAAAAGAAAAAGAAGTTCATTATTTCACATAATTGTTAATTCCAGGGATTCTCTATGGCTTCAGGGAAAATTGAATCAATGATGCCAGCAGAAGTTCATCTCAGCTCTGTTGTCCTCTATGCTGGTTCTCTACCATAGAAAAGTTTCACCACACATCAGCCTCTGGCAACATTGAGTTTATATTCTACAGCTCTGCAGGCCTGACAGATTGCTCCTCTTATCAAATTAATCCAGTAAAATTTTTAGGAATGAATGTTAATAATGGTGCCATTTAATGATCCCTAATCCATTTACTGTAAACAGAGTATGTGGCACCCTGTATTAACCCCACCTAAATTCGGGCAAGGGAAATGGAGAATGCATTATTTAAAAATAAAAAAGTGTAAGGCTGGCACAGAAAAGAAAGATCCACTGCAACCTTGCAAACACAACACTTTCTATACAAATATGTTAAATGAAATAATTAAAACAACTAAATTATTTTAAAATTAATTAGAAAACACTGGGGTTATATTTTAAAAATCAGTATAGGAGTTATAGTTCTGCCACATTTAAGCCCTATAGACTTCAGAATGACAATATTTGTGAACTTTATTTTCTGTGGGTTTTTTATTATTTTTTAAGAACGAGCAAAAATTTTATGAGCTACTGTTGAGATAATTGTGCACAAATAAAAATCCAAACATATTTATACAAATTAGAATTTATGTAAAAGTTCTGCAAGTTATTGGGATTTATCCAAGACAATAAAATTAAACAAAATTTTATGCTTTAGCAACAGTTCAAGACTGGATTTTGGAAAGCATTTCATCTAAAATAACATTATTGATATCAAGCATGTAGGAATAAAACTCCCATTAGTGTGTATAAGACCTGCCGACAAAGTCGGGTTTATTGGTTATAATTCAAATATGATAGAATTATCTTTTTTTCTGACTTCAGTTCTGTAAATTTTAAGACATGCATACAGCCATACAAGAACTATCAAAGTTAAGAGAATAAAATTTTAAAATTTATTTTTTTAGTTGTACATGAATCCATTTTGACATAATTATAAAAGCATGAAATATATCTTGTTCTATTTCAGTCCCCAGTGTCTCTCCCTCCCCATCCCTCCTCCCACCCCTGTTTCCTTCCCTCTTCTGATCTTTCTGCCACTTACCCATAGTGATTTTTTAAAATTAATTTCTTGTGGATGTACACAATAGTGAGATTCACTGTGGTATTTTCACTTATGTACATGGTAATGTTATGTCAGATTCATTCCACTCTTTCCTTTTCCCATCTCCCCTCCTTTCTCTCATTCCCCTTTGTCTACTCCACTGTTCTCTATTCTTTTTTATCCCTCCACTTTTAATGTGGATTAGCTTCCACATATGAGAGAAAACAGAGAATGAATATTTATAGCACCCCACAAATTACCACATGCTCTTTTGTAGTCAATCTACTTCCTTCACATTTAGTCCTTTGACTAAACTGTTTTCTTATAGTTGTAACTTTTCCAGGACATCACATGAATGGAATAATACAATTTGTAGCCTTTTGAATCTGTCTTATTTTACTTAGCATGATAAATCTGCAGTTCATCCATGAAACTTCATGTATTAGTAATTACTTGTGTTACTGCTAAATAGCATTCCAGTGCATGTATTCCATAGTTTATCTAGTCAACAGTTGATTGGCATTTGAGTTGTTTCGAGATTTTAGCCATTATAAATAAAGTTGCAATAAACTTTGCCACCCAAGTTTTTTTTAAAATAAATACATACTTCATTTCTCCACTTATATCAAATTATCAACAAAATTGCAAATAACCAAACTGATTTCTTAAATGTCTATCAATTTGTATTCCATTAATAACATATACATGTTCTAGTTGCTCTACACTCTCACAGGTACTTGATATTATCAGTCATTTTACTTTTAGCTATTTTAATAAATGTATAATGATAGCTCATTTGTTGATAATACATTACACACTCATTCACATACACTGATTAGGTTTGTTTAACTTATTCAATATAGTTACATTTATGTAGATAAAGCAAAGTTATTCTATAATTTTCTTACATTGTCCTTATTTCTTTTTAATATCAAGTTATTTCTAGACTTATAAAGTAAGCTAAATATTTTCCTCTATTTTGCTTCTCTGAAATATTCTGTCTAAAAGATAGCATATAATTTGATTGTATCAATTTATACTTTTATATTTAGAATATCCTTTCTTCTATGTACTTTACAAAATTATTCTATGTGCATGCATAAATACACCACAATGAATTCCAGCTGTATGTATATCTATGAAGCCTCAATTAAAAATAAATAAGTGAGTGGAAGGTAGATCAGTAGAATAGAGGAAGGCGAATAAGGCGAGGGAGGAGGGGAGAGAAAGGAGAAGCAAACATAGGGGACAGAAATGGAGTAAAGTCAATTTCATGCATGTATGATCATATCAAAATGAACCCAACTATTATGCACAACTACAATGCACTAATAAAAGCAAAGAATAAAATTTTTAAAAAGTAATAGCAAAGATTGGAAACAAAATGTCTATTTAAAAGAATGTATGAAAAAATATAATTTATTTCTAAAATTAGAGATAGAATGCTAAACAATAGTTAAGCTTAATTTTAGATACCATGAATATAATGTTGAATGTAGAAATTTCCTTTTTTTAAAGGAAATGCATAGAGCAAAATAATTGAAATTTAAAACACAGTAAGCTATATTATATATTCTAAAAACAAACATGAATATCTGGCTAAAAGGATGAAAAATTTGCCAAGTTATGATAATGTTTACTTCTGGAAGAGTAGGGAAGAGGTAAATTGTGCTGTGGTGAAAACAGAAAGGATTCTGATTTTTCCATAATCTTTAATTTTACTTTAAAAATCTATATTATGCATATGTGGGGAGCACTGATGATAATTTTATAAATTGTACAATTATAGATTATAATTTTTATTATATTTATATTATAAATTTATATTTGCATTATAAATTATAGTTTTATATAATCCTGTGCATTTCCATGTGATTTTAAAGATTTTGAACTAAAACAATATTTTCCATTTTTGTTAAGATCAAGGTAACCTAATAAAGGTAAAACTCTTCATAAAATTGCATGCATACTAAAAACATTACAACCCTTATTCGATCAAAGTTTAAACTAATGTCATACACCCATCTTCCATAAATGGTGGCTTGATAAATGAATGCGCTTTTAAAATGCTTCAAATCTTTTCATCATGTGTCATGTCGTTGGTAATTATTAAGTGAATAACAAGCCAATGACCAACTTCAAAGTGCCAAGAAACATGACAATAATAAAATGAAGGAACCAGATGGAGGTGGGAGGGAGAATGTGCAGAAATGAATGCCTTTCCAATGTTCCACACCAGGCTTAGCACACTGTCAATATTCAATAAATGTTAAACAACAATTGTAATGATGGGTACCATCTGCATGCCAAATTTAGAGTGGTAGAAACATACAGGATTGACAGCCCAAAGGCCAGACTCCACTTTCTGAATATGCCCAGTGTGTACAACATTTTTCTTAGTGCAGTTAATAGCACAAATATTCTTTCAGTCACTCAGAAAAATAGTTCCAATTATCCCTAATTCTGCTCTCTGCATTTTCATTCACAAACCCTTTTTGAAAAATAACTGTCTTCATTTTGTCCCTCCTAAGTCATGCTTAACATTTGTGTCAATTGTTTCTATAAAAATTTCAAGTCTATGTATTATTTCATACTCAGAAAAACCTCTGACCATGCTATTTTATCTACAATGACAAAAACTTAATTTTTTAGTTCTATGTGTAAAATTTTGTAAGGCTTTAATTCATGTTAGCAACATAATGTTACATGATGTAAGAACTCCATTTATCTATCTATCTATCTATCTGTCTGTCTGTCTGTCTGTCTGTCTGTCTGTCTGTCTTATGTCTGAACAAGGAAAAATGACAATCATATTTTTTTCAGTCTTTGGTTCCCATGAATAGAGACTAAATAGGCCTTGGAATTCTCTAGTTATAAGCCGTTTTCCCCATGAGAATGATTAATAGCCATTTTGTGTTTCCTATCTGCAAGCTGAAGGTTGAAACTGCTCTAAAGATATTCTCAAGATGCACAAGTTCTTTGGAAGCCTAAGACCTTTGAGAATGTAAGGACAAATTATCCAGAAGGAAACCTTGGGGACTGTACAAAAAGAAGGTAGCCCTAGAAACTGGTTTGGTGTGCTTTTCCTCAAAACTAAAAAGAGCAACCACATGGAGGGGTGACATGAGCAAGATTGCTGATTAGAGATGTCTGGTGCACTTCCCTCCAAAGCAGAAGAAAAAAAAAACAAATAAAAATAACACATATTCCACTGAAGCATTTGAAGGAGAGTGCCAGAGTACACTAGGAATGTGAAAGAAATGCTATGGAGAACAGAGACCCAGGATAGCCTTGTAAAGAAGGGAATAAACCCAGAACATCTACCATCTTAACTGCCTAGTTGAGATAAACCCCCAAATACAAGAGATTTAATATGAGAATCCGTAATCAGGAGGCCCCCAGCAGCCTCCACTAACATAATGAGCAACTGACATATTTGCCGCTGGAGAGACCTAAAGTCCTCACAGCTCCTGTGTTCAAGTTGGGGTACTTCCAAGGAATTGAAGCTGCTACATTACCCAAGAGAAAGGGGTCAACCTATGCTGTATCCTCTCCCACTAAGCTCCTGCTACATGAACCATTTTGGAATTCTACCAACCCATGGTCCCAAGAAGCAGGCCAACCTGCCCCCCTATACATGGACCTAAAATGTAGTGAGGGGGCTTTCTTTGAGTAGCACAGCCCACAGAGGTCTTGAAAAACTAGAAAACAGCCTGAATTACCTACTCAGAACTGAAGGAATAACCAAGAGACCTGTGAGAGGCATAACCAAAGGCAATCAGCACAAACAAAGGCAATCAACACAGTCCTCTGACACTGACAGGCTCTTTCTGAGCACACTGGTGAGGTTGGGTCCCTACACTGTCCTCTGACAAAGACAAATACACCATCCCCACTGTTGGGGGCACTGTTTCATGCTACCCAGGGCCACGAGAGTGATCTGGCTCCATGCAGTCCTCAGACATCAGTGGGTACCCCATCCCTACTACCATACACACAGTGCCAAACCCACCTGGACCTTCCAGAACAGCCCCTCACCCATGGGTTTATTAGTAATTGACAATTTCTTGCTTCTGTTGTCATACCAGCCACATGGCACATACCTAGGCCTACCAGGCATCCCCATTCCTACATGACCTACAGAAACTACAAGTACCTTTCACCTACGGCTGCAGATACTGTGTCCAGAGCCACCAGCAAACCTGCCCTTCATAAGAAAGCTGAATCCCAGATCACAAAGCAATTCTGTAAACCACCCAGACATCCACAAGCATCACTAGCCTAATTCTAGCTGGAAACACTACATAGAGACCAAACTGCTGTGCCCACCTAGAATTAAAGTGACAAAAAAATATGAAAAACCAACACAATGTTATGCTTCTAAAGGACAAAATAATTCTAATGACAGATCTCAGGGAAAGGGAAATTAATAAATTACCTGAAAAATAATTTGAAATGGTGATTTAAAGGAAACTCAATGAGAATCGACACAAACTAGACATCTTAACAAAACTAGAAAATCAGCTCATGCTTTCAGTAAGAAAATTCAGCAGAGATCAGAACCAAACAGAAATCTTAGAACTAAAGCAGTCAACAAATTGCATTCAAAAATGTAGTCGAATGCCTCAACAATAGACTAGATCAAGCAGAATAACAACAACAACAAAAAATTCTCAGCTTCAAGACACTTCTTTGAAATGTCTTCAAATATCTTTTGAAATATCTTTTTTTTTACTCAGATGAACAAGTTAAAAAAATAAGTAAAAAGGAATAAGGAAAGACTATGATACTTATGGGATAATACTAAGCAAATACTTGCATTATTATGTTCCAGATGAAGAGGAGAAGAAATAGTTATAGAAAGCCTACTTAACATAATAATAGCTGAAATCATTAAAATTTTAAGAAAAATGTGAAAATCTAAGCCCAAGGAGTCCAAAAAACCCAAACAGATTTTCCAAAACAAAAATCTTCTTTGAGGCATAATATAGTCAAAGTGTTAAAAGTCTAAGAGAGAATTTTAAAAGCAGAAAGAGAAAAGCATCAGGACATACATAAATGAAAAGGTGATTTCTCAGAAGAAACTGTAAAGATAAGGAAAGATTGGGGTAAGGTATTTAAAGTCAAAACATAAGGAAGGGAAGAAGGCAGGCAGGCAGGCATACTAACATTTAGAATTAAAAGATAAATCTTTTCCAAGATAAGCAAAAATTGAGAAAACTTGCCACCAGACCAGCCTTAAAAGAAATGCTTACCACAATGTGGAGATTCCTTTGAAAACTTGGAATGAAACCACCATTTGACCCAGCTATTCCACTCCTTCGTCTATACCCAAAGGACTTAAAATCAGTATACTTTAGTAACAGAGCCACATCTATGTTTATTTATAGCAGCTCAATTCACAATAGCTAAATTGTGGAAGCAGTCTAGATGCCCTTTAATAGATGAATAGATAAAGAAACTGTGGCATATATACACAATGGAATATTGATTACTCAGCATTAAAAGAGAATAAAATTATGGCATTTGCAGGTAAATGGATGGAGTTAAAGAATATCTTGCTAAGCGAAGTCAGCCAATCCCAAAATACCAAAGGCCAACTATTATTTCTGATAAGTGAATGCTGATCCATAATGGGAGAGGGGGTGGGCATGGGGAAAATTGAAGAACTTTGGGCAAAAGGGAGGAAGTGGTGGGGAGGGGACATGGGAGCAAGAAAGACAGTGAGATGAGATGGACATCATTACCCTAGGTACATGTATGATTACACATATGGTACAATGCTACATTGTGTACAACAAGATAAATGAAAAGTTGTGCTGAAATTGTGCACAATGAATCAAAATGCATTCCGCTTTCATATATACCTAATTAAAATAAATAAATAAATTCTTATCAGAGTCCTATTTCCAGATGTAAAGGCTTTGTCATTAAAACATGTAGAACTACAAAACTCACTAGGACAGCAGATATACAAAAGAGAAAAAGAATCACCTTATCCATACAGAAATCACCAAATCAAGGATAAATAAGAAAGTAAGGAACAAATGAAATAAAATGAAAGCAACCAGGAAAAAATTAATGATTTTAGCAATATGTTCTTAACTATACAAAAGTTGAATGTAAGTTAAACTACCCAATTAAAAGATTAAGACTGGAAGAATGAATAATAAAACAAAATCTACTGTTATGCTGCTACAGTTCATATGTTTTTAACTGTGCAGTAAAAACTTGTGAATTGAGGGATGAAGGAAGCTATTTCATGCAAACAGAAATTTAGGGGGTAGAAATAGCTATACTTATATTAGATAAACAGACTTTTAAAAGTAAAAATCTATTAAAAGAGACAAAGATGGGCCTATGAAATTATGAAAGGACAATAATAATTATGAAAAATGAAAATATCAAAAGCTTTAAAATTTAGCATTTAAAACATAATCTTATCACCTGGGACATGCTGGCACAAACTGTAATCCCAGTGACTGAGAGACTGAGACAGAAGAATGGAAATTTCAAAGTCAGCCTCAGCAACTCTCATAATAAAAAATAAAAAGGGCTTTAGAAGTACCTCAGTGATAAGCACCCCTGGGTTCAGTCTCCCGTACTAAAAATACCCTGGTACAAAAAAGATTGGAGTGTAAATGGCCATGGTGGGGCATGCCTATAAATCCAGTGACTCTGGAGGCTGAGAAAGGAGAATCACAAGTTCAAAGCCAACCTCAGTAACTTAGGTCCTCTGCAACTTAATGAGACCCTGACTCTAATAAAACGTAAAAAGAACTGGGGATGAAACTCAGCGGTAAAGCATCCCTAGGTTAAACCCCTAGCACACAACCTCCCCCCCAAAAAATGTCATATAGGTGATAGTCTGACTCATTATTTGGGGAGATGACCAAGACTGACCCCAACATCATGCAGGATCTCACCTTATTGAGCACATGCTCAGGAAATGAATGCAAGATACATGTCAGACTACATCTCATCAGATCATTGCAAGAATCGACAATATTGGTAATCACAAGGTTGGAGAAAAGCACTCCAGACTCCATAATTTAGGCTAGGGTGGAAGAGTTTGGAAACAAAAATTGGATATTGCCACACAGAAGAGTTGAAGGTTGCTAGTAGTTTACCCTGAAATTTGGAACACTATTTTCCTAAACTAAGAATGGTTTCTTGCAGCTAACTACTATGTGTGGAAAGATTTTATATTATAAGGTGCATTCTTATGACATACCATGTAGTGAGTTTATGGAGTGATTTTTCCCCCAGTTTCTTGAATATAGTATCTTAAAGTCTTGACCCTGGTCTTAATTATTATTAAACACTAACTTGGAATAATGCCAATTATCTAGTACACTACACATTAATAGTGAAGGAAAAACTCAACATAATCATTTGATGCAGAAAAACATTTGAAAAAAATCTAATACCTTTCCATAATTCAAATACACACCCCCCCCCCACACACACATACACAACAAAGACAAAAGGAAGCTTCTTCAACATGATGAAGGGCATTTATGAAAAACCTAACATTTATATTTATTAAAAGTTACAGCCAAAGAAATTAGGCAAGAAAAAAATTAAATATCTGGTTGGGGAAAAAAAGGAGAAAAATTATCTATTGGCAGATTGCAAGATCTTACATATAGCAAATCCTAAGCCAGTTATGACACTGAATTCCTGTAAAGTCTTGGGAGGCTGTGTGGGAGGCTAAGAAAAGAGGACCACAAGTTGGAGGCCACCCTGGTCAATTTAGTGAGACCATGTCTGAAAATAAAAAAGAGCTAGGACTGTTGTAGCTCAGTGGTACAGTGCATGCCTACCATGCAAAAGACCCTGGGTTGGATTTGATCTCCAGTACCACACATAATAACTCTTAACACTCTCTCTCTCTCTCTCTCTCTCTCTCTCTCTCTCTCTCTCTCTCTCTCTCTCTCTCTCACACACACACACACACACACACGCACACACACACACTCATAAATACACACAATTAAAACTAATAATAAGTTCCATTTCTATGTTTGAGGTGCACTTGGTATTATCCTGGATGATTGGTTTTCTCTCCTCTCATCTCCAGCCCTTGCCAGGAAGCCAGCCATGTCTGTCACTGTGATTATTACTGTCGCCATATTTTAAGGATGAGAGAAATGTTAAGTGTCTTGCCCAAGGTCAAAGAGTAAGACAGTGTTGGTTCCTGAGCTTGGGTCTCCAGAGAGCTAGGATCTTCCCTTCCAGGAGGGCTCTGTCCCAGCCCCTCAGAGCCTCCCCACACCCTCAGGAAACAGGTTTCTCTGAATGTAGAATAGACAGGCAGGCCAGGGTTAAATAATATATATCATTTATGAGGGTGAAAACATCATGAGGGAGTAGGTGAGGACTCAGGCCCCAGAGGCCTCCATGTGGAAAGTTGGATTGTGAGAGTTGTAGCCTACTCAAGTAGATGAATCCACTGATATGGATTAACCCAGTGATATCTGTAGAGAGATGGGTCAACTAGGGGCATGCCGTGGGGCTTGTATTTTTGTTCCTGGTGAACTGAAGTGCTTCTCTCTCTCTCTCTCTCTCTCTCTCTCTCTCTCTCTCTCTCTCTCTCTCTCTCTCTTTCCTGGCAGTCATGTTCTGAGCTGCTTTCCTCTGGTACCTTCTGCCCTCATGTTCTGACTCAGCTTGAGCCCAGCACTATGGAATCAGCTGACCATGGACTGAACCTCTACAAATGTGAGCTAAAATAAATTTTTCCTCCTCTAAATTGTTTCTTGTTGGGTATTTTGGTCACAGTGATGCAAAAGCTGACTAAAACAGTGAAATTATTCTTCAAAAGTGAAGCAGAAATAGAGTTTCTCACATAAACAAAAACAAAGGGTATTTATCACCAGCAACCTGCTCTGAGCCAACGTTCAAACAAGTCCTTCAAGGAGAAGAAAAATGATGTAACCTGGATCTACATAAATAAAATGAGAGAACTGGTGAAGAAATAAATGTGAAATGCCACCTTTCTTTGTCTTATTCCTGATATAAAAGATAACCATGTGTTTAGAGCGGTAACAGTAACCATATATTGGGTGATTATAGCATAGGAAAAAGTGAAATTAATGAGAGCAATATCATAGGGTACCTGTCCTACACATGAAAGGGTGGAGTATTATTTGAGGATGTTCTTATATTCTTATGATGTACATTGCAAACTCTGGGGCAACCACTAAACATCTGATAAAGGAGGATAGTTGATATTCTAAGAGAGGGAATAAATGAAATCATATAAAATGCTCATATAACCAGAGAAATGGGAAAATGCATAAAGAACAAAGGCAAAATAGAGAAAGAAGTTATAAATACAATAAATACTACTCCAATTCTACCAATAATCACTTTAAATGTGACTACTCTAAATATGCCAATTAAAAGAAAAAGTGTCAAACTGAATAAGAAACAAGACTCCACCATATATTGTCTGTAAAAAAAGCCACTTTGATTAGGAAGACCCAGTTACAATTAGAGCCAAATGATGGACAGAGATGCACTATACCAACTAATCAGTGGGCATCTGCAATAGCTATATTAATTTTACATAAAGTACATTTCAGAATATGGAAAATTATCAGCAATAAAGAGGGACAAACTCCAAGAAGACATAGCAATTCTAAATATGTAAGAATTTAGCAACAGAAATCTAAATATGTGACACCAAAACTGATATAACTCAAGGAGAAATTGACAAAATTCACTACTATATAGTTGGAAACTTCCAAACACTTCTGTCAGGGCTTGATAGATGAAGCAGGCAGAAAATCAATAAGGATATAGTTGACCAGAATGGCACTATATTGGCACTATGTCAATCAACCTGATCTTATTGGAATTCTGAAATACTCTCCTCCAAAAGAATAGAGTACACATTCTTTTCAAGTTTACATAAAATTCAGAAAGGCACACTGTGTCCTATATCATAAAATAGTCATCAATAAATTTAAGAGATTGAAAATCAAATAAAATATATTCTTATATCACAATGAAATTAAGCTGAAAATCACCAATAGAAAGAGAACTGAAAAATCCCCCAATATTTGGGAATTCAATAATACATTTGTAAATAACAAATGAGTAAAAATAGTCCCAAGGGAAATTTTTAAATATTTTGAATTCAACAAAAGAAATTACAATTTATCAAAATTACACAATTTATCCAATGAACTGTGTAAGCATTTAGTGCACTTAGTGGAATTTATAGCACTGAAGACACAGAAGAGAGAAGAAGAGTGAGCTAAACTCAGTAATCTAGCTTTTAAAAGCCAAAGCCAAAAGAGCAATTTAATCCTAAAGCAAGCAAAAAGAAAAGAAAAATAAATAAAATTAAAAACAATAGAAAAGTTACTACAAACCACTTTATGTCCACAAATTTGATAACTCAGCTAAAATAGATGGGTTCCTTGACAAACTAAACTACTCACACTCACACAGAGAGAAATAGACAATCTGAATAGGTCTGTTTCTATTAAGGAAAATAAATAAAAAGCCAACAACCTTCTAAAAGAGAAAACATCAGGTTTCTTTGGCTTTGCTGGTGAATTCTATGAAAAATTTGAAAAAATAAATGACCTCAGTGGTGTACTATTTCTCCATCATCTCTCCAGAATATATTGGTTCATCAATTCTAATAAGTGTGCCATACTAACAAAAGGTATAATAATAAGGACAGCTGGGTGTAGAGCATAGGAGAACTATGTCTTTATATCCACGCAATTTTTCTTTAAATAAAAAAAAACTATTCTAAGAATAGTTTAATTTTTTAAACAAGAGCTGAAAGGAAAAATTGTCAAACCAGAATTCTATATCAAGCCAAAAAAACCAACTAACTTCATAAACATGAATACACATAATGTGTATATATGTATATACTTTATATATGTATACACTTTGTATATTGAAATCAATATATAAAGTATTAAGAGAAAAAGGAGACAATTCTGATAAAGAAAAGCTGGGAGAACCCATTACCAGCAGACCAGTACTCCAAGAAACACTAAATGAAGGTCTCTGGACGAAAGTAAAGTGGTACTAGTAGATGATCAGATCCTCAGAAAGATATGAGTGCCAGAAATGGTAACTATGTAAATTATGCAGGAGCATAGTTTCAAACTATCACATTTTCTCTTAATTCATTTAAAAAATATCCTACAGTTTAAAGAAAAATGACAGCATTGTATGGTGGGATTTATCAGGTATGGAATTGGAATTCTTCTCAGAACTGTGGCATATAATAATAGGAGGTTAAAATTAGCATAAAATTAGCAATTGTGGTGGCAAATGTGTCTGCAATCCCAGCGACTCAGGCTGAGGCAGGAGTATCAAAGCCAGCTTCAGCAACTTAGCAAGGCCATAAAAACTATACTGAGACCAGTTCTCTAAAAATTAAAAAAAAAAAGGGGGCTGGAGATGTGGCTCAGTGATTAAGTGCCCCTAGGTGACCCCTGGTACCAAAAAAATAATATAAAGTAATAGTGTATGGACTTAGAAGTTTTTTACATTTTATATAAAAACATTAATTCTAAGTTGATGGTTAAAATTTAAGATTACAGAAAAGGAAGAACAGAAGAGCAAAGGTCAGATGGTACAAAACAGGAAACAAAGAGCAAAATATGAGGCCTAAGTCCAAATATATCAGTAGTACATTGGACAGAATGAATTAAACACCTAGTTAAAAGGCAGAGATTATCAGAATGGGTTAAAAAATCAAGACTTAATCATGTCTACAAGAGATGTGCTTAAAATCTAAAGATACAGATAGATTGAAAGTTAAAAAGTCAGGAAAATAATAATGCAAAAATAAAGAACGAAAAGTTGGAACTGCTGTATTAATATCAGCTAAAATAAACTGCAAAAGTATTACCATAAATAGAAATCCTGAAGAAAGATATGACAATAATTAATGCTCTTGCACTAAGTAACAGAGCTTCAAAATACATAAAACAAAAATCAACAGAATGAAAGGGAGAAACAGTTACCAACCATTGTGGGAGATTTTGATACCTGTCTCTCAGTAAATACATTAAATGTGCAAATAGAAGGTTGGAGGAACAGTATCAACTACCTCAGCCTAACTGACGTTATATAATATAAAACCCAACAACTATAGAACTCCCATTCCCTTTAAGGGTACTTCATAAATTAATTGAAACAGATCATATTCTGGGCCATAAAACGATATTCCTTACCAATGAATGGGTTAGATTCAAACTCAGAAGCTTCTTCTCAGCAAAGGGGATGATCAATAATGTGAAGAGAGAGCCCACAGAGTGGCAGAACATCTTTACTACACGCACATCAGATAGAGCACTAACTTCCAGGATATATAAAGATTTCAAAAATCTTAACATCCCAAAACCAAATAACCCAATCAATAAATGGTCAAAGGAACTGAGCAGACAATTCTCAGAAGATACAACAAATACATGAAAAAATGTTCAACATCTCTAGCAATTCAAGAAATACAAATCAGGGCTGGGGATGTGGCTCAAGCGGTAGCGCGCTTGCCTTGCATGCGTGTGGCCCGGGTTCGATCCTCGGCACCACATACCAACAAAGATGTTGTGCCCGCCGAGAACTAAAAAATAAATATTAAAAATTCTCTCTCTCTCTCTCTCCTCTCTCACTCTCTCTTTAAAAAAAAAAAGAAAAAGAAATACAAATCAAAACTACTCTCAGATTTCATCTGCAGTCAGAATGGCAATTATCAAGAAGACAAGCAAAAATAAATGTTGGTGAGGATGTGGGGGAAAAGACACACTCATAGATTGCTGGTAGAACTGCAAATTGATGTAACCATCATGGAAAGCAGTATGGATATTCATAAGAAAACTTGGAATGAAACCACCATTTGACCCAGTTATCACACTTCTCAGTCTATTTCCAATGGACTTAAAATCAGCATACGACAGTGATGCAGCCACATCAATGCTATAAAGTAGCTCAACTCACAAGAGTTTTACTATGGAACCAACCTAGGTGTCCTTCAACACAGAAACAGATAAATAAAATGTGGTCAATATGCACAATGGAATATTACTCAGTTTTAAAGAAAAACAAAGTCATGGCATCTGCCAGGAAATGAGAGGAAGTAGAGAATATCATAGTAAGCAAAATAGGCCAATTCCAAAAACCACAGTTTAAATGTTTTCTCTGATATTTTGACACTGATTCACAATAAGGAGCGTGGCTATGGAAGAATAAAGTTACTCTGTATTAGGCAGAGGAGAGGTAAAGGAGGGGAGCCAGGTATGGAGTAGGAAGAAGAGTAGACATTATTACCCCAGGTGCATGTGTGACCACATGACTGATGTGATTCTACATCACGTACAACCAGAAACATGAGAAGCTATACTCTATTTGTGTATGATGTGCCAAAGTGCCTTCAACTGCCATGTATAACTAATTAGAACAAATTTTAAAAAAAGAATGGTGGCAGCCAGGGGTGGAGGAGGAGGAATGTGAGTTCTTACTTACATGGTAGCAGAGCTTCTGTTTGGAGGGACAAAACTGTTCTGGGAAACAGAAGGTTGTACAATATTGTGAGTGTAATTAATGCCTCTGAGTTGTCCACTTAACAGGGCTAAAATGGCGAATTTAATGGTACCAGTCCTTTAAAACAATGAACACTTTAATGATTAAAATTTTTAACATTTTCATTTCCAGAAAATTAAAAGAGTAGGATGCCAGTCATAGTTTTTCTGGAGAACCTCCTTGGCTGCCAAGATGTGAGGCATTAACTTGTGAGCCATTTCACCATGTCCGGGAGTGGGTACTGCAAAGAGAAAATAAAAAGTGCATAATTTAGAAGCAAAACGTTTTATGTTTTTTCAACTAAGGCCTGAAGACTACTTATGAATACAATTGACTTAAACAACCCATATTTTAATACCTGCCCCAAACCTCTCTTAGTCACAACCATAACTTTTATAAGCTGTTTGGAAAACAGTTGTTTTTAATTGTTCTAAATTCTAAAAGTCAACAGTTAAACAGCCCATTAATACACTCATACCAGCATCAAAAGGACACGATATTTGATTGAACCCAGGGTGGCTTTACCAGTGAACTACATCCCTAACCCTTCTTTTTAATTTTTCAGATAGGGTCTCCCCAACTTCTTAAGGCTGGCCTTAAACTTGTGATCCTCCCTCTTTAGCCTCCCCAGTCACTGGGATCACAGGTGTGCAACCATTGAGTATAGCATTTATGACATTTTTAAGGTAGCTCAACAAGTTATGATATAATTTATCAAGTTAACGGAACTATTTTGAGTATGTGTATGTGTGTGTGTGTGTGTGTGTGTGTGTGTGTGTCTGTGTGTGTGGTGTTAGAACCAAACTCAGGGCCTTGTGCATGCTGGGAAAGCACTCTACCACTGAACAACATCTCTAGCCCCTCTGCATTCTACAAAGAAAATCACTATAAATACTACAGTGAATAAAATAAGGTTATCATTATCTCTTCCTGCTTGAATTTTGTATCCTCCCGCCTTCCCCTTCCTTTATTGTTTCTCCTCCTCCTCCTCCTCCTCTTCCTTCTCCTCCTCCTCCTCTTCTTCCTCCTCCTCCTCCTTCTTCAATTTCCCTCCTTTCCTCCCTCAATTCTTTTTTCACCAACTCCCCCCACCACTGCCCTTTCTTTGTAGGAGGTGGTGCAGGAACTGAACCCAGAAATATGCTAGGCAAATAAGTGCTCTACCACTGAGCTATACACCAGCCCTCTTTTCATTTTATTTGGAGACAGGGTATCTCTAAGTTGCCCAGGCAGGCTCCAATTTGAGATCCTCCTGCCTGAGCCTCTCCGGAAGATGAGATTACAGGTGTGTGCCCCCAGGCCTGGCAGCTTCCTCTTTTCTGGGTTAAGTATAAATACAATACATTTGCTTAAAGAAAAGAAAATCAACCTGGGATGCATAAAAGTATTAAGAAAAATGATGACAATCCTTCTATCAATATGGACTATCCTGTTAAAACTTCACAAGATTTTTAAAAGTCATATTTCAAAATGATTTGGATATACTGACACTCTCTTCTTTCAAAAGCTATATGCCAGTTACATCATTCCTAAGAACTGACCATAAAATGATTCTAATGGCTAAATTGAATAGTGCCTTAATATGGGTGTTTTCATAATTTAACCAATCCCCTTTATAAAATCTTTGTATTCTTTAATTTTTGATTATTACCTTTAAGTTTCTAGAAGTGAAATTATTTCTAATTAATGGATTTTTTAGTATAAATTTTAGGTTTAAAAAGTGAGCAGACAATAGGGACCCTCCCTAAGTTGCCTCTGACACAGGAATAACACTTAAGGGATCCCGATGACCATCTCCAAAACTGAAAAGACAACTAGATAGCCTTGCAAATGCTTTTTCCAAATGCATACTAGGTCTTAAAATGTGGATCCTGAAATGTTCCCAGGTTGGCCCCTAATTTTCTTATTGATATCTTGCATTACAGTGCAGTGTACTTACTACAATGATATCTATTGTGGATACATATCTATATATTAATACACTTTTGTTGTTTTTTGGAGGTGCTGGGGCTTGAACCATGGGGACTCATATATGTCGGGCAAGCACTCTACCACAAATGAACAAATACGGATGTACTTCTATTAATCCAAAGCTAACACTTGACATTAGAGTTCACTCTTTGTATTGGATTATATAATTCTATGGGATTTCAAAAATGAATATTGTCCTGTGTATCTACCATTATAACATCATACTGAATAAATTCACTGCCCTAAAAACCTACTACTCATTCTCTTCACACCCCTGAATCCCTGCAATCAATGATTTTTTAAAACTCCTCATATTTGAGATGTCCTAAACTTACATGCTAGGCAAGTACCCTAGCATGGATGAACACTTCTAGCCCACACACTACACTTGGAATTGGAGAGCATCTAGCCCCTTTAGATGGAAGGCCACCACTAAGCACTATGCTCTTAAAGATCTTTCAGAGAATAATATGCCCACACCATAGGCATGTAGTCAATTATACAAGTTATTTTCCTGTCATAAATAAATAGATAAGATAAAATTCTTTCATGCCTTTTGGTGTTATGGTATCTCAGTTTTTATCCATGAATACTATTCTACTGTATGGATGTAGCACATACATTGGATTTCTTTTGTTTATATTGTGGTGCTGGGGATGGAATCCAGGGCCTCAGCAGGCTAGGCATGTGCTCTATCACTGAACTGCACATAGTCCTCACATTCACTTTTTGAAACACATCTTGTTATAGATTTAGCAAATATGAATAAAGATGCTATAAAAATTTTGCACAGGTTTATATGTGGGCACATCTCAATGCATGGGGGCAAATACCTAGAAACACATTGTTGGGTTATGTGGTAAGGTCGTGTTTCATTTTGTGGGAAACTGAAAAAACCCTCTTCTGGAGAGGAGCCTCCCATTAGCAATGCAGGAGCATTCCTGTTGCTCCATTTCTCATTCTTCACTTTTTTATTCTTTCTTTCCTTAGTGATTAGGTAAGACTCCATCTTATTATTGAATGTTTGTATCTTTCAATGATCACACTCGACCATCACATGACACACCATGTCACACAGGACAAGAATCTTAGGGTGGTTGTTCTTGGCCCGGATGCTCTTATTGTCATTTTATGTATGCATACCTCCTGCCTCCACTGTTACTATTTTTATTTAAATGGTTTTATCTTTTAAAGATACTTTTATAACAGACAGACATTTATTTATTCAGATAGGTAGAAGTACTTTTGACTTTATTTCAGGAAGCTATTATTTAGCTTTTGGGAGATACATTTCTAGGTTATTTTTTCTATCAGAAATTCATTACACATCATGAAAACCCTTGAAACTGTCTCACAGCTCACTGATGCTATAATATTTAAAGTTTTCATTTCTATCTTTATGTTTTACTGTGGTAGTTTCCACTAAAATAATCTATCATTAATCAAGTCTCAAAATATTTAACAAAAATATAATGGCTACTCCCTCCTTTTCACTTCAAAGAGCCAGGTGTAAGTAATATATAGAAAACACAGCCTTCTGTCATGAGATGGGAATCCAATGGCGGTCCTCAGAGCCACCACATCACAGTCCAGCCCCCTTAGTACTTCTCTCCCTGGCTCCACCTGAGCTCCTTACTGTTGAAATTCTCCTCAGCTGGGGAGGAATTTCACTCTCAACTGTCTTTAGAATGCTATCAAGGCTTTGAGAGAAATGTCAAAATGAGAAATAAAGTACATAAGATGGGGAAGAGGAAATTTCTAAGTTATAGGTAGAAGAGTTACCCACATTATGAAACAGAGAAAAAACAGAGCAATAGATGACCTCTCTGGAAAAGAGGACAAAACATGGAAAGAAAAAAACAGTGAGTTAAGTATTCTAACTTTTAAAGAAGCAATCAATTTTTATTTTTCAAAAAGTGGTTTTTGATGAGAACTCTTTAGGTAAAAACTTTAATCTTAAATTAATCTTCTCATAGTAAAATGTTTTAAACTTGAAGCTTTTTGAAATTATCTCTGAAAGTCAAATGTGAACAGTAGTTTTTCCAACACACATGCACAGATGTGAACACCAGGTCATTAGTCACTCACTGGTCTTGTATGGCCATGTCATGGGACAGTGAAAGGTTGCACCTCTCCATCACCATCACCTTCCTCCATTACTATTGCTGATGTTTCCTGCTCCTTGGTGTTCAGCTGTGTTCAGGAGCAAAGGAAGACAAGCAAGGAAAAGTCAAAGATTAAAATGTGACCAGGTCTCCTTTTATTAAACAAACTTTAAGAAGTTATTTTTTCCATAGCTAATTTTTAAATGATTAAACCTCACTTGTTACAATGTATTCAATTAAAATTAAAGATGATTTTCTGAAATATGGAAAAGTAAATAAACATTATGATAAATATTCTGGAGTGCTATTTACAAACATTAAATATTTCTTTACCTCATTTTATTTTTTAAACATTTTTTTAAGTTGTTGATGAACCCTTATTTTATTTTATGTATGTGGTGCTGAGAATCGAACCCAGTGCCTCATGCACGCCAGGCAAGCACACTACCACTGAGCCACAACCCCAGCCCTACCTTTTATTTTAGAAATTAAAAAAATGAAAAACAGATTTCTTTTGGTAAGCTTAGTCAGACCAAGAACTATAAGAAATACATCATCAACTTACTGCAGGTGTTCCAGAAGGTAAGCAATCCTTCTCTGAAAATTAAAGGGAAAGGAATGTTAACAATTTAAAACAGAAAACTATTCTATGACAAAAAGAAAAATAATATAAAAGAGGAGCATGTGAAATGTGTTAAAACCAATTTCATTTTAAGTAGAATTACTTCTCTAGAAATATGATAGTAATAGTAACTTAAAAATAAAATTTATATAAGACTCAGCTACTAACTCTTTAATTTTAATGAAACCTTAAAAACACATTTTGAAAATCCTGAATTGATCATTCAAATGACTGGATTTCATGGTATGTAAATTATACTTCAATCAAGTTATTAAAATGTAATGGAGTCCCGGCCTGGTAATTCCAAGCCTATAATGCAAAGGGGCTCAAGAGGCAGAGACAGGAGGATCTTGTGTTCAAAGCTAGCCTCAGCAATTTAGCTAGTGCTTAGAAACTCAATGTGACCCTGCGTCTACATAACATACAAAATAGAACTGGAGATGTGGTTCAAAGGTTGAGTGCCCCTGGGTTCAATCCCCGGTACCCTGCCCCCACCAAAGTGTAATGAAAACCATACACACCCAAGCTATATTAAAATAAAACATTCCTTGTTTAAGATACTTTCTTAAGCAGTAAAGAAAGTTGATATTTACAAATATTCTTGAGTACCAAGGAGCAAGGGGATATAAAGCCACCAAACATGGCAACTGGGAAAAAAATTCTTTTTGACATGGTTTGTTTCTTTGTAAAATGCAACTTACTAGTTGACTCAGAAGTTCTAGGTAAAAGTAAGAGCTTCTCCTAAGGATACCAGGTAAGTTATTTATAGAAAAAGTCAAGATCAGTATTACTTGCAAAGAAGTCTACTGCATTTTTGAACATAGCCTTTATCTCTGTGATGATGTAAACATATTAAATACAATTAATCCAACCACATATGAATTTTGCATACTAAGATTATTTTTAAAAACTATATAAATGACTTTAGAGATGGAAAACATATTAAATAAAAATTATATATCTTGGGGTTGTAATGGGCAAAATCTACCCAGAGAGAAATGGGAGAAATGATTTTGCATCTTTTAATGTACAGTGCAAAGAAGAGAAAACAGGAGAACTAGCTTGGGGAAGGAGAGTCTAACTAAATCTCCAAAGGCATTCCAGGGATCACACAACCAACTACACCAGGTGGAATTCATTTCGATGCTGCCTTACACAAACTGTTGTTAAAAATCCAGTATACTTCAACTCTTACCCACTTAGGTTCTAATTCTGAGGAATAAATCCTTTGAGGTAAGGTATTTATTTTTATGTATTTGCATGTAATTTTTGAATAGAAAATACTTTTTATTTCAAGGTCTATGCATTTATAAAGCAAAAATTCCTTCTAGGCCACTGACAATAAACATATCTCTAGCATAAACATGTCTAGAAATCCACAATCTTTCCTTCTCAACTAAAAATCATTTAAACCCATGAGGAGAAAAAAAAAAACATGTTAATGTAAAAACTTGGAATAAGTGTGAATCACACTACCATGTTGGATTATAATGTATAAGAATTATGAAAACAATGTAACATATCCAATTCCATTTCTAACACAATTATGAGATCAATGAAATCCTTAGTCTCAAGATGATGTTCAAGAGCCATCCAGACAGTTGACCAAAAGCAGTATCTACGTAGGAGAAAGTAGGAACAATACAGTTTAGCCTTTTATTTTTCCAGAAATGATCTTTTTATCTATCAGTACTTCACAAGTTTCCATCGGATTCAGTCTTTTATCACTGTCTGAGGTCTCACCAGTAGGAGGAAATCTGAGATTTTTCTTCTTCAAGGTGCTGGCATTATAATCCTTGTTGACACCCCGCACAGCTAGAGGATGCTCCGTTGGCTTTCCTTTGAGGACCCTGAAGGTTTGTGGCAACTGAGCCCCCTGCTCTGCCATGCCCTAACAAAGAGGAATTCGGACATGAGTTGTTGTTTGAATTGCTCTAATACTATCAATTCAGACATAAACATCAACATACATAAAACAAACCCATACACATAATTTTAGATTTGACTAAATACTAAATGGTCTTGTTTTCTAAAACTCTACTTTTCCATATTTATTTTGCAAATCATCAGGAAAGATCCAAACAGAGGAATGTGAATGGAGTGCTGGGTTTGTTTGGGGAGAGGAACAGAAGTGTCAAACCTGTATTTCCTCTTGTTCCTCACCCAGCAGAGTAGCTCCTAATTGAAAAGGCTTAAGCCAAGAGCATAAGTCAGGGGACAGCAAACAAGAAGAAGGATGCTTGGTTGTGTCTGGTTCTGCTCTAGGCTTTACACAGATAGAGAACACA
This sequence comes from Ictidomys tridecemlineatus, assembly GCF_052094955.1. Lineage (NCBI taxonomy): Eukaryota > Metazoa > Chordata > Mammalia > Rodentia > Sciuridae > Ictidomys > Ictidomys tridecemlineatus. Next base: position 135,548,067 of record NC_135479.1, on the reverse strand, counting down.
GGGTGGCAGGCCCATTCCAACTTCAGCACTTCAGGGAATACAAATGTAGGGATTTCAAACCAAGAATCCACTTTATACAGCTATTTGAAGCTATTTGAAATTTACTCTGAAATTCAAATGCAAACAGCTCTTTTTCGACCACGAATGCACAGATGTGCACACCAGGTCATTAGTCACTCACTGGTCTTGTGTGGTCATGTCCTGGGGCAGTAAAAGACCCACCTCTCCATCATCCTCATCTTCCTCCATTATTATTGCTAGTGTTTCCGGCCCCTTGGTGTTCAGCTGTGTTCAGGAGCAAAGGAAGACAAGCCAGGAACAGTCAAAGATTAAAATGTGACCAGGTTTCCTTTTATTAAACAAACTTTAAGAAGTTATTTTTTCCATAGCTAATTTTGAAATGATAAAACCTCACTGATTCCAATATATTCAATTAAAATTAAAGATGATTTTTGACATATGGAAAAGTAAATAAACATTATTATTTATATTTTGGAGTGCTATTTAGAAAAATTAAATACTTCTTTACATCTTATTTTATTTTTTTAAACATTTTTTTAAAGTTGTTGATGAACCCTTATTTTATTTATTTGTATGTGGTGCTGAGAATCAAACTCAGTGCCTCATGCATGCCAGGCAAGCACACTACCACTGAGCCACAACCCCAGCCCTACCTCTTATTTTAGAAATTAAAAAAATGAAAAACAGATTTCTTTTGATAACAATAATTAGAGCAAGACCTATAAGAAATATATCATCAACTTACTGCAGGTGTTCCAGAAGGTAAGCAATCCTTCTCTGAAAATTAAAGGGAAAGGAATGTTAACAATTTACCACAGACCATTTCTATGACAAAAAGAAAAATAATATAAAAGAGGAGCATGTGAAATGTGTTAAAACCAATTTCATTTTAGGTAGAATTACTTCTCTAGAAATATGATAGTAATAGTAACTTAAAAATAAAATTTATATGACCTAGCTACTAACTCTTTAATCTTAATGAAAGCTTAAAAATACATTTTGAAAAACCTGAGTTGATCATTCAAATGACTGTATTTCATGGTATGTAAATTATACTTCAATCAAGTTATTAAAATGTAATGGAGTCCCGGCCTGGTAATTCCATGCCTATAATCCAAGGGGCTCAAGAGGCAGAGACAGTAGGATCTTGTATTCAAAGCCAGCCTCAGCAATTTAGCTAGGTGCTTAGAAACTTAATGCAACCCTGCCTCTACATAAGATACAAAATAGAGCTGGGGATGTGGTTCAGGGATTGAGTGCCCCTGGGTTCAATCCCCGGTACCCTGCCCCCACCAAAGTGTAATGAAAACCATACCCACTAAGCTGTATTAAAATAAAACATTCATTGTTTAAGATACTTTCTTAAGCAGTAAAGGTGATATGAAAAATATTCTTGAGTACCAAGGAGCAAGGGGATATAAAGCCACCAAACATGGCAACTGGGAAAAGAATTCTTTTTGACATGGTTTATTTCTTTATAAAATGCAACTTACTAGTTGACTCAGAAGTTCTAGGTAAAAGTAAGATCTTTTCCTAAGGATACCAGATAAGTTATTTATAGAAAAAGTCAAGGTCAGTATTACTTGCAAAGTAGTCTACTTCTTTTTTGAACATAGCCTGTATCTCTGTGATGATCTAAACATATTAAATACAATTAATCCAACCACATATGATTTTTTGCATATTTAGATTATTTTTAAAAACTATATATATGCCTTTAGAGACGAAAAACATATTAAATAAGAATTACATATCTTGGGGTTGTAATGGGCACAATCTAACCAGAGAGAAATGGGAGAAATGATTTTGTATCTTTTAATGTACAGTGCAAAGAAGAGAAAGTAGGAGAACTATCAAGGAGAAGGGGGGTCTAACTAAATCTCCAAAGACATACCAGGGATCACTCAACCAACTGCACCACGTGGACTTCATTGGGATGCTGCCTTACACAAACTGTTGTTAAAAATCCAGTATACTTCAACTCTTACCCACTTAGATTCTAATTCTGAGGAATAAATCCTTTGAGGTAAGGTATTTATTTTTATGTATTTGCATGTAATTTTTGAATAGAAAATACTTTTTATTTCAAGGTCTATGCATTTATAAAGCAAAAATTCCTTCTAGGCCACTGACAATAATCACATGTCTAGCATAAATATGTCTAGAAATCCACAATTTATCCTTCTCAACTAAAAATCATTTAAACCCGTGAGGAGGAAAAAGAAAAAAACCCAAGTAAATGTAACAACATGGAACAAGTGTGAATTCCACTACCATGTTGAATTATAATGTATAAAATATGGGGGAAAATGTAACAGATCCAATTCCATTTCTAACAAAATTATGAGATCAATGAAATCCTCTATCTCCAGATGATGTTCAAGAGCCATATGGAGAGTTGATAAAAAGCAGTATCTATGTAGGAGAAAGTAGGAACAATACAGTTAAGCCTTTTATTTTTCCAGAAATGATCTTTTTATCTATCAGTGCTTCACAAATTTCCATGGGATTCAGTCTTTTACCACTGTCTGAGGTCTCACCAGTAGGAGGAAAGCTGAGATTTTTCTTCTTCAAGGTGCTGGCATTATAATATTTCTTGACACCCCGCACAGCTAGAGGATGCTCCATTGGCCTTCCTTTGAGGGCCCTGAAGGTTTGTGGTAACTGAGTCCCCTGCTCTGCCATGCCCTAACAAAGAGAAATTCAGACATGAGTTGTGGTTTGATGCTCTAATACTATCAATTTTCAGAGATAAACATCAACATACATAAAACAAACCCATACACATAATTTTATATTTGACTAAAATCTAAATGGTCTCATTTTCTAATACTCTACTTTTCCATATTTATTTTGCAAATCAACAGGAAAAATCCAACAGAGGAATGGGAATGGAGTGCTGGGTTTGTTTGGGGAGAGGGACAGAAATGTCAAACCTGTATTTCCTCTTGTTCCTCAGCCACCACAGTAGCTCCTAATTGAAAAGACTTAAGCCAAGAGCCTAAGTCAGGGGACAGCAAACAGGAAGAAGGATGCTTGGTTATGTCTGGTTCTGCTCTAGGCTTTACACAGATAGAGAATACAGGGCAGCAGGCCCATTCCAACTTAAGCACTTCAAGGAATACAAATGTAGGTATTTGAAACCAAGAACCCACTATATACAGTGTTTACTGTTTCAGATCTTTTTAGGCAGGGAGGAGGAGGAGTACCAGGGATTCAATTCAGGGGGCACTCAACCACTCAGCCATACCCTCAGCCTTTTTATTTTTTGAGACAGGGGCCTCACTAAATTGCTTAGTTCCTTGCTTAGTTGCTTAGTCTGGCTTTGAACTTGCAAACCTCCTAAGTCAGCCTCACTAGCTTCTGAGATTACAGTCATGCTCCACTGAACCCAGCAATACATTAGTTTTTTTTCCCTTAAATTCATTTGAAATAATCTAGTAGTACATTAAATGGTCATGCCATATTTTTAATTAATTTACTACTAATGATATTTGAGTTGACTTTTTGCTACATTTTGCTATCCAAATAATGGGACACAATCCATAATCTATGCTGTTCTATGTTTTCCCTAGGACACACATGCTAAAAATTACATTTCTTGGTCAAAAGATATGTAGGTGAAAGAAACATATTCATTTGTGATTTGGGATAGATATATAAAGGGATTTTAAAACAAATTTTTTATCTTTTTTTTTTTTTTTTTTTTGATGTTTGGTGTTTGGGATTAAACCCAGGACCTTAACCTGCTTAGTGATTAGGTAAGACTCCCTCTTATTATTGATCCTTTGCATCTTTGAATGATCACACTTTACCATCACGTGACACCCCTTGTAACACAGGACAAATATCTTAGTGTTGTTGTTCTTGGCCTGGAAGCTCTTACTGTCATTTTATATGCATATCTCTATCTCCTGCCTTCACTGTTCATTTTTAGTTAACTGGTTTTATCTTTTAAAGATATTCTTATAAGAGACAAGACATTTATTTATTCAGGTAGATAGAGGTACTTTTGACTTTACTTTGAGGAAGCTGTTAAGAGCTTTTGGGAGATAGATTTATGGGTTATTTTTTTCTATCAGAACTTCATTACACATCATGAAAACCCTTAAAACTGTCTCACAGCTCACTGATGCTATTGCATTTAAAAGTTGTTTTCATTTCTATCTTTATGTTTCACTGTGTTAGTTTCCACTACAATAATCTATCCAGTCTCAAAGCATTTTACACAAATATAATGCCTACCCTCCCATTCACCTCAAAGTGCCAGTTATAAGGAATATAGAAAACATAGCCATCTGTCAAGAGTTGGGAATCCAATGGTGGTCCTTGGAGCCACCACATCACAGTCCAGCCCCCTTAGTACTTCTCTCTATGGCTACATCTGAACTCTTTACTGTTGAAATTCTCCTCAGCTGGTGAGGAATTTCACTCTCACCTGTCTTTTGAATGCCATCAAAGCTTTGAGAGAAATGTCAAAATGAGAAATAAAGTACATAAGATGGGGAAGAGGAAAGATCTAAGCTTTAGGTAAAAGAGTTACCCAAATTATGAAACAGAAAAAAACAGAGCAATAGATGATCTCTCTGGAAAACAGGACAAAACATGGAAAGAAAAAACCCAGTGAGTTAAGTATTCTAACTTTAAAAGAAGCCATCGATTTTTATTTTTCAAAAAAGTCGTTTTGATGAGGACCCTTTAGGTAAAAACTTTAATTTAATTTTAATTTAATCTTCTCAGAGTAAAATATTTAAACTTCAAGGCTTGTTGAAATTATCTCTGAAATTCAAATGCAAACAGCTGTTTTTTGAACACACATGCACAGATGTGCACACCAGGGCATTAGTCACTCACTGGTCTTGTACGGCCATGTCCTGGGGCAGTGAAAGGCTGCACCTCTCCATCACCATCATCTTCCTTCATTACTATTGCTGATGTTTCAGGCCCCTTGGTGTTCAGCTGTGTTCAGGAGCAAAGGAAGACAAGCCAGGAACAGTCAAAGATTAAAATGTGACCAGGTCTCTTTTTATTGAACAAACTTTAAGAAGTTATTTTTTCCATAGCTAATTTTTAAATGGTTAAACCACACTGGTTACAAAGTATTCAATTAAAAATAAAGATGTTTTTCTGAAATATGGAAAAGTAAATAAACATATGATAAATATTCTTGAGTACTATATTTAGAAATATTAAATATTTCTTTACCTGTTATTTTATTTTTTTAAACAATTTTTTAAGTTGTTAATGATCCTTTATTTTATTTATTTGTATGTGGTGCTGAGAATCCAACCTAGTGCCTCATGCATGTCAGACAAGCGCAGAACCACTGAGCCACAACCCCAGCCCTACATCTTTTTTTTGAAATTTGAAAAAAAAAAAAAACGGATCTTTTCTGGTAACCTCAATTAGAGCAAGTAGTATAAGAAATACATCATCAACTTACT